>NW_027271001.1:1270000-1870000 GCF_040938485.1 Diadema antillarum | reverse complement strand
AATCATCAGTAACCCTGTTCACATTGCAAATGCTTTCAATTCTTACTTTTCAAAGATAGGTGAAAGTTACGCCCAAAATATCCCTGCGTCAGAGCATCATTTTACTGAATATTTAGGCCAGCGCAATTCCAATTCTGTTTATTTTACTCCAACTAATAGACATGAGATTATTGATATTGTATCTTCTCTTAAGAACAAGAGGAGTTCTGGGTATGATGATATAGATAATTTCATTCTTAAAGGTGTTATATCTTCAGTTGTTGATCCACTTGTTCATATATTCAATTTGTCAATTTCTAACGGTGTGTTTCCTGACAAGATGAAACTGGCCAAAGTAATTCCATTATTTAAGAAGGGTGATAAATCCGATGTCAGTAATTATCGTCCAATTTCATTATTATCATCGTTGTCCAAAGTTTTAGAGAAACTCATTTATAAGAGAACTATTGGTTTTTTGAAGTTGCATAATATTTTTACTAATTCGCAATTCGGTTTTCGAGAGAAGCATAATACAACTCATGCTCTTTTATATTTTATTGATAAAGTGGCTCACGCAATTGATAATCACTCTCATTTAATTAGTATTTTCTTGGACTTCTCCAAGGCCTTCGACACTGTTGATCACGATATTCTACTCCACAAGTTATCACATTACGGAATACGTGGGAAGGCCTTGGAGTGGTTCAAGAGTTATTTGGAAAATAGAAGACAGTTTGTTATAATCAAAGATAATTGTTCAGTGATAAGAGAAGTAAATTGTGGTGTTCCGCAGGGAAGTTTATTAGGGCCACTGTTATTTATTGTTTATATTAATGATTTTTGTCAGGCATCTGAAGTACTTTCTTTCATCCATTTTGCTGACGATACCAATGTATTTTTTGCCCACAATGATGCTAATTTTCTTGTTCAAAAAGTTAATTCTGAATTACAAAAAGTGAGTAATTGGGTAAGAGCCAACAAATTATCCTTGAATGCCCAAAAAACGAAATACATGATTTTCAGTAATACTGTTGATACTCTGAGTACAGCTATAGTTTTGAATGATATTCAGTTGGAAAGAGTTTCACATCTTAAATTTCTTGGAATTATTGCTGACGACAAACTTTCCTGGAAGTTACATATTGATTATATATCCAACACAATCTCGCGTAATATAGGCGTTATAAATAGAATGAATTCGTATATTCCACAAAAATCATTACTTATGTTATATTCTTCATTGATATTGCCTTATCTTAATTATGGTGTTTTAGTATGGGGTAACACTCATCAGAATCTACTGGATAGAGTGTTTCTCCTACAAAAGAAAGCTCTCCGTATCATCTGTTATCCTTCCATACCCTCCCACTCAAATTTGTTATTTTCCTCCAATAAGCTATTAAAAATTAAAGATTTGTTTTTATATAATTTGGGGCAATTTATGTACATGTACAGCAACGACTCACTCCCGTCCATTTTTGCTTCTATGTTTCAAAGAAACCAATCATTCCATGAGTATCCCACTCGACGCTCCAATGAATTTCATTTACCTCTTTTACGAACGATGTTTGCTAAGAACACACTTATTTACACTGGCCCAACTTACTGGAATTCCCTGAATAATGATATAAAAGATTCCCCCTCTATATATTCATTTAAAAGAAGATTAAAGTTTTCTTTATTGCAATTTTATGATCCCACAGAATTGAATTAGCCTGTTGGCTTATTTCAATTCCTTTTCGAAGAACTTGGCTTACAAGTGATATACCGTATTTTCTCGTCTCTCTTGTCCTGAGACACCTACAGAGTAGGTTTGATTTCATTTATATTATTTCTGCATCTATTTCTCTATACTTTTCTATATAATGGTATCCTTTTCACGCATCCCATCATTTTTTTTCAATGAATTCTGTCGAGGATCACTGGATCTGCTCTGTCTTTCTGTCCGTTGTATTGTCTTCCTGTTATATTAGTCTTGTCTCGTTCTGTCTTGTCTCGTTCTGTCTTGTCTATGAGTCCCCCTTTATTAGTTTCGCCGTCCCAGTTTCGTTTTCTGTTTACTCGCCTGAGTATGTATGTCTGTTTGATACTCTATCTTCCTAGAGGGCTTCCAGACTTTTTTCTTTTTTACTTTATTCCCAGTCTTTCTTCCCCTTTTGCATCAGTTCAATTTCTATTGACATTCTGTACTTGAGGGGCCCACATTCTACAAGCATTGTCTTTTTAGTGGGTCCCTCCATTTTTCGATGTCTTGATACGCATTATGTCGTCTTTATCACTTCAGTCAAGTTTCATTACAACGTATTTCTTATTCCAAGGTTCTTCGATTTTATTTTTCTCAATTTACTTTGTCTTGACTATGCAACCTTATTCTCTGTTACCAAAGAAAGTGAAATGTTTATGTTCTTTTCGAAAAATGAAATAAAGCATGAATTGAATTGAATTGAATTGATATGGACGGCACGTTCGCCTCCACTGATCTATCACTCATGTTGAATATTATATGTAGCCCAGATGGCTACTAGCATATATGATAAAGAAAAGAATAGAATAGGATAGACAGTTAAAGAAAGCAGAAGCATTATAATTGTTTTCCAAGTCACCCTGTGACGTCAGTATGAATCAGTCTTTTCCCCTTCTTGGAGTTTATGAAACCCTTAATGCCCCAGTCACACAGTGCTTTGCGATGGGTTACGTCCGCCGCGGATAGATACGAATGAGTGAACGCAGAGGGACGCAGCGTTGACGCAGGCATCCGCAGGGACGTATGTAGACGTATCTGTCCGTAACTCATCCGTAAAGAAACGCACAATGACGGCGCCAAGCCTGCGAAATTTTGAAATGTTCAAAATTTCGCAGAGGGATTCTACGGATGCAGACTTACGCAAGTAACCGCAACCAAACGTAATTTTCCGTAACTGAACGTAACTATGAGTAGCCTGGACGCAGACCATCCGCAAGAAATTTTACCTCCCGTCCGTTTGCGTTCGTTTACGTCCACCGGAAGTATCCGAAAGTAACCGCAAGTTAACGTATCTCAACACTTTCGTCCGCTTACGGATATTTGAGGACAGTTACGGATGCTGCGGGCGATTACGTCCTTCAACGTTTACCGTTTTCCGCTGGCATGGGAACACAGAGACTCATGGGAAGCCACATAACTCGTGTTGCCAAGCTGCAGCGCATTTACCTGAAGGAATGCTACAACACAGTCGGAGCAGTGGAGAGGCAGAACCGCATGGTCAAATTATGACATTTCTCCCACAAAATGGTCTTTTTAGGTGGCACCCATACACTCATGACATCGGTTGACCCTTTGTGCTAAACTTTTTTTCTTGCACTCTTTGAATGTATATTGTTTACGAAAAGGCAATATTTTGGGTAGGGGATGGGGTGACAGCATTTCATTCACTTTTCTGGCCTGGAAAGGTGTGTGACAGCGATAGAAAATTCTCTGTCAATGATATGTCAAAATTCTCTATGTCAATGATATGTCAAATTCTTCAAACATCCTCTCTTTCTTATTGTTTGCGGATGATAATACTGTGTTTTATCTGATTCTGATTCTGATCGATTATTGATACTTTAAACGGTGAATTAACGAAGTTACTCCATTGGAAAAGAGCGAACAAACTGTCAATAAATTTGCAAAAAAATGAAAAAAAAATGCATGCTGTTCAGTAATTCGCCGGAATAGGCCATGGGCTAGTAGGGGTCAACGTGCACCCCCTCTGCACTTAACATTCATTGGTGTTTCCATGTAGCCCTTGGTCTGGAGAGTCAGAAAAGTGATGTTAACAAAAAAAAGTTGGGTCCCAAGACCCGCCCCGTGACGTTTTGTGACGTCACTTCCGGAACGACCTCTTCGCGAATACGGGGGAATAGCATTTGGGTATTATCCTAATAAAGTGTTCCCCATGCCTTTATTTTTCAATGATTACCAAAGATTTTGGTATTTCTAGATTCCTCAGAAGATGGAAAATATGATGCAAAGCAAAGTTTGGCAATATAAGCCCTCAGTTTCTCGTCATCGACAACGAAATGGGCAACGATGTCGACAAAATTCAACGAAATTTTACAAAATTTGTTCAATTTTTCAAGTTTCACCCTTTAAGTTTGTATATTTTTGTGAAAAATTTGTTAAATGACTTGAAATTTGGTCTGGATTTTAAATGAATATCCCTTTTTATGAAAACAAAAGATTTTGGCCTAATTGAAATCCGATCTTCTTCTGTAGACATTCAAGTGCGCATGCGCGGTGTCTGGAAATCAGCCTCCAAAATGCCTTTTTTTTAATGTCCCGTATAAAAAATGAGTTACAACGAATCTTTTTATCATGTAAATTCACAACTTTAATCAATTTTTCCAATCAGCAATCACCTGATTGAATAAGAGTTGCCTTGAAATGAGAAATCAAAGGTGACCATGGTTCTTTTTGATGATGACATTGGTCACGACATCGAAGATGAAGACGACGTCAAAGACTAGAATTACGACATAGCAGAGATCATTTCAGATATGTTTTAGTCTCTTTTAAAATTTCGTAAAATATTGTAAATCATGTTTGTAATTGGGTAGGTCAAATAAATGGTAATGATTTTATTAACGTGAATATCTGATTGTTTGTTTATTCCGTTGATTTCAATGAATTTATATTCATTTAATTAATACGCAGTATGACCTAAACTATTTTGATTTTCTTTTTACTATTTTCGTTCGAAAATTTGGCAATAGAGATTTGCAGGTCATCAACAACGAAATGGGCATTCGTGAGGTCAACAAACTAAGTCAGCACAAGCCCTTATGCTAATTTAGATATTCATTACTTTGTGGTTAATTCACTATATTTGGAATTTAGTTTGGATATTAAAGGATAAGTCCAGCTTCGTGTACATGTATAGGTGAAGTAAATGCGGCAATATTAGTAGAATTCCACATCAGTAAAAGTTTGGGGAAAGCGGACAATCCATTCAAAAGTTTTGAATTTTTAAAGTATCTGCACTGTCACTGCTGGATGAGAAGACTACTACAGTGTGAGATGTCACATGCGTAGAACGATATATACAATGTAAGGAAAATATAAAGAGAATTCTACAAAATCTTATTTTTTGAAAAATGTGCTTATTTCTTCGATATGTCAGTGACTTATGTTAAGGATATTATTCTTCCTGCCTTCTGACAGAGACACGTCAAGTGTTCTTTATTCTCTAAGAAAAGTGAAAATATGTTGAATTTTCTTTTTATTTTCTTTATATCGTTCTACACATGGCAGTGACATCACAAGCTGTATTAGTGTTCTCATCTAGCAGTGAGCGAGCAGAAACCTGAAAAATTCATAACTTTTGAACGGATTGTCTGATTTTCCTCAAACTCTCACTGATGTGTTCTGCTAATATTAGTGTATTCACTCAAGCCACATGTCACATGTCTGTCAAATTGAACTTTTCCTTTAAATAAACAGCCATCTTTCATTAAAAAAGAACAAATGAGCCATTATTCTAATCCTGGCCTCTTCTGTAGATGTTCAAGAGGGTAGGAGGAGTGCGAAATAAGAACCAACAACATGTCCCTTTTGGTAACTAGTAAATTGATATATCAACTCGTATATTTCAAGTAGAATCGGAACTTTAATCATATTGTTTAAATCATCAAACACCTGCTGAAATACATTTGACTTCAGTGATGACGGCAAAGACAGCGGCGTCGATGACAAAATTCACATTGGAGTTTCGTCTAAATACCAAATTCAACTGAATTTAGCAATTGCTTTAAAACGACCCTTAAAGATTAACACCATTAGCTATGAGGAAAAGAAGATTTTGATTACATCTGCATTTTGCCTTCTCAACAAACTCGAATCCTTAAAAGAGAATTTAGTATTTTTTTAATAATCCTGAATTCTTTTAAGATGTTTAGTGTGTATGCAAGGTGTGTGAAACAAGCCGCCGTAAGTTCTTTTCTGCTGTCTAGCAATCAGTTTTTCGTCAAAGATCAGAAACTTCAAGTATTATAATTTGCATTAAAGAAAATAACTACGAGAAATTTGTCTTAAAATGAGAAATTGGAGGCAACTATTCCATTTCTATTGATCATATGAAATGACATCATAATTCTATAATTTACCACAACAAATCATTTAATGGGACTATAAAGGCATGTTTATTATAAGCAATTCCCCAATTCATGGGACATTATCTGAAATGGTTATTAGACATTGATAGTTCAGTAATAAGAGTTTGATTTCATAGATCCTATGAGGCATATAATACATTCATTCTTTGCTAAAAGTTGGTTGCTGTTAGATACTCAAATTCCAATAGCCTTTTTTTCAAGAGTATTTTTTGGTTTAGTCAGGTTTCGTAATTTATGCTTTGAAAATATCATTAGCATTCATACTTAGTCAACACTAACCAATTATATTTGTCATACCTCTTTTTAAAATTTTTGTATTCCATCTGAAACTATAAAGAAACTTTGTAAATGTAACATTGTTCACAGTAGAATTGGTTATATGATGTTTCATAAAATTATTTGCTAATTATCTTTTTTCCAGCATGAAATTATTGAGGGTCCAACATCGAAATGCTTCAAATGATTACCACTGGTTTAATTCCGATATGTTGAAATTGATGGAGTCATTTACCAGCTCTAAGCTATCCTTTCAAAGTCTGACACTCGTTTGCCCATGAACACTGTTACAATTAAATTCCGATGTCACTATCATTGTAACTCTGTGATTCTATTGGTTGAATGAATTCATTTTCACTACTTTCACTGTCACTTTCAGTATCGGGCTCTGATTCATAGGTCATGTAAGTCATGGTGCCTAACAAGATGTCCCCAAGCTGATGCGGAATCATCTCCCCATCCTGTCAGTGTCTGATATTCATTTGCGCATGAGTTCTGAACCAAATGAAATTCCAATGTCCATAACGGTCATTTTCTGAGTGCGGTATATGTTGAATTAATCCATTTTTACTCATGTCACTGTTGCCATACCAGTATCGGCTCCGATTCATCAGCCACAGTGACTTCCAGGGGCCTGTCTTATAAAGACTTGCGATAGAAATCAATCACAAGTTTTGTGTGTGCTGCAATGCAAGTTGCGATTGATTTGGGGACTTATGATTGATTTGAAGGCTTTATAAGACGGGGCCCAGGATGCATGTCCCCAAGCTGACGCGGCAGCACCTCCCTTGAGGTCCACAGAGGTCGCATTAGATCTTCATCCTTTGTCCATCCATGTCCTTCGTTTGGGTTTGTTGCTGGCTCTCATAATCTAAAACCTTTCAGCAGGGCGGTATCATAGCCAAATCAAAGTTTTTTGCCTTTGTGACATTATTAGCCATTTCACCGCACTTGGACTGTAAAGAGTTTGGAAGGCATTCACCTTGCAGAGTTCTTCTGTTACCATACCAGGCACAGGTAAATCGTTCCGGTTCATTATCATCTCAGCTTTAACATTTCAAGATTCATCAAGCTTTGGAAATACAGCATGAAATGACTCATCAGCCTCGACATTGTTTTTACCTTCCCCTTACCTATAAGGCACTAGTGGTATTACAGCCAGTAAATGCGTGGAGTCCTGGAAATTATGTACATACAAGGGCTGAATCATGAAATGGGACAGCTGAGGTGATGGATGAACTGAAAATACTTTGCTGTGCTTTGCATGGTAACAGAAGAATTTGGAGGTGAATGCTCTGCGATTCTTGACAATACAGTCTATAAGTACGGTAAAATGATTTATGTCACAAAAGCAAAAACTTTTGATCTGGCTTCTCAGAGATGTCTCTGAACAGCATGTCCTCCATAGCAATTATCAAACTAAGAATATGGAAGCTAGCAACGGACCAAAATGAAGATCATGGATAGACGAAGGATGAAGATTTAATGCGACCTCTGTTGACTTCACCTCAAGGGAGGTGATGCCGCATCAGCTTGTGGACGTTCTGAAAGGCACCATGGCTCATGTATCAAAGCCCGATACTGGCATAGAAGCAGTGACAGCAGCAAAAATGAAATCATTAAACCAATACACTCATAAAATAACGCTGATGGTGACATTGGAATTCGATTCAGAGCTCAAAAGAATTTCAGACTTTGAAAGGATGGCAAAGTGATTCGTTGTCATCCCACGAGTTCGACAGCCATGAATCATACAGCTAATGAGTCGTACAGCCCATGACATCGACAGCAGGCAAATAAGGCCCATGAGTCCGACCGTATACAAACAAGGCCCGCAAGTTTGACACTAGGTAAACAAGGTCCACGAGTTTGACACTTTTCTAAGCAACAACCCCCCCCCCCCAAAAAAAAAACAACAACAACAACAACAACTCACAAGTTAAAAATGATCCACGAGTTCGATATTCACATCGCAGGGCCGTAAATGTGTTTTTCTCGTGGGTCTTGTTTATTACGTGTCAAACTCGTGGGCCTGGCTTGCCTGGTGTAAGACTCAAGGGTGTCGAACTCATGGGCTGTAGGACTCACAGGCTGTATAACTCGCGGGCTCTATGACTCATGGGTTGTATGATTCGTGGGTGTTGAACTCGTGAAGTGCACCCGGTGAATCAGCGTCAGCTTCTGGACATCCATAAGGCACCATGGCTGATCTAACAAAAGTATTGACTTTAAGTTAAATGTCTACAGAAGATGCCTGAATTAAGATGATGCCTTATTTGTTTTGTATTTTTGTCAAACAAGGTTATTTATCTAATATCCAGACTAGATTTAAATTTCATTTAATGATATTACAACAAATAATAGATATTTAGATGTTTTAGCGTGAGAACTTGCAAAAAAAAAAAAAAAAAACACTGCATGGATTTTTAAGTTTGTCAACCTTATGTATGCCAACTTCATTGTCGATGACCTGCAAGTCCATATTCCCAAATTTTCGAAATAAAATGAAAATGATGTTAATATAATCATTACTATCGAGGAATTGTACATCGTGATTGAATCGTGACTCGAACTCGGGTCCTCTGATCGGGAGTCGAAAGTTTTACCCACTATGCCACAGAACCGCCAAGAACCCACAAGTTAGCATTCCCTAGTTAAAAAAAAAAAAAACAGATTAAAGTAATTTAGGCCTCTAAAAGTCCATTGTCTCTATCATGCATCATGTATAGTGTCATTTCGGTGACAAGTTCAATGTGGATGCAATTTCTGAAGAAAATAGAGGAAAAATCATGTCAAAATATTATCCACGCCTGATGCAGTATCTAGAAATGTGCCAGTGAGTGCAGCGTAGTTGAGATAAGTGTTTTAATTGTGAAACTAGTTATAAGCATTTATCTAAAGGGGAAATCCAGTCCAAATAAAAGTAAGTCCGATAAGAAAAAGTAAAATATTACGAGTTCAATGGTAAAATTGTGATCGAAATCGCACGAAAAATATGGAAGTTATATGACATTTTGAAGTTTCACTATTTTTCGAGGAAATAGTTCTTGAACGGTCAATATGAATATGCAAATGACAAAGTGAGCATGTCATCCCCTGACATCTTCCCATGTAGTTTGTACATAAAATTTTGACATTTCCAGTTTTTCATTCAAACGCAATTATGCTCGAGGCTCAAATCATGATATATCTTACATCACTATTACCAAGTTATGCAACCATTGAATAACATCATTTGTCAGACTTCAATGACTGAAACATTGAATTTTCTTTATTTTTTGTACACGATCAATGGAAAGTTGTGAGGTTATGACATGGTCAGGTTACTCATTTGCATATTCTTATCCATTGTACAAGAAATGTTTTGCTGAAATTAGCAAAAAAATAGTAACTTAATTATTTTTCATCAGATTACAGTCAAATTCTTACCATTGAACTCGTGAGATTTTACTCTTTTTTTATCAGACTAACTTATTTTTAGACTGGATTTCCCCTTTAAGCAGGATTTGAGTTTATTGCAAAGAAATAAGATACCAGTAGAATTGAAAATTCATTATCTTGTTTTCCTTTACTGTAAATTTATCGCCACGATCAATCAATTGAAAATGAGATTTGTAAACGAATTCCTGCTATGTCGTATTCTAGTCTTTGACGTCGTCTTCATCTTCGATGTCGTGACCAACGTCATCATCAAAAAGAACCATAGTCATCTTTGATTTCTCATTTTAAGGCAACTTTTATTCAATCAGGTGATTGCTGATTGGAAAATTGATTAAAGTTGTGAATTTACATAATAAAAGGATTCGTTGTAACTCATTTTTTATACGGGACATTAAAAAAAAAGGCATTTTGGAGGCTGATTTCCAGACACCGCGCATGCGCACTTGAATGTCTACAGAAGAAGATCGGATTTCAATTAGGCCAAAATCTTTTGTTTTCATAAAAAGGGATATTCATTTAATATCCAGACCAAATTTCAAGTCATTTAACAAATTTTTCACAAAAATATACAAACTTTAAGGGTGAAACTTGAAAAATTGAACAAATTTTGTAAAATTTTGTTGAATTTTGTCGACATCGTTGCCCATTTCGTTGTCGATGACGAGAAACTGAGGGCTTATATTGCCAAACTGTGCTTTGCATCATATTTTCCATCTTCTGAGGAATCTAGAAATACCAAAATCTTTGGTTATTGATGAAAAATAAAGGCATGGGGACCACTTTATTAGGATAATACGCAAATGCTATTCCCCCGTATTCGCGAAAAGGTCGTTCCGGAAGTGACGTCACAAAACGTCACGGGGCGGGTCTTGGGACCCAACTTTTTTTTTGTTAACATCACTTTTCTGACTCTCCAGACCAAGGGCTACATGAAAACAACAATGAATGTTAAGTGCAGAGGGGGTGCACGTTGACCCCCACCATAGGCGTAGCCAGGATTTTTTAGAGGGGGGTGTTTAAGATTAGATCTATTCTTTATTTTAACTGAAAATAATTGATTGACAGGAGAAGCGGGAACGCTTTGGAAGTATGGTGGAGAGAGGGGGTGGGAAGCGGGAAGAAGCTCAAAGGAGTTTTGCCGATAAACATGAAAAATGGTAATGATAACGATAATAATAATAATGGCAATAACAATTATGATAATAATGTGAATTCAATCAATTCATCGTTTATTGTCCATATGGGAATTTGTTCTCTTTACATGTAACTCAATGGAAATTACATATTCAGAAGATACAGAGACATGTAGACATAAAAATAAAACATGCAAATATATGACAGTGACATTAACAGGAAACAAGGAAAAGGAAATGTCAGATTTAATTATTTCATATCTATCTTAACTATTTCTGTCATTCTGTTTAGTATTATTATTATCATTATTATTATCATCATAATCAGTTGTATTACAATTATTATTATTATTATCAATCATTTTCGTTATTATTATTGTATTGTATTGTGTTCGTAGTGATCTCATCTGAAATTTCATTAACTTTACTTCTCTTTTTTCACGGTATAGAAGTGTGATTTCGTCACCAAAATTCACTATAAGCCTATAAGATAATTCCATCACCTAAGCTATAATCAGCCGCAAGCTATCAGCCGAATATGACTGTTTGGGCACTTTGCTTGCCGTCCGTAACCATTCTGCGAGTGAGCGACCGACAAGAAACTTTATTTTCTTTAAAACGTAGATTCGTCATCAAAATACAATTATTGATTTTTATTAAGTACATCTTCATGCCGCATTCGAATATAGTTACCCAAGTATTATGATATTCAGGCATGGCAGATCACGCTACTGAAAACCATCTTGTTCCTAGATTTTACGATGAAAAATTGGAATTTTGTATACTGAGAACAGGGGGGCATTTCATGAAGGAATTTGTAGCGAACGCTTCCGGGTATTTCTCTTCCACTTTCTTTTTGTTTGCTCTTCTTTCCTTTCTCTTTCCTTTTCTTTTCCTTTCTTTTCCTTTCCTACTTTCGTAAATGTTTTGTTGGGTTTTTTGACCAGCCAATTTGAGGGGACATGTGCCCCCATGCCCCTTCCCGTAGTTATGCCAATGCGACTCATTGGCAATATGAACTAGAAGGGCCGTCGAAGGCGGCAAACCCACGCCTCTACAGTGCCAGAGCCCTGTTGTTATGAAGGAAATTTATCTTGATTCTTTTTCTTAAGAGTTACATTGAATTTTGCTTTAACTTATAGATGTAATGTGTTGTACCCCAGGAAGTCACTGGGTTAAACATGGTTGGAGTGGTTGAAAGAGCCAAATTAAATGCAACTGATTGACAAAATCGCCCTTCTCAACATGTATAAACACCGATTACTCAGTGTGTTTTGAGTAAGCCATGATATAAAAAAAAACATCATGGGCTTTACATACTCGGATGGGAATCGAACAAACGACCTCCTGATTACTAGACAGGCGTCATATCCACTAGACTACCGAGCTTTCGCCCGATAGCCAGTGTTGGTCCGAATCCCTTAATAGCAGCGAGTACTGCATATTTTTATTCAAATTAATAACACAACGCAAGGATCATTAATTTAAAAAGAGCCAAATTAATTCAGACATAGCAGAATAATACAATAAGGCAACAGCTTGCCCAGGTAACCCACAATGCGTGTTTTTTTGCCCGTACCTTTCTTGCGGAGGCCACGTCCGCCACGTTTTTTCTGAAAACGGAGGGAGTGGCAACCGCCGGAAGGGAGTACGTCAACGCACGTCGGCCGTACGGTTGCGCAAGGTGTAAGTACGTGGCCCGCACGCTGTTAACGTGCAAAAACGTGGGCAAAATTTGAGATCCGTACGTGGGGAGTACCGATTCCGTACGGATTTTGGAACACGCAGACACGTCTTGGCACTTTAGGTGCATGAGGATCTTTCGCTTCGATTGATCGAGCTGAGTGAGGCGCGTGCTCTCTACGGTCAACTCACTGACACCGGGCGTCTTTTATGTATTTTCGTAAAAGACGCACGGTGTCAATTCGTTGTGCGCTCGTTGGCTGTAGAGAGCACGCGCATCATCCATACGGGGAGTGAATCCGTGGCCCAAACACAGCCCGGACGCAGCAGAAGTTTCTCAAATTGCTACGTCGTGTTTGTGGGCTCCCAAATCCGTATGCTTTTGCCAACGGACGTTGAACAAGTGTGTGTGTGTGTGTGTGTGTGTGTGCAACGGCGTAAATCCGTGCTGAGGAGTGGGGGGGGGGGGGGGATGTTCGGCGATAGTCACCATCACCACGATTACAAGCCCATAACCGGACGGGTGCAGCCAGTGACGTACCGTGGCGGGTTGGTCAAGACAGGGGAGGGGGGGGGGGCACCTCGTGGAAAAGTAATTTTGAGGGTGTGTATGCATGCTTGTGCGTGCGTGCGTGTGTATGTGTGTGTGTGAGTATGTGCGTGTGCTGTCAGTCTGGAAACTGTAATTGGGACTGCAATACATAACGGAATGTGATACATTCCACTGCGCAGTCATTTTTTTCCTTATGGATTATGGAATGACGGTGTGAAACGACAAATTACTGGCAGCAACATCAAAAGAATTGCATAACAATTAAAATGAATGCGAGCGAGCGGAGCGAGCGAGCTTGAAAATTTTGACATTTTACAGTCCCCAAACTGCCGCTTGTAGCTATATTTTTTCGCTTTGGAAATTAAGGGGGCACAACGGGCGCAACTGCTGGCATATTATTGGCAGCGACATCAGGAGAATGACATAACGATTATTAGGCGAGCGAGCGAAGCGAGCGAGCTTGAAAATTTTAACATTTTTACAGTCCCAAAACTGCCGGTTGTAGCTATATTTTTTCGCTTTGGAAATTAAGGGGGCACAACTGGCAGCAACATCAGGAGAATTGCATAACAATTAAAATGAATGCGAGCGAGCGGAGCGAGCGAGCTTGAAATTTTGACATTTTACAGTCCCCAAACTGCCGCTTGTAGCTATATTTTTTCCCTTTGGAAATTAAGTGGGCACAACGGGCGCAACTGCTGGCATATTATTGGCAGCGACATCAGGAGAATGACATAACGATTATATGCGAGCGAGCGAAGCGAGCGAGCTTGAAAATTTTAACATTTTACAGTCCCAAAACTGCCGGTTGTAGCTATATTTTTTCGCTTTGGAAATTAAGGGGGCGCAACGGGCGCAACTGCTGGCAATTTACACAGGCAGCAACATCGGGAGAATGGCATCACGATTAATGCGAGCGAGCGGAGCGAGCGAGCATGAAAATTTTGACATTTTACTGTCCCAAAACTGCCGTTTGTGTAGCTATATTTTTTCGCTCTGGAAATTAGGAGGCGCACCGGACGCAACTGCTGGCAATTACTGGCAGCGACATCAGGAGAATGGCATAACGATTATTATGCGAGCGAGCGAAGCGAGAGAGCTTGAAAATTTTGACATTTTACAGTCCCAAAACTGCCGGTTGTAGCTATATTTTTTCGCTTTGGAAATTAAGGGGGGGGGGGGCACCGGGTGCAACTGCTGGCAATTACTGGCAGCAACATTAGGAGAATAATTTAAAGACTAAAGAATATGCGAGCGAGCGCAGCGAGTGAGCCTCCAAATTTGGACATTTTACAGTCCCAAAACTGCCGTTTGTGTAGCTGTATTTTTCACTTTGGAAATTAAGGGGGGGGGGGGCGCACCGGGCGCAACTGCTGGCAATTACTGGTACCAACATCAGCAGAATGGCATAGCGATTAAATGCGAGTGAGCTTGAAAATTTTGATATTTTACAGTCCCAAAACTGCCGTTTGTAGCTATACTTTTTTGGCTTTGGAAATTAAGGGGGGGGATGCAACGGGCGCAACTGCTGTCAATAACTGGCTGTGACATCAGGAGAATAGCATAACAACTAAATGTGAGCGAGCGGAGCGAGTGAGCTTGAAAATTTTGACATTTTTCAGTCTCAAAACTGCCGTTATACTTTATAATAAGGGGGGCGCACCGGGCGCAACTGCTGGCAATTACTGGCAGCAACATCAGAAGAATGGCATAGCGATTAAATGCGATCGAGCGGACCGAGTGAGCTTGAAAATTTTGACTCTTTGCAGTCCAAAAACTGCCTTTTGTAGCTATATTTTACGCTTTGGAAATTGAGAGGGGGGGGGGGCGGATCCGCCACTGGTAGTCAATGGTGTCGGTTTATGTTCATGATTTGGGGAGGTATGACCAGCGAGGGGACGTCGAAGTGACCAAATGGGGGAAGGATATCCAAAATTTGCACTTTAGAACATCCTCTAATATTATTGTTTGTGTTTGTGTGTGTGTGTGTTTTATATGCATGGAAAAGTTAGGAAATAGCCCAGGTCAAGTCTTGTTATTGGCAATGCAAGGCATTTTGATATAGACTAGTATGTAAAGCAACACTGCAAAATTATTAATGATCTAGCTTTGATATATACGAAGCGTAAGGTACAAAGGTGTATATCTACATCACATTGCGCAACATTGCAGCGACTCTTTTTGCCGTTCAGATGTTCTGAGTACACTGCGCACATCCTGCTTATATTCAGAATGCCAACCAGGAATCATGCTGAATCGCAATATTTTGTCGACTCCAGACTTTTTGCACAATGTTTCACGTTATGTACCTCTTTAATTATGGTTAAAAGAAATCTTAGAAAAATATCTTATTTCTTGATCCCCCTTTCATGTCGATTTCGAAAGCAGTTTAGTAACCCTTGAATTACCATTATTTTTGGTAAGTTTTTTATTCTTTTTTACGAGCGGATGCGGGGGGGGGGGGGGGAAGCTTGGCGCGCCCCCCCCCCCCCCCCCACACACACACACTTAACAGGGATCGAATGTACCACTGTTTTGCATGAAATATAAAGTATGAGGGAAGTGGCAGCAAAAATATGAAGACTTTTTGTTTTTGTTTGGGTTTTTTTTTCTTTTGCTTGTCAGCCGACTTTTGGCGGAAAATCAGACCTTGAAAGAACGAGGAATTTTTGTTGTTGCTTCTCTTATCTTTTGATTTTTCTTTCTTCTTGACTGACAGGTGATTTTGACCCCCCCCCCCTTTAAAAACGCAGCATAGCCCTGAATAATGCCCAAATATATTCAATGAAATGGTAATATGGATTTCCATTTCTTTGTATGTAATAATACCGGTATTATCTTCCTGTAGGTATTGTATTTTTCTATTTTCTTGATTTAAGTCAATAAAGCAATCATTCCAGAGGCATCGTTCTGTAATGATGGTGGGTGGGGGAGGGACTTAGAGTTGGAATATCTGTGCGAGGGAGCGGAGCGACCGAATGGGGGGGGGGTGTGGGAGGGGGATACCCCCCTCTCAGACGAGGAAGATCTTGCATTTTCAGACCTGAAATTAAGCGATCTGGTGCACACTTTTGGTGAAATTTTGGATTTACATGTTTACAATGTATAGGCCTATACTATTTGACATTGTTAACGTCTGGGTCATACCTTATGTCGATATTACTGTCTTTGCGAGCGAGCGAAGCGAGCGAGCGCTTGAGAAAATTATGTATACATTATCCTACAAGACTATTCAGCTCTGTTACCTGTCTGGAGGCGGGCGTACGAACGTCATGCAATAATTATGCCAAAATTGATGCAATCACATTTCTGCTTCCTCCATTTTTTCCCTCAAATTTCAGGGGGGGGGGGGGGAATGATTGTACAGGCCATCCCCCCTCCTCCATTTCGGGGGGGGGGGGATATATCCCCCCATCCCCCCGGGATTTACGCCCATGATGTGTGTGTGTGTGGGGGGGGGGGGAGCAATGCACGGTGCAATGTGCGTCCCTCAAGAACATACATGCATCCCCCAGTAATATTGGAGGTGTTCAAAAAGGGGCATTAAATGCAAATGATTTGATATTAAATGATTTTAGACATTAAGTGTAAAATCTTAGTCGATACCTAGTTGAATCATTACTAAAAATCTTTCATTGCAACAACTTCCCATTTTCATCTTGCACAGATGCACTGCATTTGCGAATAAAATATTCCCACACCAGACACTACAGAGCAGAACTAACTTAGGTCTGCTGATACTGGCACGTCATGACAGGGCTATTAGGAGTGTCGATCGTGGAAAAATTAGGAACTTTTAGTTTTGTGCGCCTCCGCCCAAAAAAAAAGGAAGAAAAGAAAAAAACCCGGATATGAATGGGTCTTATAATTATATTATCAAAACTCATTCAAATTATTGCATATCATTTTATCTTCAAAATTTGTGGTCAAATCATGAGACAGAGTACTAGTAGCTTAACTTTGGAGGAATAAAAGTTATTCACTTTCCGGAAATGGAAGTGGCAGCTAAAGGCTTTTGTTTTTATATTAGTGTTAATAGTCTGGATCCCCCCCCCCCCACACACACACACAAATTAGCTTAAATTAACTTCAATTATTAAGAACAAAAAATCAAAATTTGAGGCACCGCATTGTGTAGCGTTTTTTCTCACTTTATTTTGGGAAAATAAGGAAGTTGATAATCTGGTAAAAAGCCAAAAGGTTCAGCTCCCCTCCCCTCCGCCGGCGAAATTGTGCTCGTATAACCAATGTTACTACTAATAATAAATGTATGAAGCGTCAGTATAGTTAAGACTTAAGACCCCAATTTCATGAATTACTTTTACAAAAGATAATGGAGAGGGGAAGACCGGATAGATCGCCGTTTTTGGTGTAAACGCCTGCCATGCATATGGAAAAGGGCGCAAAACAGCATTGGATAAGTAACCGACGCATTTTGTGTATAAACAAATGGGAGAACCTGACCCAGACCACACCCGTGTAGCCAGGGGGACGATGGGTGTGGTCGCCCCCAAAACGCAAAAAAAAAGAAAAAGAAAAAGAAAAAACATGAAGAAAAAGGGAGGAAAAGAAAGAAGAGAAGAAGTAGAAACGTCGATGCTTCGATAATACACAAAGCGCGTCACAGAATCGGTATAGCATGCATTGCACACACATAATATTATGCATCATACACAATTTACGGTACCGCGTACGGTATAATACCGGTAAACGGTGAACATTATGCGCAATGTATCTTCGCGATTCGGCCAGAAAGCAAAGCAGGGAAGAGAGAGAGAGAGAAAGAAAATGAACACAAAAGAAAGGAAAGGCGGATTCAAAACGGAAATAAAAGCGGTAAAGACAGCTTTTGTTTCATTTTCTAACATCTAAACATTGTTGAAGAGGGGTGTTGAACAGCTCAAACACCTCCCTTTTGCCCAAGGGAGGTGTTTGAACACCTCAAACACCCCCATTTTGGCAAAGGGGGGTGTTTGAACACCCAAAACACCCCCCCTCGCTACGCCCTTGACCCCCACTAGCCCATGGCCTAGAATATTTACCGAGAAATATTATTATTACAGAAAAAAGCTCTTCGTATCATTTTTCACGAATCGTGGAGAAGTCATACTAATAATTTACTTCACGAAAATAATATTTTGAACATTTTTGACCTTAATCGTTTGCAATTAGGACAATTCATGTACAAACTCACTAACCATTCTCACCCCCTTGTGATTGATTCCATGTTCTTAAAGAATGAAACTGTTCATGAATATCCAACCCGTCAATCCCATGAATATCATTTGCCTTTGACTAGGACGGTTTTTGCAAAATCTTTATTCTCATTTTCTGGACCAAAATTCTAGAATTCTCTTGACAATAATATAAAAGAAGCTTTAAGTTTTAATACATTTTCTTTATAGTTAAAGAATTATTTAAAGACTTCGTATGCAGAAAAATAATTCATTCTTTTTTTCTTTTTGATTTTCAAAATCGTTGTTGCTCGGTAACCTCACTACTCTTTTGTTTATCAGTGAGCCCGTGCTTCTGTGCCTCCAGTGCCCTGGTTATGACCCACCATTTCCCTCTCCTCCGCCCTTTCCACCTCGGACTTCCTACCTTCCTTACTATCTTTCTCTCCTCTCATCAATCGTTCCTTATAAGAGAGCCGCTTTGTGTTTGTTAATGTGCGTTGGTATGTGTGCATGTATGTGTGTATTACTCTGTCTGTCTTTTTTTCTTACTACCGTTTAGGGAAATTGTTGTTGTTGTTGTTGTTTTTTGCAATTATATATTTTTTTTTCTGTATGAGGGGACTGCATTCTACAAGCCCTGCTTTTTAGCAGTCCCCTCAATTTCCAGCAATATTGTTTATGCATTCACAACAGTGACGTAACAGTTATTTGTATCTCTGTTGATAATTTACCTGTATCTCTTTTACGATGTTATTCTGTTCATCGCATTGCCATGGTACTGATTTCCTGACATCTGTGTATTCGAGTGTTTCATTGAATTTCTAATTATTTTGTTAGTTGGAAGTGACATAAATCAACTTGAAAACTGAGAACGAATTTTTCTCTATAGTGTTACCCATTTTACGCTCCATAGAATGTGTATTACATTTTTGGTATATATATTGTACTTGGGTATGGGAGGGGTGTTTGAAGTCTTGATGTCTTTTTTTCTCTGGAAATTTAATAAGCATTGTTTTATCATAAAAATCTCCTTAACATAACCCAATAAGTCATGAATATCGCTGCACAACGACAACGTAACCACAGTTTGTCTATTCCATGACTGTGAGTAATAATTTTCTTACTCTGATGTTTAACTTATCGATCTATATTGTGTTATATTTGTGGTATAATTATGTTATGTATTCTTTACATTTATGAAGTTTATTCATATTTGAATTGCACAAATAAAATTCAAACCTCAAATTCAAAATTTCATATATCTTTTATCACTGTAAAGCAAATTAAAGGATTACGAATTTTTTCACAACTTGTACGTAATTCAATTTCAGTTTTCCCCAGTCATGCCAGTGTACAATGTAAGACAGTCCAATATGTGATAACCTCGCTGTCATAATACACTGACTTAGCAGGGATCGTCACAGAAAACAATACTGTCCATAATTATTTATAACAATCTGTATTCAGAAGTATCCGTAACTATCCAAAAATATCCGCAACTCTCCGCAAGTGTTCAGAACTATTATTTGCCAATTCGTAAGAATATCCGCAAGTGGACGCAAGTATTCGCATCTGGTCGTATTTGTCCGTATCGCCCGCATTTTTCCCGGTATGTTTTGAATAAATTTTCTAGTGTCGGCAAAGGATCCGCGGGAGTCCGCAGAAAAATGACTTTTTTTGGACGTAACGCCGGACGCAGAGCATTATGTGACTGGGGCTTTATTTTGCTTCCAGCTAGACTTCCTTTTTTTTGTCAATTCTCCTCTCCCAAGAAAAGTTATTGGTCCTAGGAACTTATGAGTTTGACATTGGCTACTTTCTCCAGCTAGTGGTCAGTTCTCCGCACTCTCCATCCCCAAAGCAACAAACCAAATTACGGAAATGACGTCCTTTTGCCCTCTGATCCCTAAACATGAATGACCCTCTGAGCTGGAAGGTCGTTCTCCAGCCAGAACTTCTCCTTTATTTTGATGTATTTTAGTGCAGTAGGTCAGACAGGAATTCCAAAGACAAATTCAGGGACAACAACCCAGAGAAATGATGACGATCGCGTTGGACGTCATAAGGACACTAACATTCATTTGTTTTATGATTTTATTATCCAAGAAACAATAAGTCTTGACCAGTGTTTACAGAGAAAGAGGAAATAAAGAAACTAAAAGACAGTGGGCGAATTAATCAGAAATTGAGATGAATCAGACGAAATGGAGTTCCACAGAAACGAATGGGAGGAGCTAATGGAAGATCTGACCAATAAGAAATTAATTTCCAGTGAAGATCACACCCCAAAATAAGATTTAGCCAATGAGATATTTGTAGGGAAATGATGTCAATAGTAAATTTGTTATAAAAGACCAAGTTTGAGCAAATAGAGAGATAGCTGAAGAATTGCAAGCACGATGAGAGCGGCTTCACACTATTTAGTGAAGCACAGGCTGCAGAGTATTCTGGAACTGTGAGGTACTATGAATAGTTGGAGACAACAGAGATAGAGTCAGGAGATCCCCTTTCCTTATACATCATGCTCCCCCTCCATATTAATCAACTAAACTCTCTCGACGCTGTGATTGTGACGAGAATCTTGGTTGGACTGCCCAAGAGTTAACGAGTTAACTGGTTGACAACGACAAGTTGAGAAACTTTATACCACGACAAGACAGAATTTTGGTTTACACCAATCTGGGGTGTAAAGAACGCCGAATACAGAAGTCAACTGATGTCATTAGAGATGCTGAAGCGTCCTGTCAGGTTGCCACAACGTGGACAGCAATGGTGACGAACTGTTTAAGGAAGCAGTGGAAGCAGACCGGTTAACAGACGCCCCAGCCCTTGGACGAGCTCGATCGACATGCAGACGAGAACCTCATCCCGCGACCATGCCGATGTCGAGATAAGTGGCCACACCCACTAACATCATTTATCCCTATAACTAAATCCCTCCCTTTCCCATAGATAAAGATGGTAGAATATGAAACGGTCTCCAAAGGTGTAGAAGAGTAAAGTGATAAATGATGTGTTCAATTGTGTTGTAAGGAAAGTAATTGGTGTTTGTAATCAAGTATCTACATTTCAGACCTACGAGAAGGCAGGTCGGTGAATAAATATGCTGTGAGCAGCATTAACCTTATCCATGTAAATTCTATCCTTCTCCCGCATTTTATATTCACTGTTGTTGCGAAGCAATTTTAGTCTTTTTCTAACTCGTTTGGAAATTCGTTGATGATTGGTGTCTATGTCATTACCTAACCCCCGACCAGTACAGAGAGAAGCTAACAGACCAGACCAACATAATCCGCCTCTGTACAACATTGGTCGCCCCCTTGAGACAATTAGGGGTTTGGGGGTTCCATATATATGTCATTTTATGCTACTGTTTCTAAACAGATAGCAAGGACCTGTCCAGTCACTCTGGATTTGATATTCATGTTACTCCTTTCTCCCTCTGCATTATTTTCCCCTATTACAATTTCATCCTACATAATGATAACTACTACATTGTCAAACCAGATAACAAGGAGCTATCCAGCCATCCTGGATTTAATATGTGGTATATTGTGCTACTCCTCCCTCCCTTATATATAATTTTCTCCTTTATACAATAACGATTATATTGAATATACCATTGCACCGATGGGAAGTTCGACAACGTTTAATCATCATACATGCCAAATATTATATTTGTCAATTTATTATGTTACTATTATTTAACAGATTACAAGGAGCTGTCCAGCCATTCTGGAATTGATACATATGTTACTTCTTCACATATGACAAGGTAAGAAATACTTATATTTTCTCTTTTTATATATACACAGGTTACATAAATGTCTTACAAAATTATATGTTCATATGGAATATATATATATATATAAGTTATGGTGTTGTTTTGTCTTGTTTCTTTTTCCATGCTTTGTTCTGAAAAAAGGAAATGATTAAGATGAATAATATTATAATATTTTGAAAATTGTGTATATAACATTTCGGTCATCATAATGTATACGTGTTTTCTGATATTTGTTAATCACGCCTTCTCTCTTTTCTACAAACCTTTCCCTCTTTTCACCCTTTCACCCTCACCCGTCCCTTCAACACTTTATCCTATCTTTTCTTATTTCCTCCCATAATATGATATGACTGCGGTGATAAACAGATAAATGATTGTGTATTAAGATGACTGTCTTTACATCTGCTTCCTTTTTAAGCAGGAGGCTTTATCGGTACGACGGGAAATCACTGGCAGAACTAATACCACCAACTCGGGGGCCATCCCACATCCAGCGTCGTGATCTCCATCCTCTATGCCGGCATCTGTCAACTGCTCATCCTACCCGATTTTTTTTTTTCAATATGTGTATAGCGCGTCGGATCTCTCCAATAGCCTCCAATTTTAATCAGCCGGGGTCACCAAATAAGCTTGGAGAGGCTCGATCCGTCTTCATTATTGATGCAATACCATTTTATACGTTTTCCCTGCCATATTTACGGCACTCTGTACAATAGTGATTTCATATCGCCACTTCATATGCAAGAGCATGTTGCTCAATTATACAGCCCTTTGGGCACATTATATAATTATGACACTTTTCATAGACAAGAGTGCGTTTGACCTTAAATCTTAACCTTACTCAAAACAAAATTTTAACAGGAGCTCTTGACTCTTTCTGGTGACCCCCTTTCTGGACTCAATCCGTTTACATTGTTAGGCTTGAAGCCTGCCTCCTACATCCGCACTCTTGTCCCCATTAAGAATGCTGGTTTCAGTTCTGTTCCTAATATTTATATGATTGTATATATTATCTTTAAATATTACATACAAGCATGGAGTTCCATGATATCAAGCATGAGGTGTAAATATGTTATAAGAACAAGTGCTGTATCGCACTAAAGTTTCTTTTCTCATATGTTTCTGTTCCAGGTTTACGAACCATATAAATATTAATCATTTTGATTTTTTTTTTTTATAATTGCCACAAATATTAAGACATTTTGTAAAATTTTGAAAATGTTGAATAATATAAATAATCCAGTATCACGGACCGCTCCCAGCACTTCATGAAATCTAAGGTCAACCAACAAACTGAGAGCGGTTCGAAATGTTATTACTGGAAGTTGGTATATCATATGTATTTTGTATTTTTTTCCCCATACCCATCAGACTTTGTAATGTTCCGTGATGGGTTGGTTATTAAATCTTAAACAGGCGAGTGAGACCTGTTACAAATTATCAAAACGGTAATTACACAGAATTGCGACTGTCCTAAATTTGTTAGATATGTATCAAATCTATAGGAGTACTTACTCCATGGTTGACCCACTTCTCCTTTATTTCTTTTTTTAGTAGTCACCGGCTTGAGGCCCTTTTATCATAGTCGCACTTCTGTCTGTAACTCTTATGTAATTTATTATAAGGATGTGAAACCAGAAATATTTGTGTTTGTGTGGACGTGATATAGATAGGTATTATGAATAGGCATTATATGTTATGTACGCAAATGAGTTTATATGTTATGTATATAAACGAGTTTATAAATCGGTATATACATACATATATATACAGGTGTCTGCATTATAGTAAATATTTGTATATTGTTAAGAATTGAAGAATTATAGGAATAGTATGGGTTTTTTTTAAAGATATATATGCATATATACTCTTTAAAGACGGGATATATGTATATATGTTTGCACAGAAAAAGTTAAACATAAGAAGAGTAATGATTATTTAGAATAATATATTATGTAACAGAAAGATATAGGTGGTTTTTAGGCGACAGCTTTGGTGCCATATAAAACAAACACAGAATATATAGAGTTTTGAATTTATATCATTATGTTTTTACAAAAAAACACAAACTACATACATACACTGTATTTATGAACTTATATTAAATGCGCAATGATATAATTTATTATTAAGCAAATATATGACATTTATATATAATACGAACCCATATTGGGCCGGGGAGCCTCGGCAGTTTCAATGTAAACCTGCATATTATTATACAATATTATTATTTAAAGTTATATAAACCCACAAGTATACTGTATCCACACTGTACAAATATTATAGAACAAACCAATTTAAAATTGTTAAGAACTCATGAACATATCGCTACATCCCTCATTTCAACTAATAATCCACCCATCCTAATTAACAACTCATAATTTATATAAAGAATACGCATATGGTGGGGAAAATTATCCATAGATAGGTCCCCATTAAAAATAAGAATAGAATAGGATAGAAATCACGCTTCACTTCTGACGAAGGACAGTCAACCTGCCCGAAACGTCAAGTTCCTCGGTTCTCCTAGTTATTCTTATAACTAGACATATTGCTCTACGTTCACTAGCACCCGTACTCAGTGTTTCATTTCTCTTTCCTCTCTCTCTCTTACACTTTGTCTGTTTCTACGCTACTTATCTTTTTCTTTTTTCTTTTCTGTTCTGTTCTCCTCTTTCTTCTTTTTTCTTTTTATTTCTTCCTTCCATACAACCCAACGGTCCTTTTCAGGACCACTAGTATTGATTTACACATTTATTTACAGGTTATTTCTCTTGTCTTCTCTCCTCAGGTGTACACTTCAACCTTATTTTAATTTCTCATTTTTGCATTTCTCCCTCGGAAACCTTTTCAGGATTTAACTTTCATCAATTTTCCTCTCCATTTTTTTTTCTCCTCCGCAGCATTTATTTCTAGGATCCACAGTAGCTCACTCTAATTTACGTCTTGAACTTCAATTTGTTCTTTTCTTCTTCTTTTCTTTGTCCCCCCCCCCCCCTCTCTCTCTCCCTTCTCTCAACATATTCTCATCTCTCCTCTACTTACCCTTCCTTCGAAGGATCATTCGTCCTTTCTCCACTGATTCCGCTTTCCATAGCCACACTGTTCGCCGACTTCGTTCTTCTCTTGGTTTCATGAATCTTCACTGCTCTCCCCTATCTCAATGATTCTCCAACATTCAACTCCTTCCTCTTCCTCTTCCCTTCTATTTCATCTTTCCCCTTCTAACGATGTCCGAACATCTTACTTGATTTTCACACTATTCTTCCTTGCCACTCTCTGTGTTCCTTTCTCTACCGTATCCACTAGTGCAACTTCAACTTCTAGCCCATTACTGTCCCCCACTCTTCACTTTTTGCCCTCCTCACAACCCCCATATGATGTCGCTTCCCTCTTCGTTTCTCCTCTTTCTAGGCTCTTCTGCCAAACAGCGATCCGGTTAAGGACTACATACACATGGTGTCACCGCAAATCTTTCTCCCTCAAATCTACATCTATCCTAAATATCAAATCCTATCAAAATCTGTCATTCCATTTATACCTATCCTTCAAATCAAATCCCCATCCCACCAACCCCCGATTAACCAAAACCTAAATCATCCCACACCCACATTCACCAGTCCACATACATACACACACCCACACACATACACACACACGGGTGCTGTTCGTTGTTCCGAAGGTTCGTTATTCCGAAGGTTCGTTTTTCCGAAGGTTCATTTATCCGAAACACACAAATTCCCTATACCTAGGTGTTCGTTAATCCGAAAATGAAAAAGGGTTTGTTAATCCGAACATTTGTGGCGCTATTCCGAAGGTTCGTTATGCAGTTCAATTCAATTCAAACTTTATTTCATTTTTCGAAAAGAACATAAACATTTCACTTTCTTTGGTAACAGAGAATAAGGTTACATATAATCAAAACAAAGTAAATTGAGAAAACATAATTGTGGAACCTTGGGGTAACAAATATGTTGTAATGAAAATTGATTGAAGTGATATAGACGAAGGCAACATATTACACAAAATATCGAAAAATGGAGGGACCCACTAAAAAGGCAATGCTTGAAGAATGTGGGCCCCTCAGGTACAGAATGTCAATAGAAAATGAACTGATGCAAAAAGGGGGAAAAAGGTTGGGAATAAAGTCAGGAAAAAAAGTCTTGAAGCCCAATAAGAAGACAGAGTAACAGACAGACACACATGCACAGGCGAATGAACATTAAACGAGACTTGCCGACAAAACTTATAAAGGGGGACTAAAATACAAGACAGAACGCGACAAGACTGACATAATTAGGAAGACAATACAACGGACAGAAAGGCAAAACAGATCCAGCGATCCTCGACGGAACTATATCGAAAAAATAATGGGATGCGTGAAAAGGATACGGAAATATGGAAAAATAGAGAGAAATAGATGCGGAAGTAATACAAGTAAAATCGAATCTACTATGTAAGTGTCTCAGGACAACAGGGACGAGAAAATACGTGACAGTATATTATCGGTAATTTAATATTCCGAAGGTTTGTTGATCCAAAAATGAAATTTGGAATAACGAACCTTCGGAATAACGAAATGTAACCCACACACACACACACACCCGAACCGATACCACCTTCCTTCCTGATGAAACGACTTCCCAATGTTGATACATAAGACATAATGGACCGTATGCATACAAATAGCATCCGCCCGCACGCAAGCACCACTCCGAATTCATACACAAATCCGTCAAACAAACTCATCAAACTCAAAGCTGCTGATAAAATCAATATAACGTTTATGCCAGCAACAGCTTATCCCTCCCCACGCGCAGCCAAAACACATACGCTGACATAATAAACACATTCTTCCATCATTATACACTAACACACACGCACACACGCACACACGCACACACACACAAACGGACACTAAATTATCATGTGCGCGCGCACATACACACTTCCTTGAAACCTCACCATGACTTTTTACATGGCATGTTTGCATGGATGTAGCCATGTAAGTTATGTATTGGTATTTCAATGACTATGTCAAGAACGATATTACCCAGCAAAATGTGCTTCGATGGCGGGCGATAATCTTACGTTTGCCACCAGCCCTCATCATGAATTGTCACCAGGCGACAATTTATGACGGGGCGACAATTTAAGACGCCAACTCCGTCAAAAATTGTCACCTGTTTCAGGGGGCGACAATTTTTATCGCAACAGACGTTTTCGGTAGTGCTGGACTTATTTATATTGCAGCGCAGCCGCAATGATGTCATTTAACAGTCAGTCGTCACGCCGTATGCAAATTAGGCATAATGAGGTTCCGTGTGCCAGTGTTTACTCGATGCGCATGACCGTCTCGCGAATTTGAGGTTTCACGGGATTTTGCGAGACTCTGTACAAGCTCCAATACAGTTGCCATGCAGTTAGCGCTAGTGTATACGATTTCGACATGGTGGGGTGAGTCCAATTACCCGTTTCGTACTCTTCATTTTGATATAAAATTTGTCCATACTTTAAAAGCGTATTTTCAATGTTTAATCTCTCGTTAAATTTACCTTATACTTTGCTCGTAGTTTTGATGAATTCGAAACATAAACCTCTATTTTGCTGGATCCTGGCTGGTATAAAACTCTTCATACCCCCATTTTTTTTTTTTTAATTCGGCAGAGGAAGCATGTACCGATACTTGTTTTAAAAATCGAAAAGATGCAATATCTGTAAGTTACTTAAAAATTCGAAAGAAAATCACAATGGAACATTTCAAAAAAGAAAAGGCATGAGAAACATCGTAACACAAATAATAGTATACGGGACTAAACCCAAGTGTTTTTTTGTTTTTTTGTTTTTTTTACAACGTGTGAAATTGCTGACGTGCTCGTATCTGCAAGTAGTCAAACAAATGACAAATCCATACAAACACAAAGTGGCGATAACGAATCCTAAATAATTATCTACGAAATTTTGACAGAATATGACAGAATAAACCTATTATATACACGTTTAAGCCGAGTTTCAGTCTTCGAGACCCGACACAGGAAGTAAAAAAACCACAGTAGCAGACGATGTGATGACGTCATGCGACCGTCGTTTCTGACCAATCACGATCCAGCATTGTACGAAGGCGCTAACGGACGATTTCGAACAAAGAGCGATGTGACATACTGTTGTAATTTGCTGGATCCCATGGGGTATAAAAGATAGAGTGACTTGATTTTTCCATATTTTGAAAATAAGATAATCAAGTATCCTACTTATTTAGTTTGAAAGAGATGCAAGGTGGTTAAGAACGTATTTGACCCATTTTTTTCGGGTTTAAATTTTATATTTTCAACGCTTGAAATTACTCGTATTCTCTTTCCAGTATTATCAAATCATTGTAATTAAATTAGACCTTGAGCTTTCTTCTTTCATTTAATGTAAAAATGAGCTGTAAATGTTATGCTGGGGCTGCACAACGATAGTTTAAAAAGAACACTGCACAGCTAATTATGTATGTATGACCGCTCTGAGCGTGCATACGTCCTCCGCGCTCTGTGCGAGATTCGCACGTCGTGACGACTGACTGTTAACCTTGCTTGCGGTTGCCTTTGCTTTTGTTATCGCACATCAATAGGCAAATGTGATTCAAAACCATGTTCCAAATCGTATTTGTAATCACAACTACTGTTTATAGTTAAAAAAAAGAAGATGTAAACCCCCTAACAAGGCTTAAAAACACGTTTCTAGCCACAAAAAAGAAAAGAAAAGGGGGTGGGGCTCTGATGTTCTATGCAGTAGAAGTAAACCATTCTATTCACCATAACAGTATACTATGAGAGATTCTTTTTTTATGCATCATTCAAGCATGCTAGTTCCGGTGCATAGGTAGTACTCAAGTTGATTATTATCTCACTTCGGAATTTGGCCGCGAAAGAGCAAACAACATAGTCACATAATATCAGAAGACACTGCTTCATTTGAAATCATTATCACATACATTGTCACATACGAACAAACAGGCACATTATTTTATCCCTCACGGACCTTGAACTATATGTCTTGTGAAAAAGGTATGATTTATGCAATAAAATAATCTGCGAGATAATGAGACTTAAACAATCAGGCGAACAAACAGCTCCTTCGCCGGAAAGCGTATGTATCATATTTCAACTCATCACATTATATAGCTCTTTTTACGAAGGAATGGCGCTTGCCTCGAAAGGGTGCTGTAGAAGAAATGTACTCAACGATCACCACTTTTTCGAAAACTGTCATGACTGTGTTCTTATTTTTAGTATGACAGGTTTACGCTGACATTATCCACGTTGTTTTCTATAATTTTCGTCCGTCTATGTTTGCCTGTGATGGATAAAAGTACCACCCTTGTTTTGTTATTAAGATTGACTGTTTCTGTGTTCAGTGGTCCCACGGCAGAAGGTAATAATGACTTTATCATCATGAATCTGCACTCGTATTCATTAGGTCGCAACCGAGAGATATCACTGAAAGGTGTTGTTCAAAAGACAGAGCTGCACAGAAAAATCGTGTATAATAGCCATCTTTTTTACTTGATGTAGAATGCCGGTTAGCTCATTCCTGGTCTATTGTTTGACATTTTCGCTAATTTGGTGTTAGACGCATTCTCCGTATATCTGTAAAACAGCTGAATTTCCCCCTGGATTCAACGCAAAATTATGCATCATGTTATCCAACGTTGGCTGTGCGATTTTTTAAAATGTTTTTTAATGGTTCGTGTTTCAGCATGCTGTAGCGTGTATTAGAAGAATATTAAGATGTTACTACCTGGTAGAATTCTCAAATAATTATTTTATAGTCTGCAACATCAGGCAAGTTTATGAAGATGCTGGATGAGGGTTTATTTCAAGTTGTATGGGTATAATGTTATCTGCAGTCAGATTACAGGATTGCGGAGGTATAGTTTCTGTAAATTTTGAGAACAGCATAGCGAACTTATGGAATGAAAATAAGATTATATTTCAGATCAATATAACAACTTCTGCCCAATTGTTGAAAATGGTAAAGAAGAATTAAGTCTATCGCCTAAATTTTATACAGTGAATCCAAAGAAAAAAAAATACAAACAAACAAAACCGGTGCATGCATAAATTATTAATGTTTTGGTTATATCATGGGACTTTATTTTCTTACCAAGATGGAGACTTGCCTTAAAATCAACATGAAATTCAGAGATTATACGCGAAACCCAAGCGTAAACCACGGTTTTGGGTATTCTGTTCACTTTTGATAGTCAAAGAGATTTAGTATATCATGCTAGTTAGTTGAAAGCCTGGTCAAAAAGCAACTGATGCCGACCTGAGATATTGAAGCTCTAAAAATCTAATAATATCCCAGAAGCATGCCTTGCTGCCCATATTCGGGAAAGAGTAAACATTCATGACTTCCTGAGGAGATAAAAAAAGTGTATCAACTGTGTTTTTTAATCTGAACTTTAAAAAAAATGGAAAACAGTAGCCATACCTCATTCAATAACTTCATTTTTCGATCTCTCCACTTTTCACCAATCGAACACCACACAAACCGAAGACACGGACACTTTGAACAATTAAGGTAATAAATACAATAGAATAAAGGCAATAAACAGGTAATAACTTCTAAATAAGGAAGTATACAAACTGATGGATATAATATAATCTGCAAGTGCACGGCGTTTGACATGAGATGATCATGTAGGGAGAGAAATAAAATCAAGTGTAGATAGACCTTATCATATCCTCAGCCTGAACCTAATCCTTACCCTATCCCAAACTCTACCCGTTAACCTACACCTAACCCTAATCTATACCCTGTATAGCCTTATCACTAACCAGTATTTAGCCGGGGGTTATTGCCCTGATACGTTGTATTTCAATCAACTGTAATGTATACTTGCATAGACATTGTACGCGCGTGATGCAGTATACAGTACGGGGGTAAATGTGCCTTACCAAATTAGCAACACAAAACTCCTACTCGCGGGTAACACTACTGTTGTTCCACTGTTACTATGCGCAAAATATGGCGAGAAACCAGTAATTACAACAACAACAACAACAACAAAAAAACCACTTTTCTGCATTTAAGCATGCTTCTACGTAATGCAGAGTCGATGAAATATATAACCATGTGTAATGCCAAGCTCTTGATTTTGCAACCTTTTCTTTTTCAAGAAATAATGGAAGATGTGTGAGGAGATAAAGGCATTTGCAAACTCAAATTTCCATGGTTGCATTCTCAGTAGACACTGTCTCCAGCGTTCAAGGATGGAAAGGGGAAAACGTCCGACTGCCATGTCACATCCAAGGGGAGCCTGCAGCCGTGGTTTGGGTCAAAGAGAGCGTCTCTTATCAGGAGGTGCCCAAGGCAGAATTTAGCGATGGGAATTATGAGAGCTTGGGGCAAGGGTTCGACATCGACAAGAACTTTACCCTCGTCATCACCGACTTGAAGGTTGCAGATGAGGGTCTTTACGTTTGTCGTGTGGTTCTCAAAAATGTCACCACTTTTGAGAATTCCATCCTTTTGACTGTTAGCTGTAAGTCATCTTTTACTACATAAAGGAGGGGGGATTTTGATCGTAAAAGTCTTGCCACATTGAAATAGCTTCCTTTTGCAAGAGTATTGCACCGTTATAATTGTTGGAGATGTTATTACACGACATTGATGTAGACCATACCATAATGATACAATCTCAATTAATATACAATATCAGAGTTATGAAGGATGTGCAAAACCTTAGACCTTGACCAGAAATAAACCTCATTACTATTGCCCTCTAAAGAAGATGGAAAGAAAAAAAATGGAATGTTACAAGAATCCCGAAGACACGTTGAGTAGCTGTTACAATCACGACATGAGACATAGAATAATTTACGCCGGTGATTAATATGCTTCATATCTTTTTACACTTGTCAAGCTTCTATCTTCTTAGCATTTGTCACCTTCAAAAGCAAATCGTAGCGTTAATATATAACATTCTTTTTTTATACCAAAGATGAAAAGTCAGTTAAAACTCTCTTAGTTATTTGCTGAGTAAACAACAACAACAACAAAATGGATGTCATGTCCCGTTTCTCTAGCGATGGCATCACAACATACAATAGAAGAATGCGTCGATAGGAGCCAGTCTAACCAAGGCAGGTGTACGTACCAAACTCCCTCTAAAACTCCTTCCATTACACTAACATGCGTCGTGAGTGGATTCAAGCCTGACGTTTCCATGATATGGACTGATGAGTCTGGACAGAGAATAAAGTCCGTGGCTTCGCTACAGACAACACTATCTGACGACACATACGAGAAGGTGGAGAAAATCAATGTTTCAGCCACACATGGGGCAGAGCAAACATTCGTGTGCATAGCTACCGGTGACTCGGTGAATGGAACGTCAACCAAAGAAATCAGTCTTCTGCCTATACCAGGTTCGGTGAAAAGTTTTCAATTTTGTGTTTCAAAATCACATAGTCGTATAGCTTCTACCGTCACTATCAAAAACATTAATGACCAAACAGTAACTATACTTACACAAATTATCTAACTCTAATTTGTCACTATAGTCTTACCAATCAAAGAGGGCAGTTTTTTTAGTCATGTAAATGCAGTCATATTAAAGTCTAATGTACTGGCAAATACTGTTTGACAATCATTTTAGGGCTCATTTTACTATTAAGATCACATGTGTACAAATAAGCTTTCAGCAATTTAGCTGAATCTAAAGACAAAGGCGTATAACAATGTGATTATGTGCACAACGGATGAATCCATGTAGTCAACTGTACGTTGTTGGCATTACGCAAAATACATTGATGTAGAATTATTGAGGTACTTATTTACTTGTTTAATGACTTCTTACTCTAGTAATGAGGGAATAATGTGTTTTTATACCATGTCTATATCAAATTTCAGGAAAACGTGGTAATGTCGGTCTCATTATTGGACCTGTCATTGGTTTACCTGCTGTCGTATTCATCCTATTTCTTCTTGTTCGAGAGTTCCGGCGAAAATGCAATCAGGACTACGTACCCCCAAAAGGTGTCGTTGTATGTTTCTCTGTTTACTAGTGTAGTATTCTTTTGTTTGTTTTGTGTTTTTATCATAAAACTAATTCAGTGGTACGAAGTAGGAAGTCTGCAACATCAATGCCTCTGATGTCGACATTAATAATACAATTTGTTTTAGTTTAAGCAATTCTGCCATGCCTGCATAATATTTATGTGACAGTCTCAGCAATAGGACTATATAAAAACAGGCGAGCAGCTCGTGCTAGAAATAGAATTTATACAATCGCTTTTCATGTTGTCCAGTATCGAAGGACTCACCCCAGACAGTACAGACAAGAACAGATAGTGAAGATGGGAGCAGAAAGTGGTACTCCGTACAGCGGGCGGACTTCAAACTTTGTTGCAGACGACTACAGGACGTGTCCACACAACATGTGAGTATGAGGTGGTTACGTGACGTGGTGCTTGACGTTACAATTCATGTGGATAAGAATGATACGTGTTGTTGAATTTCACCATAGCCGTTGTGTACTCTTCGATGATACTGAAAGACAATCAGTTTATTATTTGTGAATGGTTTGTCGGCAGGTAGTCAATGGCAGCATAGTTGGAAACGATTTAGGGCCTACTTTACATACCGCACTGCCTCTGCTGGCCATGACACAGTGCCTCAAACTGCAGGATAAACAACACTTGCATGTCTTATATCATGATTACACGTATTGCAACCATTTATCAAGGGGAATTTAGTGCTGCAAACATTATGTTCTATTTTGAAAATGAAGGAGGGGAGGAATTTCGTTTCTTCTTTTATTTGTCGAGACTGAAGGAGGAGAGAGTCAGTTTTAAATGATTATCTCTTTAATCTATGTTCACCCAATGACTTTTACACACAAAAAAAAGGAGGGGAGGAATTTCGTTTCTTCTTTTATTTTATCGAGACTGAAGGAGAAGAGAGTCAGTTTTAAATAATTATCTCTTTAATCTACGTTCACCCACTAACTTTTACAAAAGCAAAAAAAAAAAAAAAAAAAAAAAAATCCAGTGTTTAAACTAGATGCGAGACGTGGGTGCGCGGAAGCGATTTTTTTTTTTTTCGTCAGCACTTGTGCACCCGACACGAGAGGGCAGCACCATAGCCGTAGCCCTTCAATAATAAGTAATAAGCCTAAGTGAGCGTAGCAGCAGCTGTTATGCACATTGTGAATGAGATGCAAATCGTACATTCATACTTGTATGTGTTGTAAAGCTATCGCATACGAATCATTAATTACGGAAGGTTTTACGTGCAGCGCCAAAGCGAGTTGATTAACTCACCAATGCTCCTTGTTTCGGCCAAAAAGGCGACAAGGCGACTTTTACAAAGTCGCCAAAGGCGCAATGTTTAAGACGACAAGGCGTGAAAGCGACCTTTACAAAGTCGCCAAGGCGCTTTGTTTTAAGACGAGGAGGCGAGAAGGCGACTTGTATAAAGTCGACAATGTGCCTTATTAATGCTGAGAAGGCGAGAAGGCGACTTGTCCAAACCAGGGAGGTGTGTCTCACCTCCCTGTCCAAACACTTCATTGCGCCTTGTTCAAGACGAGAAAGCGAGAAGACGACTTGCATAGACTCGCCAAGGCGCCTTTTTGTTTGATTTGATTTGAAATATTTATTCACCGTAAATTCATGCAAAAAAGAGTACAGTAAAAGTATGACAAGCAATATACAAACATATAATCAACAGAGGAATATATAATTAAAAAATGAAAATACTTCTTATATGGAAAAGGGAAGAAAGCAAGAGAGAGAGAGAAAAAAAAAAACGAGTAACGAATATGTACGGTAGGATCGCTAGTTCAGCTAAGTCTACGCAGACATGGCTGTTCTTCCATGGGGTCCCAAAATGAAATTGATATTGGGACCGAAAAAAAAAAATCAAACTGTAAAATTATGTATATCATTTACAACAGAAAAAAAAATAGTATATTGACTGAGCTACATATACTTATACCGTACTATGGGGGTTTATAAAAAAAACCTGGAACAAATGACATTCACTCACTAGAAAATGACGCAGGACTACAAACAACTTTTAAATTAGGAGGGAAATTGTCATATTGCACAGCACCTCCATAACTATAATAACAAGTTCTTTTACAATATTCTGTCCTAGGTTTTGGCAATGCTAAATTACCGGCTGACCTGAGTGAATAATTAGAATGACAATATTGAAATTGATTTTTTTTTTTTAATACGGCAGTGCAAAGTCATTTAATGCATTAAAAACCATGGTGTTCAAGTGGCAACAACGCCATGCTGCTAATGACTTCCAGCCTAGACGTGCATGCAGCTCTCTGACCGGCATATTTCTATACGGACTTATTCCTAATTATTCGACATCCTCTGTTTCGAAGCTTCTGTAATAACATTGTATGTTTAGCACTGGTTGCACCATATATGATATCTCCATAATCAAAAATAGGAAGAATAATTGCATTATAAACAACGTTTAGATTGGATAAATTGATTGTATGTCGCAATCGGGATAACAACCGTACCAAATTACTTATTCGAGTGCACATTTTGTCAGTATTGAGGTTCCATTTCAGACATGGATCTTAGATCATGCCAAGATATTTCGTAGAATGTACTTGACGAATGATATTATAATTTACCATTTTATGCAGTTCATTACACTTTTTGAACTACATATGAGAGCCGAATAGCAAACAGACCCTTGCGGAACACCATAATCCATATTGGTTTTCACTGATGTTGATGAACTTAAAAGTGTATATGAAGAGTTTGTTCGCAAAAACCGATAAGTCCATTTTTGCAGATTTTGAAGTACGGTCTCTGTCATAAAGTTCAAAATAATACCTTTCAAATGATATATTGGTCACTACATATAAAGGTACATTTTTGAAGTTATGGTCAAAAGAAGCAAAAATATTCTTATTATTCTCTTTATTTTTCTTGACCTTTAATCGCACATATCTCCATTTGGCAAATATGGACTTATCGGTTTTTGCGAACAAATTCTTCATATATTCGGCGATCAGTTAAGTAACTAATGGATCATGGCAAACAGCTTTCAGCCAAGAAGGCGAGAAGGCGACTTGTACAAACTCACCAAGGCGCCTTTTCAAGTCGTGAAGTAGTGACACCCATGACATTTCTACTAAAACAAAACATTTAACGATTTTCCTATTCCAAGCAAAATCCGAGCCACATACTTTATACCTTTTTCTTCTGTGAAGATATTGGGCAAGATTATTTCAATAAAGAAAAAAAAATCAACATCTCGCCTTTCCGCCTTCTCGTCTTTAACAAGGCGCCTTAGCGACTTTGTACAATTCGCCTTCACGCCTTGTCGTCTTAAACAAGGCGCCTTGACGAATTTGTACAAATCGCCTTCTAGCCGTCTCGTCTTAAGCAAGGCGCCTTGACGACTTTGTATAAAAGCCTGATCACTGACTATTATCATTTTGAATGTGATTGTATGAGAAACTGCTTTGTTGGGTGTGAGATTAAAAACTCGGTCTACTAGCAGGTGGCCCAATTCTCTGATTGTCTTATACCAGATTGGCTAAACCCATTTGGTCTAATTGTTGTTTGATCCAATTATCAATTGATCTAAGACACACTTGGGCTAACTGTTAGTTAGTCGAATATCATAATTGTGTAATTGCCACTTTGTCTTTTTACTTCTTTACATTTCATCAAATAAAATTTTTGTTCATTACCAATACATCTAAACATCATAGACTACTATGTGGTTATTAGACGAAATGGGTATAGCCTAACTGAAAATTAGACAAAACGGAAGTCCATTGTGCTCTGATCTAACACGTTTTGAGAGTGGCACCCCTATGGTTTTTATGTAAGCTAAAGAGGGAGAGAGAAGGGAAGTGAAATTGAATTTAATGAGTTTGCATAATATTCTATTAAGCCTTATATAATAGTACGGTTGTAATTGCTATTTGCCATTATGATAAGTAAAGTATATATTCAAACACTGTTGCCTAGGTTTCCCATGCAAGTGAATAATAATAACAATTACATTAATACTGCTTTTCATACTGGTGTTTCTAAGCGTATTATGAGAGCATGTAATGAAACCTAAAAGGAAAGCCATAAAGAGAAACAGTTTAACTATTTTCCTCGGTAAAATGTTTAAACAAGGTAGATTTAGGCCTACATATTAAACAAAACAATCGCATATAGACATCCTCATTCGCCATTCCTCCTTAATCTGTAATACATTTCACCCACCAGATAAAAAAAGATAACTTCATGAATTTTTTTGCGCAGTAAAAACAATGATGTTATTCGCAACCGAATGAGTCGATGGCAATAACGGCCGAGCTTATGAATTATTCATGAAAGGGTTATTGCTATGACACTGCCCTCTCGCGTCGGGTGCACAAGTACTGGCGAAGAAAAAAAAATACGCGCTCGTCGAGCACTTGCCCAGTGAAATGCTTAACAGTATACCTTACATTTGACATTTATATGCCTATTTATGTGTTCCGCATGAAATCCTCACTAAAACAACTAGCAGTTAAATCGGAAAGGATTGTTAGTTAGATTCAGACTGAGAACAATAGGAATTGTTAAAAAAAATCTTACAAAAAATATGCTTTGTTTGATAAGTCATTCAAAACTTGCGGTGTTAAGAAAAAAAAAATCAGTGGATTTTTCTTTTATCACTGTAAAGTGTGTTAAAAAAGAAAGAAGAACGAAACAAATTCGGAATGCCTCATTTTTGTTGGCCAGTTTGGGACTTTTAAAGAAAATCACTTTCAGACTGATATTAATATCAATGAAATAACATACCAAATAATGCATCGTACATTTTTCTCAGACCCTCCCCATCCCTCACCTCTCGAGCCCACCCCCCCCCCAAAAAAAAAAATAAATAAATAAGGAATGATGAGTCAAACATTCTCATACTGACAGTTTTAGCCTATATAAGCTTATTATTATTTGCACACAATATTGTCATTTTGTCAAACACCTCCGTGGTTGACTTTTTTTTATTTCACAGTTCAGAATTCCTTTCGAACTTTCGTAATCAACCAGTCAGTACAACAGTTTCTTCAAAAACACTGTTTCTATCGTCAAAACTTTGCTCATCTTTTTCTCTTTCAGCCACGAATACCTTTCTGGGTGTACGCCGTCTATCGATTCGCACTCGTTGCCTATTTCTTCGCTCTTTTGATAACTCATGTCGTATTTGCAGAGGAGACACTGGGCCCGAGGTTCCTCATTTACTTCGAAGCGTGGACATATACTACAGCGACATATTATGTATTTGTTGCCCTTGTGAATGTTGTTATGGACTTCAAAGAGAAGAAGCAAAATGCAGCACTTGAAGGTACAGAACTGTGTAGTTGGAATCGAAAAGGGAAGTGGAAGGAGAAATCTAACAAGAAAGTCACTAAGAAGAGGGCCTCGAAAGGTCAATAAGCAGACGTATTCTACTATAGATACTTAGTTTCTTCTCAAAGGTTATCCATGGCAGGGTAAAAGCTTGCTGGAAACTTTCCTTTGGTTGCCCCTCCACAAACGTTTCTCTCTGAGACACTTTTTTTTTACGTAATGTAGTCACGTGATTTGAAGAATTATAAATCTTTGCTTTCATAGCTCATTCTTGATGTTCAAGAGGACAGAGATGCACGCACACACAAACACACACACACACATACACACACACACACACACACACACATACACACACACACACACTATGTCTATGTATTATTCTATACGTTGATTGTACCACATTATGTTTTTTGTACAGTGTATATCATACGGACTTGCTGATAAACAGCCTAACGGCTGAGTGCAAGTATTTTTTACCCGTGTTTAAATAAAACAAACAAACAAAACAAACAAACAAACACTTAAAACAAATACATTTTTGATGCCAATAAAATATCATCATGCCTTTAAACCCTTTCGATAATACTCTTTTATAACGCTACTATGACTAAGAAAAAAAAAATGAGTACAGTAAATTCGGTCACTGACAGATTTTTCACTCAAGGTTCCATTTTTTTTTTTTTTTTAACATTTCCCCCAGCTTCATTTCACACAAAACCAGAGACACTTCTGAGAAAAAAGAATTTCGTTTCAGTTTCGGTTTGTTTTGCTTTCTGTTTTTTTTTGTGGTTTGTTTTTATCCACTAGTACAAATATTAAAAAAGCAATGAAAAGTCAACTACAATATAACAAAATCAATGATAACTAAAATTACTCACAGCCCATAGCATATAAAGACATACAAGTACATGAAAGAAATATCATATACGTGTACAATTTACATAATATATCTAGGTACAAGTAGATGAGACAGTATTCAATATACTGCTTGACTTGGATGACGGCATGGATCAACAGTGTATAAGAAAATTCAAATGTAGGGTCACGCAGTGTATGTATATATATATATATATATATATATATATATATATATATACCAATAAATATGTATATATTATAATATGTACTAGAAACATTTTTGCCAAAATTTCCATACATACCTTGACCATGCACAATCTTTTATAATAACTGCCATTTGATATTCATGGACATTTTATGCCATATAGTCACAAGCCGTGACAGGTTAGTTTAGCTGAACTGGGATTGATAATTTCAGCTTCATTTTAGTATAATTGCCTTCCGCCATTTTGTGTTGATCACCGAAATTCTCTATTTCTCTCTTAAACATCTTACGTTGTACTTTCAGACAAATTTAGGTACCAGATCCAGTGGTTTCTTTTTAACTTCACCGCCGCTCCTTCCATCATTGTAACCACTTTCGACTGGAGGCCGCTGTCCTTTGCCGAGTCCGAAAAAGTATCGATCTTGCTTTACATCAGCATCTATCTTCTTCCCAACATCATGTTCATCATTGAAATCTTCCTTACATTGATCGTCGTCCGTTTCGTTCATGTGGTCTACTCGGCCTTGTTCCTGATTATCTACCTGCTTTTCATTGTCATCTATTGGGCGGCTGGAGGAACGGACCCCTTCGGAAACCCCTATATCTATTACTTACTGGACTTTGGAAACTACCCCGGCATCGCGGTGGCGCAAATTGTCGTCTTGTCATTTGCAACGCTGCTGGTTCAGGCCATTTTGAAGGGATTGTACATTCTCCGTGTCCGATGTATGGATAGTAAAAGAACAGAAGCCGCTCCTCCTAAAAATCCTACAGAGGAAGCGTCAGCTGTCGAGCTCGAAGGTCTGACCACGTAGTTTTCATGGTTAATGCCCTCACCATCCACAAACTGTTCAGGGCGAGGATAGAAAAAAAAAACACAACTTGCTAAATACATGTTCAGCCAAACTCGATGATGCTACTCACTGCCAACACAGCATTGGTGTTGTTATTATAATTGACTGAAATATGAAATTTACATAAAGATGAGATACTTAATATTATTGTATCTCAATGTCACGAAAGTAGTGGGACAGTCATTTCTTACAGATATATTAATAGGTTCTCTTATGACTGCTGTGTCTTGGAACGTCTGGTGTGACGCTACGTGTATGCGCGTAATTATGGATGATGATATAATTATTTTCAAACATATCCTATATCAATATGATTTTTTACTTTTATTTTCATACGTTTCAATGTGGGACAAAGCATTACCATAGATTAAAATTTGTCATCTACAGGATCAAGGTATCTATTTTCATTCCCAGGGGGAGGGGTCTTATACGTGACGTTCATGAAAGAAGATTTGTTCCTCTTGTTTTCGTCAGTCTTTATTGCTCTTAAAAACAGGAGGGAAAAAAAGTGACCGTGCGATTGAGAATATTTCGAGAGCAAGTACAACTTCCAAATTGCGAGACTTGAATGGTTCGATTTTTTTTTTGACTGTCCGCAATAGATGAACCCAAATCACAGACGATCAAGACATCGAATGGATTGATACTTGGAAGTTGTAAATAAGATATTTTGCCACTGTCAGACGGGAATAAGACGAAAATAAATAAATAAGAAATTACTCTAACAAAATAACATAAACTAATAAACGAGTCCATCATTAGACTATGTCCATTTGTCGCCGACCACATGCGTAATTTTTAATTGTGAAAGTCTTGACATCTGTTCTGCTTCAGTACAAAGGACAGCAAGCACCTTGCAAGTAATGCACATCGACACATCCCATGAGTGTAGATTTATCAGTTTAGAACGTCAGAGTCACAAAGATGAATGATTATAGCAATATCACCGCATTGATAATAGCCTATGCTGCTTCATTTTGTCAGTGTTGCCGAGGGTTTTCGGGCCCTTCTCACTTGGTTACGCATGGAAGTACGTACAGTCTGATATGTAGGAAATATCATGTAGACACGTGGGTTCCGCCAGACACTTTTCATGGCCAATCTTGCTTCTTCTGGGTCCAAGAGATTTTCTTTTCCTCTGATTTTTATACTTCCCGCTATTTCCGGTAAAAATGGTTTCTTCTCTCCTCTCAGCAATCTGAATTTTAGTAGGAAAGAGTCTCACGTCTCCCTTCTCTCGTCCCTTTTTTTTTATTCACTGAAAATGTCATGTAAAGAAAACTATGTTCCCCTCCCCCCACCCCCCCCCCCCCCAAGGAAGAAAGGCAAAAAAAAAAAAGAAAGAAAGAAGATATCTGAAGCATTTCAAAAAGGTTCACATCCGCAGCAATGAGCCTACAATATAGATACCGCCAAATTTTCCTGAAAATGTGTTGAGAACTTTACTCTAACTACATCCTCACTATACCGACACTTCAAACAAAGGTGTACTCAGATTCAGGAGAAATAAAATAAGATAACATTTAAACTTGAGGTCCATCCAAGTTTTAAAGAAGATGTGACAAGACACTTCTATTCATCTCAAGTTTGCAGGTAAAGTGAGGATGAGATTGAATATCTGAAGGAACAATAGTTTTGTCCCGTGTACTCAATTATTGAACTAAGGGCAGCAGGATCCACAGAAATGGAACACCCAACCCCAACCCCTCCCAAAGTGAACGATAGGGGTAAAAACAACAACAGCAACAACAACACTATAGTGAGCACGCACCAACCATCTACAGAGCACACAGTGAATGCCTGGAATACTGAGGTTCACCAGTAAGTACTAAATATCGAGACGCTAGCAAAGAAACAAGAACAAATAAGCCTTAAAATTTGAACTGATATAACTAAGTGAGAGAGGCGTCTGAAAAAGTGATACGGTTCAGCTCGCACCACATTTTTTATCGTGACAATAATGACTGATGCTCTTTTATGCACTAAGGTTGGACGGACGCCAACCGCGCAGGTAGCACTACCGTACTTTACAGTTTGGACTTCGACTGCGGAAGAAGCAAACTGAAGATGAAATCTGCTACGTATTTCTAGGTGCAGCTGCAACCTGCAAAACGGGGGTACAGCTGCAACCTGCAAAACGGTACAAAACGTAGCAATACACGCACTGTTCTAACAGAGGCATTAGTGTCAAACAGAAATTGCTGTGTTTCATTAGAAATCATTATTATTCACTCGCCACATACAAACAAACAGGTACATAGGTATTTCTTCAATGAAATTGAACCATATCTCATGGGAAACGGGTATAGATTTACACCGCGCAATCTCGAGATACAGAGACTTTTACAATAGCGAACGAACAGCTACGTCGCGGGAAGGAGCGTCATATCCCCCCCCCCCCCTCCCCACACACAAGCACTTTTCGTGAATAAAAGTGCTTGTTTCATAAGGGTGCATAATGCTTTAAGTGTGGTCGACAATCGGCACATCCGTGAAAATTGTGAAAAAATCGTGAAATACGCACTCAGTGCATCTCGATAGACTGTTACGTCTCCAGAAAAAAAAAGAACCTGCGTATAATTTGCAATGTATTTTGGAGATCTCATACAGACTTTTATTTTTTTTTTGACAGTAAGATTTTAAAGGTAACTGATTTGTATAAGTATCATCTTGGCCAATTCATGTATAAATTCAGTAATAATTTATTACCTCCCACTTTTACTGGGACGTTTGTGAGAAACAACTCCTTTCACAGATATCCGACTTGTCATTCAATTGAATTTCATTGACCTTTAAACAGAACTATGTATATTCACTCAATCCACATTTACTTATGTTGGACCAAAATTTTGGAATAGCCTTAGTGATAATTTAACAACTGCCCCAAGTTTGAATTGTTTTAAAGTTAAGTTAAGGAATCTTTTTTTAGATATTTATAATAATTCTTTTGAACGTTATCATTAAGCATATATATTTTTCACATTTAAATTAAAAAGGTCCAATTTTGTTGAATTTTTAATGATTTCAGAGTTACTGGAATATTCACTTTCATTTTTCCCTTCATATTTTGCGTATAGCTTAGCGGTTCCGTTCACTCTTCACTTCTTGTCTTCTCAATGGACATAGTTCTTTCTTTCTCCTATTCTCCAACCATATTGTCTCTTTTTCTTCTTTTTCTTCTTGTTCATCTCTCTGTCTTTTCTTTCCAGTTTTATTTTCTGCATGACAGCATCGTAGTGTTTGGATTTGCCTGGGTGTCTGTGTAGGGCTAGTTAGGTTTTTATTCGTAACTTGTGTTATTCATATTTGTAAATTGAATTTCGTGCACAAAAGTGAAATATCAATGATATCTTGCGTATATTTTGTTTTCCTATTTTCGGGGGGAGTGCACCCTACAAGCGTTGCTTCTTCAGCATTCCTCCCCATCTCCTGCATTTTTTTAACTTCAAAGTGTTTTGTGTTTTTTTTTCCACCCTATCATTTGTTTTTCCTTAAATATCATACTTCATATTTTGTAATTGTTGACACATATATGTATTATGTTTTAAGTTTTGTTGGAGATGAAAAAAAAATAAATGAATAAATGAATGAATGAACTACGATGACTGTGATTATATGACAGGCTTGTGATCGGATATTACGACCAGAAGGTTTATTCGTCTTTGTTTACCTATGATGGATAAAAGATCCGCCCTAGTTTTTCTGTTAACATTGATTGCTTGTGTGTTCTGTAACCCCACTGCAGTAGGCAAGTGTGACTATATGTTCAAGAAAATGAATTCATATGAAGTTATCGTTAACACATATAAACAGCGTACTACCAGAGAAAGTGTTAAACAGACATACTATATATATTCACAATATTTTTGTCTGACGAAGAATGCTGGTTAGCTCATACCTAAGAATCCTGTTATAAATTATAGCTTCACATTTTCGCTCATTTTGTTTCGGATGCATTTTCTTTATATCTGTAAAACAAATAAGTTTTGTTTCAATTTGATTGTTCTTATCCAAGGTTGGCTTTTGTTGTGTCCTTTTTGTAGTTTCTGTTGTTTCCTATCAATTCGGGGTATTTCTAATGCACTCAGCGGGAAACGTATAATGCATAGCATTCACACACACACACACACAAAAGAAATATCGGCGTGACAGTTCACAGTCTGATGAATTTCATTATATAATTTTTGCTCATTTTGTTTAAGATGCATTCACCTAGTATCTGTAAAGCAACTGATTTCGCCATGTTAATTGATTTTAAAAACGTCTGACCAGTCAATGAAGATAGTATAATGTTTCAAGGGAATAATGATATCCGCTGCAGTCAGAATGGGGGATTTAAGGTATGTTTAGATTTGCGGAATAGCATACAGCATAACTGAAATAATAGAGAGATAAAAGAATAACAAATGTAAACCTCTTTGATCGGACGAAACTGTCTGATTGTTGCGCATGCTACTGAAGAATATATCTGTGGAATACTTGTACAGTGGATCTAAAGTCTTACAATAATTATGATGCCTGAATGAATATAAAGGTTTTGGCTATGTAGTACAAGGTATTTTACTTCAGTACAGCGATATTGACCCGTCTTAAAATCAGGAAAACCCAGTTAACAGTTATTTCACGGTTTGCCTTATTCTTATCCTTTAGTCAAAGAAATCATTCAAGGTATCAATCTATTCGGTTTAAAACATCCATGGTTCAAAAATAAACTAGTGCAAATTTGAAATACTGAAGCTCAAAAAATTCCAAAACATATCTTGCTTCCCATGCTAAAAGTGAAGAGCAATCAATAATGACTTCTTATTTCAAATTCCGAATTATGATATGACTTATAATAAGCAGACTGGATGCATGTGGGTAAGAGGGGAAGATATGTTTTTTCTTCATCCTCCTAAGAGGTACTTTATTTCATTTCAGATATCTAAAAAAGTTCACAAAATACATACAGAGAGCAACATGTACGAACATAGAAAATAAGGGTACGAACAATTAGTTTTAAAAATCATATCATCACATGAAATTCTATTCCTCTGATGAAAGTATACTTAAAATATATCCAGGAATCTTCATAAGTGTGATATTACCTCAACATATTAATTTCTGCATCCACAGTTAATCAAATGTAATTTTTCGGATTCAACTTTTACTCTAATTCATGAAGTTGCCATTTCGTGAAATCAAGTAATTTTTTTTTAAACCAAAAATTTCAAATTCATAATGAGCTCTGTTCTAAAATCTGTCAATGATGCGTATACATTCGTTGCTTTTGTTGTGTAATTGCTAAGTATATAAATACAAACGAAAAATCAAAAGAATGAAAAAAATCGTATATTGGACAAAAACTAATATCAAATTCAACAACATCAAAGATTTATTTCTTACATTAAATCCTGGTAATATCATTCGCTCATTTACAGTGATATCAATTCTATGAAAATAAGTGAATATAAAATTTGATGTTTTTTTCCCCCAATATAACTTCCTATGTGGGCTATAACATAACATGCCAAATGGATTCAGCTTCTCTGCATTTCTTGTCAGACGTAATTGTCCATTTCACTACATTTTCTTTAAATGGTAAAATTCTATGTAATAACTTAAAACTATATTGCTTTACTGCTATATTGCTTTATTTAAGAGGGTAGATATATCCCCTACGAAGTGAAACATAAAGTAACAAATTTCTTTAAGTTTAACCGGATATATATATATATATATATACAATTATTTAAATTTGTGTTTGTCGATCCACATTTTTAGTGTATATGCACGTATCATAATAATCGTTGTTCTACGTATTTCAAATTTATGAAATATGTACAGTTATAATATAAGATTTTTATATAATTATTTTTATGATTATGTGGAAATAAATTGAATTGAACTGAAATGAATTTAAATTATTCCTTATATCAATGCAAGAACACACGATATTCTTTCCTTTGGTGACTGGGTTTTCCGACATTCAGTTTTTATGGCGCTATATAGTGCATATACATGTTCATGATTGCGGCGTGTAATCATTGATGATGGTTGCGTATCATAAACGTGCGATATTGATATACTTTATATTCTGTTCATACATTTTGTGCGGGAGAACATTTTCATAAGTTAAAATTTATTATCTTCACGAGTAGGATAGTGTATCTAATCTTAGTCGATTTCTTTTGCAAATGAATGTATAAGAAGAAAACTGGTGAAGAATATTACCCCTTGATTTTGTCAAAAGAAACAAAAACAAATGTGATACACTGCGCCTGGACATATTTGAGCGTGAAGGGAGAAAATACCATTAGAATTGTGTTTCGTGCTTGGGCCGGTTTTCTAATATCATCCTCAATAGATGGAACTAAATTTCAGACAATACTGACGTGAAACGACGTAATACGTGGGCGTTGTCTATGAAAGTTTGGCACAAGTTAAATCGGGAATAAGGTGAAAACGACAAAAATATGCCTCTTCCAAAATAGCAGTATATGATTGTTAAATGAGTTCATTTACCTCAAATTTCGTTGGATGTTTTAATTTATTGTGTCAAAAACTTATTACAATTACAGAAAAATAAAACAAAGGTACAGCATATTTATAAACATACAATTAGAATTATATTGGCGAAGGTAAAGGAATGTATAATCATAATCATAGCCCATGATCATGTCCACTGCCAACAATGGGGGGGGGGGGGGGGGGGGAGTGTCCCTCCCCCTTGAATTTGTCGGGGGGGGGGGGTCGTCCCCCTTTGATTTTTGAAGCTTGATATCTTATTTTCCTATTTTGTTTGGATTTGTGAAAAAAATATATATGACAACCTGTTCAAAATATTACATTTTTTTTTATTTGAAACTTGTCAAAATATTCCGCTAAAAGTTTGCACCAGACGGTTGAATTACTATTCTTAAAATGCGAAAACTCCCTCATGTGTAGGAGAGCTGTACAAACCCTCCCACACCCTCCTCCTCCAGCCCACTTTCATAAACTTAGTAGGACCTGTACACAATGAAGACGCATATGGTAACAGAGCAAATGAAACATAACGTAGCCTGTACATAAAAGTGAACTTTTACAGCGATAAGATCCGAAAATATGAAAGATATTTACCGAGCACGGAGAGTTGAAGCATCATTTCACACAAACAGTGAAAACGATATGGCATGGATGGGAATGAATAAATATATGTCGAAAGGAAACAGAATAAGAAAGAACAACCATAATCGCATAGGTTTAAGATCCTTATAGAAATCAATATTAATATAACTTTGAAAGACATTGCTGACGAAGTAGTGCTTTAGCTGGATCCAAATATCCGATTTGATTTACAAATGTTTCCTCAGTTAATGTGGGAACTCCACATGAGAATTCATTATCAAGAGAATCATGAAAAAATGGTGCATTCAACTTGTAGCATTACAACATTACTATGATAGTAATCACATTTGGATTGCAGAAAATAATTGCTGAACACAAGCTTGTGTTGTTGTTTATTTCAATGTCGACGGTTATTTGCGTATAGCCATAAATCGAAACCAGTTGTTTGTTCGACGTCTTGATAGAGTCTGAGTGATGTTCCTTCACATAGTCAGATGAATATGAACATGAACACTGAATTCTATATCAACGACAATTATGCACTCGCACAGGTTGTTACACTGATGACATAAAGGCAAAAAATGAAAGGGGGCAGTTATGTCACCCTGCAGGGAGGGAGATTGTAACCAATTATCTTTTTTTTTTTCGTGAAAACATCGAACTCTTAATGGACCCCAGAGCAAACTGTTACGGAGGTTAACTTGGCCTAACCAACCATCATAACCACCAAAAAAACCCAGACTCTCAAACAAGGTGTTTGGTCGATCTCGGTCATCTTGTCGAACTCTCTATTTACATATTCCTCCGCGGAACAATACAGTGCCCAGAAATAATAGTGCAATGCACATGTATCTATAACACTCCCCCCCCCCCCCCCCCCCCAAAAAAAAAAGAGTGCATTTAACGTTTTCAACACATATGGACTCTTACCTTGGAACAATATTTTGGAACAGTATTGCACATTCCTCTTCCAATTCACTCTTATAAATCCATGAGTTTACCATGGTTGCGTTATTATTCAGAACACATAAGAAAATTATGCTATGGCTATATCATCATCACAGCCTGTGATAAAACATATGTACGACTTTAGTACCATTCAACGTGTATCTAACACTCTCATGAGTTACTGCTGCTTGTTACAGCATACTGGAATTCCATGTAGTTGTGCAACACTGAATACTGCAATGTTAACTATCTCAACACCTTAATCTTTATGCAATCATGTCATGCATACAAACAATACACGTTGTACCAAAATCAAACGGTTTTCTCATTAAAACATACATGTAAGTCAGTTTTACACTGTCATATCAAATGATTAACCCGTGTTCGAAGATCATAAACACGTCATCTCTTCCAGAAGCAACTGCATATAATCCAACTAATGTAATCATATTACAACCTACAACCAAAACATCATATTCCATATGTGACCCTGCACCTCAAAACAAACAAAAAGTCGCCAGATATGAATTTTTAGTTAAGACCATATGCTGAAAGAGCAGACTTTAAGCTTTAAAATGATGTATAACTCAAATCAAATGGACTCTCCTAACCTATCTAAATATTGGAAAGAAAGCACACACTCAGGAAAAGTGTGAACTGAGAAAAGAGGCTCTGAAGTACAGTGTCTATTCAAGCGCTTAATCTTTACCAAACCGTGCTGGCTGTGCGATGAATGGGACAAAAAACAGGAAGTAAACCACCAGAGTAACAACAATGAAGGGATTATTAGATTAAACTGAAATTAAGCATGTCTCAATAACACATTCTGTCCATAATTAATGCCAACTTTCAAAGCAGTAGCACTATCCTTTCAAAAGTTATTAGAGTTGAAGGTGAAGAGTGTGGACAAGGTTTTTCAGAAAGGAAAAAGGGATTCTAAAGACACACCTAATCACACTATTCTATCAAAAATGTTCGAGATAAACTGCTAAAAAACACACTTTCCTGCCCGTTTTATGATACCAAATTTTAGCATAATGTTAAAGAAGACCCGCTCTTTCAGAAAATATGAAAAAGTCAAGTTCGGCTAGATTGACCCATTTAACTTATTTTCAGTCCTCACACAAAATCAGTGTGTGCGACTTTATGTTCGTTTTGAGGTGCACGGTCACATATGTGACTTGCATATACAGTACCTGTAGACGTTGTGTCAGCATCAATTGAAATGTCGAAACATCAAGAAATGTCATATACACTACTTATGTTTCTGAAAACTTTCCTGTCAACATACAAAACACTAAGAGTATGACCTGCCTGACAAAACATCAAATGAACCTGTCCTTGATAATAACATGTGTGTACACCTAAGCTTTATAAGTGAGTGTATACCTATATACATCCCTGTATGACACAGTTCGCTTAAATAATATGCCTGTTGGTATGTTGGATCAACTATAAAATACGGGACACCTTTGCCAAGGCAATGATTGAGCTATAATAATGAGCAAAAGCTATGTGCATGTATAACTATATAATTTCTGTACCTAATACAGGATACATGCTAATTAAATCCAAAAGGCAACATCCAATAAACTTAGGGTATATGCCTCAACAAATTTAACCAATACCTGTACATGTACAAGTATGAAACTTCAAATACCTGAACTGTACCTACATTACTCGATACACCATATTTTCTATAATTACAAACAGCAACAGTACCTGTTTGAAGTTATTTTACCAACAACTTACATTCATGACAACTGTTAATGGCTAGCGTAACTTAAAACAGCCTTCATAATGTCTTCTTTTGGAGAGTGACTCAAAACACAAGTATAGCTTGCTGTGATTCCTTATTAACAGAAACATGCCTGAAGATACTTCCATGTTGCTATTTACACACTCAAAGTGCCATTCATGCTGTTGGCATCACAATTATAGCGTATGCAAAATACATACATATACATGATGTACACACACTGTCCTGTGTACTTGCAAAACAAAATTACACCTGTTTAAAGTGTTACAAACATAAAATACCATCGCACAATTGTTGCATCTGGCAATAAGACAAAATATTGAGATTTCTCAATTAAGCACGAGAAAGGGTGTCTGCGACAATGTTTTCCTTTCCGCTAATGTGCTTAATGTCAAGGTTATAGGGCCTACTCGTGTAGGATTAAACTCCATCGCATCAGTCTCTGGTTTTTGTTTCTCATTATGTTGATGAATGTCAGTGGGTTGTGGTCAGTCCACACAACAACCGGTTGAGTTGTGCTGCCCACGTAGACATCAAAATGGCTGAGCGAAAGAACTAACGCTAGGGTGTCCTTCTCAACGGTAGAATACTTCCGCTGGTGCGTGTTGAACTTCTTTGAGAAGTAGCAGACTGGTCTCTCCACTCCATCGTCATCAGCTTGCATCAACACGGCGCCTGCTCCGACATCGCTGGCATCGACAGCTAGGCCGAAGCCTTTCTTGAAGTCCAAGTGCCAATACAGGACCACTCGACAGGATTGCCTTCACTTGGTCAAACGCAGACTGGCATGCGGCTGACCACTGGGACTTCACATTCTTCCGCAGGAGATCAGTCAAGGGTGCCACAGTATCCGAGAAGTTATGGCAGAAGCGACGGTAGTATCCGGCCATGCCGATGAATCTCATCAGCTCCTTCCTCGTCTTGGGAACAGGGAGATCTTGGACTGCTCCTACCACATACATGACTGGCTTCACACTCTCACCTGCACTTCTTTCAACATACTTCTTCAACATGTTGAAGTGACACAATCGTTTCTTTTTCTTCCTGTCTGGAGTCTGTATGATGTAATTCACATCACTCAATCTCTCCTCCACGACATAGGGACCAGAGAAGCTAGCACACAGAGGATTACCAGGAATGGGCTACAGTATCAATACCTTTTCACCGGGACTGAACATCTTTTCCTTGGACCTCTTATCGAACAACTGTTTCATGTTCTTTTGACTGTTTCTCAAATGTCCAGCTGCAAATTCGCGTACACGAGTCAGCCTACCACGGAACGTGGTCACGTAATTCAACAAACCAGGTGACTCATCCTCACACAACAGCTTCTCTCTCAAGACCTTCAATGGACCACGAACCTCGTGTCCAAATACTAACTCAAAGGGACTAAATCCTAAGAACTCTTGCACAGACTCCCGCACCGAGAAAAGTAACAACGGCAAGCCTTCATCCCAGTCCTTCTCGACGTCAAAGCAGTATGTTCTCATCATGTTTTTCAGCGTCTGATGAAAACGTTCCAGAGCGCATTGACTATGTGGATGATAGGCACTCGAGGATAACACATCTGATACCCAACGCACGCATCACTTGCTGAAATATCTTTGAGGTGAAGTTGGAACCTTGGTCTGATTGCACCACCTTTGGCAAGCCAACCGTTGTGAAGAACTTCACTAAAGCCTTGCTAACGTTCTGTGCAGTAATACGCCGAAGTGGCACAGCTTCTGGAAATCTCGTAGAAGCGCACATCATAGTGAGCAAGTGCTCATGTCCAGCCTTTGTCTTTGGCAAAGGACCAACACAGTCTATGATAACTGTGCTAAACGGCTCATCAAATTGCAGGTATGGGCTTTCATAGCGGAGCAGGAGGAATCTTCTGATTAGGTTTTCCCACCACTTGACAAACATGGCAAGTCCTACAGAAATCGGAAACATCCCGTCTCAAGCCAGGCCAAAAGAAATGTATCAAAATCTTGTTAACTGTCTTATTGACTCCAAGATGACCACCAAGAGCTGACTCATGCGACACACTCAAGATGTGTTTAAGAAATACTGCTGGGATGACAGTTTGGTGAACTTCTCACCATTCTTCATCACTAGAAGAGTCGACTGGCATCCACTTCCTCATCAACACATCTCCTTTCATATAGTAGCAAGTCCTTTCACTCAGTGCTTCTTCTTCAGCAAGAGCACTATCACACAATGCTACCAACTGTGGATCATTCTTCTGTGCGTCAATCAAGTAGCTCTTGTTCAACCCAATCTCAGTTTCATCTACAGGCTGAGACTCATCCCCTATCTGATGTGATTTTGATGCTGCGGTTTTACTTACTTCTACATCATCCAACCGACAAAAGAAACTCCCTTCTAGACTGATATCCTCTGGACTAGCCTTCATTTCAGACTCCTCTGATTTCTTAGACATGGAACGTGTGACTACACAAGCTGGGAAAACTTCAGGGAATTCCTGAACCAATGCAGCTGTCTCATTTCCTTCTTTATCCAAAGGGACTGCACTGACCACTGGAATAGTCACTTTGTCTCCTGCAAGTTCACTGCCTAATATCAATGATACACCATCCATAGGAAGTGACTTCCTAACACCAAGGCTCACCCCGCCCGAAACTAGGCCTGACTGCAAATCGACCGTGGGAAGAGGAGCCTCAACGTAACCTCCTTCTACTCCTTGTAACAATACACTTGTGCCTGTGGACGACGTTTGCCCAAAAGGCAGAACAGTGTCAAGAATCAATGACTGAGATGCACCAGTATCTCGCAGGATAGTAATCTTTTTGGCTTCATCACACCCTACCAATGACACATAGCCTACAGAAGTGAATGGTTCATACTGAGCTATATCTTGTCTTTATCAGCTGACTTAATCAAACCCTGAACTTGTTCACACCAATCACCTGTCGATTCAACTGAACGACTCACCAATCCATTGGGATGTGACTTCTTTTCTTTGTCTTTTTCCTGTTTTGTTTTCTTGTTCAGAATGAGACAATTAGACTTCACATGCCCTGGTTGTCTACAATGGAAACACAAAATAGGCTTCTCAGTGTTCCTACCCTTCTTGTCAGTCTCATTTTCTAGTTATACCACTAGACCAGCTTTCACCTCTGTCTTACTGCTAGAATTTGTCTTGCCAACACTTAGACGACTAGGAGCTGCATATTTGCTTCCTACATACCTGTTTCCACGACTATGGGACAAAGTATACTCATCAGCCATTGTACTAGCTACCAACAAAGTTTTCACTTTCCGTTCCTCAATATGCGAACGCACCTATTGAGGGAGCGACCTCTTAAATTCCTCTATTAGCATTAGTTCCCGCAAGTCTTCAACAGTAGCCACGCCTACTGATTGCAGCCACCGATTGAATGCAATTTCCTTCACTTTTGCAAATTCTCTGAATGACTGTGACTCTAGTTTTCTACTGTTCCTGAATGTTTGTCTGTAAGCTTCAGGAACCAAGGCGTACGCGTTCATAATTGCCCTTTTTACTGTTGCGTAATGCTGAGCTTCTTCGCGCGACTGTGAAGCATAAGCATCACATGCCTTTCCTTTTAACTTAGTCTGCAAAAGATGAGGCCATTTTGCTTCCGGCCACTCCATGCTATCCGCCACTTGTTCGAAATGTAGGAAATACCTATCTACATCTCCTTCATCGAACTCAGGGACCATTCTGACATTTTTGGTGATATCAAAATGCCTACTACTGACGCTTACACCATACTCTCTCTCACCGACTTGACGAGCCCTTTCTAGAGAAACCCTCTCTCTAACTCAATTCTCGCTTTCTCAAGTTCAATCTCTTTCAGACGTACTTCAACACTCCCTTGCACATCACCAGGGGGACTACCTGATATGCCACGCAATGCCTGGAGGGGAAATACTTCTTCATCTACAAGAAATTTGATTGTGTGCTGTGTAATCTCTGACTTTTTCATTGTACGTGCTCTTCACTGCAGGAACCTTGTAGTTTTCTGCAACACGCAACAAATCAACCTTTTTCAAGGTTAGCAACTCCTCAACTGTGGGTGAATCCACAAACTTCTCAATGGAAAACTCTTGATCTTTCTCCATTATGCACCAGAAATGTACAGTTAACAGTGCAACAAGAAAACCTGACTTCTCACCAGCCAGCCACCTGAAGAACACCTTTTCAACTGAAGAAAACCAGTCGCACTACAAGCAATAACCCGTATGCTATACCGCACATGACCACCGTGGAATAACCCGTATGCTAAACCACACACAAACCACCGTGGAATAACCCGTGTGCTAAACCACACGTACACGAACAACCGTGGAATAACCCGTGTGCTATTAAACCACACACGACCACCGTAGAATATCCCGTATGCTAAACCACACACAAACCACCGTTGAATAACCCGTGTGCTAAACCACACACGAACAACCGTGGAATAACCAGTGTGCTAAACCACACACGAACAACCGTTGAATAACCCGTATAGGTATGCTAAACCACATACAAACCGCCGTAGAATAATCCATATGCTGAACCACACACGAATCCCCACCGTCACGTACGGGAAAAACGTTTCCACGCCCGACAATACATACACGCAGCGTATGACCATCCTCAACACTACGCGCGTGCCAAATAACCCTTTCGATCCCGAAAGAAATACGACCGCGTGAGCTTCTCTCACGCAGACACAGAAAGACGACCGATTTACATCAAAATGCAGAACATATCCATGGGCGTCACCAGGGGGGGGGGGGGGGGGGGGGTGCGTTGGGTGCGAACGCACCCCCCTTCAGCCCGTAATAAAAAAAAATAAATAAATAAATAAAAATCAGTCTGCGAGCGACCTCAACGCCGGACGCTAAATAATTATTCTTTTTTATATTTTTTTTTTTCAATTTTGCACCAGGGACAACACATTCGTGGGCAAAAACAGTTCGCACCCCTGTCTCTGGCAGCACTGATTTTATACATATAGTATTCTATACAGTGTTTACTATTCATCGACCGTACTGTACATCCGTACGGTACGGAGCACGCACACGTTTGCATGTACGTGTGCTACTTACAAGTATGTAGGGTCTACGTACGTTACTTCTGACCAATCCATATTGCCAGCCCAAGTGCGAGCCATTAAAAAAAATAAAAAAATGGAGGGGCAAGTATATCATTTTGCCCACCCCCTCGATGATTTCAGAGACGAGAAGATTTCCTTCTTACCTTTTTTTTTGACAGAAAAAAAGTTGGTCCCATGAAAATATTGGAGGAGCAAGCATAATTATCATATTTTTGCCCCCCATAATTAATAATTAATAAATGAGAAGATTTTCTTGCTTTTGATAGAAAGAAAATGTTGCCCCCATAAAAATAATGGGAGGCAAGCGCACCATACGCCCCACCCCACATAATCATAATTCCCGCGATGAAAAGACATTCTTTGCTTTTTTTTGGTTAGAAATCTGTCCAATTATTTCACCCAAAAGCAGTGGCGTAACTACGGAGGGGGGGGGGGGGCGCACAGGGGGGGGGGGGGGTGCCTCCCCCCCCCCCTCATCCGCTAGTTAAAAAAAAGACTTACCAAATAATATGGTAATTCAAGGGTTAGTAAACTGCTTTTGAAATCGACATGAAAGGGTGATCAAGATATTTTTCTATGATTTCTTTTAACCAAGAGGTATATAGTGTGAAATATTGCTCAAAAAGCCCGGAGCCGACAAAAGGTTGTGATTCAGCGTGATTCCTGGTTGGCATTCTGCATATAAGTAGGATGTGCGCAGTGTACTCAGAACATGCGAACGGCAAAAAGAGTCGGTGCAATGTTGCGCAATGTGATGTAGAATGTACACCTTTGTACCTTATATACGCTTCGTTATATCAAAGCTAGATATTTGATTTTGCAGTGTTGCTTTACATACTAGTCTATATAAAAATGTCTTGCTTTGCCGATTAAAAGACTTGAAATGGGCTAATTCCTAACTTTTCCATGATTATAAGACACACACACAAGCAAACACGCACAATTAGGGGATGCTCTTAAGTGCAGATTTTGGACATCCTTCCCCCGCTTGGTCACTTCGACGCCACCTCGCTGGTCATATCTCCCCCAATCATGAACATAAACCGACACCCTTGACTACCAGTGGCGGATCCAGGGGGGCGGGGCGCACCGGGCGTCCCCCCCCCCTTTATTTCCAAAGCGAAAAAGTATCGCTACAAACGGCAGTTTTTGGACTGTAAAATGTCAAAATTTTCAAGCTCGCTCGCTCCGCTCGCTCGCATTTAGTCATAACGCCATTCTCCTAGTGTTGCTGCCAGTAATTGCCAGCAGTTGCGCCTGGTGCGCCCCGCCCCATTATTTTCAAAGCGAACAAATATAGCTACAAACGGCAGTTTGGGGACTGTAAAGTGTCAAAATTTTCAAGCTCGCTCTCTTCGCTCGCTCGCATTTAATCGTTATGCCATTCACCTGGGGCCCGTTGCATAAAACTTACCGTTGAATTTCAATGGTAACTACCGTCAAAATTAGGCGTCACAGCCAATCAGCATCAAGGATTATAAAATTTTCCGCTAATTTCAAGACTTACCGCTAGAAAGGAGCGGTAAGTCCAGCGGTAAGGGTTTTATGCAACAGGGCCCTGATGTTGCTGCCAGTAATTGCCAGCAGTTGTGCCCGGTGCGCCCCCCCCCCCCCCCCGTCTTAATTTCTAAAGCGAAAAAATATGGCTACAAACGGCAGTTTTGGACTGTAAAATATATAATTTTCAAGCTCGCTCGCTCCGCTCGCTCGCATGTAATCATTATGCCATTCTCCTGATATTGCTGCCAGTTATTGCAAGCAGTTGCGCCCGGTGCCACCCTTAAATTCCAAAGCGAATAAAAAAATATAGCTACAAACGGCATTTTTTTAACTGTATAATGTCAAAATTTTCAAGCTCGCTCGCTCCACTCCCTCGCATTTAATTGTTATGCAGTTTTCCTGATGTTGCTTCCAGTAATTTGTCATTTCACACCGTCATTCCATAATCCATTTATAGGGGGACAACTCCCTCCAACAACCTCCCCCCTTGCTCGCTCCGCTTGCTCGGGCTCGGTCGCGTTCATCACATCAGTGTAAGAATTAATACTAAAAGTTTATTTATATGATACCATTTATAGGCAAATTGTTCTATAACAATTTACTTACAAAATATACTGATACCTTAAACAAGTGTGACTGTTTCGAGTCGATAAAACACGCAAAAAACCTGCATCAAATTGCACCTCTATACAACATCAAAATGCAAAAAGTGCTCACTCCCTCCCACATCCTCCCCCTCGCTCACTCCGCTCGCTCTTGTTTGGCCGCGTTCATGACATTCAGTGTAAATATTAAAACAGGAAGTTTATTTGGATGACACTATTTTATAGGCAAATTGTTCAATAATAATCAAAATATATTTCTACCTTAAACAAGTGGGACTGTTTCAAGTCGATAAAACAAGCAAAAACATGCATCAAATTGCACCATTTACAGCATCAAAATGCAAGTTCAGTTCTAACCGTGGAAGGGGGGTTGGCCCCCTCCCACACCCTCCCCCCTCGCTCGCTCCGCTTGCTCGGGCTCGGTCGCGTTCATGACATCAGTGTAAAAATCAATACAAGAAGTTTATTGAAATGATATAATTTATAGGCACATTGCTCAACAACAATGTCCATCAAAATGTACTGCTACCTTAAACAAGTGGGACTGTTTCAAGTCGATAAAAACACGCAAAAACCTGCATCAAATTGTACCATTTACAACATCAAAATGCAAAAAGTTCTCACCGTGGGAGGAGGGGGTACCAACAGGCACTTCCACACCCCCCCCCCTTGCTCGCTCCCTCGCATACTAACAACCCCCCCCCCCCCCCCAAGATGAAATCCTAGCTACGCCGGTGTCCTTTCCCCGCTTGGTTTCCCTCAAAAAACACTAAAAGTCTGGGGATTGAGAGCTTCCTATTTTCCAAATGTCTGTCCAAAAAATCGCGCTACATTTTATGTCAAAACGCACCCCCCTTAAAAAAAGCTGGTGACGCCCCTCATATCGCTCCGCGTCCATCTGCGTGCACACAGACAAGTACACTACACCATGAACGCACCATGCTTTCTCAAACCGTAACACCTTCACGTACAGTACACTGTAACAGTGACGATGCAAACCACATGCGTAATTACGCGACGTAAACTGTACCGCCCATGTTCACGACATAGCATAGAGTGCTATACCACGCTACTCACCGAAAATCATCGGCCAAGCGAGAAAGAAAAAACACTCCTGGGATCATTTCAAACCCGACCAAATCACCTAAGTCCGCAGAAACCCTGCCGAACTCCCGGACGTGCCCCTTGTGGAGCCGGGAAATGTGCAAACGCCGGGAAATGTGCAAACGTCTCGCCGGGAAATGTGCAAAAGCCGGGAAATGTGCAAGCGTCTTGCCGGGAAATGTGCAAATCTCAAAATGTCATCAACGGGAAATGTGCAGACGTGACGCTGGGAAATGTGCAAATGTTCAATTTTTCCGGGAATGTGCAAAAGCCACCGGGAGATGTGCAAACCATTTCACCTATAATGTATAGATGGAAGAGAAACTCAATCAAAGCTGCTCATGAACAATTACCATCTTTACCATCTGTCTTAGCGACCATCTGCCCTTTTTTTTTTCTTTTTACATTTTCAGCATTTTCTTGTAAACCCCACAACGAATTTTCACCAGATTTGGCAGATAACATCTTAATGGTGATATGATCATAATTTGTTTAAATGAGAACCCCACCCTCCTCCACCACTCCTAAGGAGGGGGGGGGGAGGAGTTGAAGCCTCAGAGTCCTTAAACGCTTGATTTTTTTTTTCTTCATCTGTCGAACCGAAAAAAGATAGAGCTAAGTAAGTGCTATGAAAACATTAATGACTGAAATTTCATGTTTGATTATGGCGGACCCAGGGGTGCCCTGATTTTTTTTTTTTTTTTTGGGGGGGGGGGTTGAGGGGGAGGAGGGGGATTTGCCACATTTTCAGTGTATTTTCGTAAAATCTAGGACGGATTTTCACCCAACTTGGCAGATACGTGTACATATTTATGGTAATAATGATCTTGATTTGTTAAAATGAGCCCCCCCCCCACGCCGCCCAATCGCCGAAGGAGAGAGAGAAAGAGAGAGAGAGAGAGAGAGAGAGAGAGAGGGGGGGGAGGGGGTTAAAGCCTCAGCGTCCTTAAAATCTGGATTTTTCTAATCTTCTTCTGTCAAACCGAAAAAGATAGAGCTAAGTTAGTGCTATGAAGACATTCATGAATGGAATTTCATGTTTGACTATGGCGGATCAAGGGGTGCGGGGGGTGGGGGGAGTGGTGAGGGATGGAGGTGGATATTCCACATTTTCAGCATCTTCTTGAAATATCTACGAGGGATTTTCACCAGACTTGACAGATAACATGTTTATGGTAATATGATCTTAATTTGTTCGAATGAGCCCCCTCCCTCCCCCCACAAACATGCCGCTGAAGGAGGGGGGAGGGGGGGGGGGGTGAAGTTTCAGCGCCCCTAAACTCTGGAATTACTCTGGAGCTAAGTTAGTGCTATGAAGACACAGCGTTAATGAATGAAATTTCATGTTTGGTTATGGCGGATCAAGGGTCTCCAGATCGAAGGGATGAGGGCAAGGAGAGGAATTTTCCACATTTTCAGCATCTTCTAGAAAAATCTACGACGGGTTGTCACCAAACTTTGCCAGATTGCATCTTTATGGTGATATGCTCTTAATTTGTTAAAATGAGCCCCCTCCCATACACACATACACACCGCTGAAGGGGGGGGGGGGGGGTTGAAGCCTCAGAGTACCTAAACTCTGGAATCTTTATCTTCTTGTGTCACACCAGAAGCGATAGAGCTTAGTTAGTGCTATGAAGGAATTAATGCCTGAATTTTTATTTCACGTGTGATTGTGGCGGATCGAGGGGAGTCCTTATGGGGGGGGGGGGTTCACATATTCTGCATCTTCTTGAGAAATCTTTGACGGATTTTCACCAAACGTGGGCGGTTGCATCTCTAGGGTAATAGAATCCCACTTTGTTCTAAGGGGCAACAAGTCCAATTTTGTTCCCCTTCCCCAAAGCGTGGGATACGACCAGTGTAGCCCCAACGTCATTATTTCATCAAAGTATAGGTCTACCTTCTAAAAATGTGATAAAATTGTGTTCTATTCCTTATGGTTGTACAGAAAATTTCTTCAAATATGTATTCCTTTTTTTCATATGTAGGGTTTTCAAGAAAATTCTGAGTTCCACCCGAACGACCCCACCCCCTCGTCTTGGCCCCTCTCAAGGGGCAGAGATGGGGAGGGCTCTATCTCCACCCACCTTAGGGGTCGGGGCAGTGCTCATTTAAACAAATTGAGGTCATATCACCGGATAAATACTCTACGTGCCAAGCTTGGCGAATATCTAAAATATAAGGGTTTCAAGAAGAAGCTGAATATTTAAAAAATCCGCCTCCCCCGCCCTTAAAATTGATTCATGAATTAACTTACTATAGCACTCTATTAGCTCCGTCACTTTTGTGTAGAAGGCTTTTTAAAAAGCTGAAATGGAATTTCATTACCCGAGGGATGCGTTTTGAGTTTTCAGGAAAAAGACGAAAATGTGAAAATTAAGCCTCCTTCCTACCCCCTCCACTTTTGGGGCATCCCTCATCATGCATTAAATGTACGTACTAATAATGCACAGTACTATCTTTTTATCTCTCTCACGTATGGTGAGAGAGATATATACACTCACTCTCAAATTGAGCCTTCGTCTCACCCAAACCACGCCCCCCCCCCCCCCCTGGGGTTTTTTGCCCTTAGTGACATTCTTTTACACTAGGAATGCTACTTCCCACAATTGGTGAAAATCTGTCATAGATTTGTTTAAGAAGATGTTGAAAATGTACAAATTCTTTCTCATCCCGAACCTCCCCTCCCATCTCCCCCCCCCCGTCCCTATCAGGGTACCCCTGGATCCGATATAATTAGACATGAAATTTTAGTCATTAAAGTCTTCATAACACTAACTTAGCTCTATCTTCTCCTTTTTTTTTTTTCGGTTCGACAGTTTAGCGAATGGGAGACTTCAACCACCTCCCCCCCCCCCCCCCGGGACTCAATCTTCGGCGGGGGCCTCATTTTAACAAATTAAGATCGTATCACCATAAAGATGCTATCTGCCAGGTTTGATGAAGATTTGCCATAGATTTTTCAAGAAGATGGAGAAAAATTTGAAAATCCCCCTCCTCCCCCTCACCCCCACCTATACCCCCGATCAGAGCACCCCTTTACCCGCCATAATCAAACATTCATTAATCTCTTTATAGCACTAACTTTTTACTGTTTGACAGAAGTTAAACAAAAATCAAGAGTATAGGGACTCTGAGGGTTCAACTCTCCCCCCCCCCCTTAGGCGGTGGGGGGGGGGGCTGATTTTAAGAAATTAAGATCAAATCGCCATAAATATGCTATCTGCCAAGTTTGGTGAAAATCCGTCATACATTTTACAAGACTATGCAGAAACTGTGGAAATCCCCCTCCTCCCCATATCATAGGGCACTCCTGGACCCGTCATAATCAAACCTTCATATAACGTAGTTCTATATTCTTCGGTTCGACAGAAGAAGATTACAGATTCCAGAGTTTAGGGATCTGAAGCTTCAACTCCTCCTCCCCCCCCCCCCCCCCCCCGTTCTTGGCGGTTGAGGGGGTGGGGCTCATTTTAACAAAATTTGATAAAGATCATATCACCGTAAAGATGATATCTGCCAAGTTTGGTGAAAATCCTTCTTGAGATTTATCAAGAACGTGCAGTAAATGTGGACAATCCCCCTCCTCTCCATCACTACCTCCTCCCCCCCCCCCCCTCGATCAGGGCACCCCTGGATCCGCCAAATCAAACATGAAATTTCAGTCATTAATGTCTTCAAAGCACTAACTTAGCTCTATCTTTTTCGGTATGACAGAAGAAGATTAAAAAGTCCAGAGTTTAGGGACTTTGAGGCTTCAACCCCCCCCCCCCTTCGGCCGGGGGGGGGGGGGGGGGAGGGGGGGATTAGGGACTAATTTCAACTGATAAAAATCATATCACCGTAATGACGCTATCTGACAGGTTTAGTGAAAATCTGTCGTAGATTTTCCAAGAAGACAACGAAAATGTAGAAAATGCCCCTCCTCCTCATCACCCCACCCCCGCGATCCGGGCACTCCTGAATCCGTCATAATCAAACATGTAATTCAGTCATTAATGTCTTCCTAGCACTAGTTTAGGGACTCTGAGGCTTCAATTTGAAGCCTCCTCCCCACTTATGGCCCCGTGCCCTGCATCCCTGAATCTGCCATTAAACTTGAACTCCTGTCACCACGGTCTTTATAGAACCAACCTAGCTCATTCTTATTTGGTTATAGAATATAAGAAGAATTTTGATAAAACTGTAGTTCTGCCCCCCCCCCCCTTTTTTTTTTGGGGGGGGGGGGGGTGGCTGCTATATACAAATTGAGATCCCATTGCCATAATCGTGCTCCCTGCCAATTTGGTTGGAAATCTGTCAAGGATTTCATAAAGAAAACACAAACGGTGGAAGTTCATTGGCAGTTTTGACATGGAGTTTATCTACTATCTTTATACACAATATTGCTAAAGTAAATGATTTGCACATTTCCCGGCAAAATTGAACTTTTGCACATTTCCCGTTGATGAAATTTGCACATTTCCCGGCGAGACATTTGCACTTTTCGGGCGTTTGCATATTTCCTGGCAAGACGTTTGCACAATTCCCGGTGTTTGCACATTTCCCGGCGTTTGCACATTTCCCTGCTCCACAGCCCCAAATTTGTTAAGGAGGTTAACTTGGCCTAACGAACCACCATAACCACCAAAAATACCCAGACTCTCAAACACGGTGTTTGGTCGATCTCGGTCATCTTGTCGAACTCTCTGTTTACATATTCCTCCGTGGAACAATAAAGTGCCCAGAAATGATAGGACAATGCACATGTATCTATAACAAAACAAACAAACAAACAAACAAACAAACATGAAAACGTTATATAGCTTCAAATTTATAGGTTTATGATAATGACATCATGGTATTTTTTTTCAAGGCTTGCCTCATTTTTCTCGGCACAGGCACCCACATTATGTTCTACTTAATGCTGCCCCTTTGACGGTCTTGTTGGTATTTTCCCCTTCTTTCTCTTTCTTGCGCGTGTGTGTAAGTATGAACTTGCGTGAGTGCAGTGTATGTTCATGTGTGTAACTGATTATGTTTCTTTGACTTTTTTTTTCTTGGAACCTAACTACACAAGCACATGCTTTTCTGAAGGTTTCCCCGTACATAATCTTAATTAATCAATATGAAGGCCATAACGTACTCTAGATTGATTCGAATTCATTTTGTATTATGAAATATTATTTAAAAGTCTTTTTACACGGAATTTTCAAATATTTGTTACTATTCATTGATATCTGAATGTATGTCACATATGTGATTCGTGTGGAAACTTGATGAATAAAATGGAAATAATGAAGTGAAATGAAAATTCAAGCTAAAAGATAGATGGGCCCGCCCGGACGTCAGATTTTCCACTTTTCCTCTCACTTTACTAGTTAAGTACCACATATCCTACCAGACTGTCAAGGAATATTAGAAATCATCTCTGTTACTATAATGTACGGAATTGTGTGAATTGATGAAAACTTGTGATATTGCAGCGATGCATCCTCTTTTGTGTTTTCATTTTTTGTTTTGATAATCATTCTCAAAACGGTAAACATGTTTTCAGTGGATTCATCTTGTTTTCCTGAATCACTCCAAATGCCTTGATGGACGCTTGCGTTATTTATTGTTGCTTTGATGGCTACACTCCCTCCAACCATTTAAAGCACGTCTGTACTTCGACATGGACCATTTATGGAACATTTAATTGTAAACTTCATTAATTTTGTACTTTTTTTCCAGTAGGCTGACCTAAATATGCACATCATTTCATATTTGTTTTCTTTGAGTAAGCGTGTTTTCTGCTAGAAGGGAAGATACGGCTTCGGGGACTTATTAAAGTCATAGTAATGGACAGTGAAGGTATGATTTTTCCTTCATAAAGACCTCTGATATAAATCTAGCGCACCAAAAATTTCTACTGAGGCAGTATAGGAAACTGTTGATATCAATGGATCTTAGAAGCCAAATATATTTATAGGCGTCACGATATAAAGAGATATAGGCATGTAGATATGGGCGTCAATCCATGGGGAATGGGACACACCCCCCCCCCCCCAAAAAAAAAAGAAAGAAAGAGATTTGAATGAAAAGAAAACAGAAAGTGTTCCCTCAAAGAGATTTCGGAAGTCTCATGTATTTCATGAAGAAGACTCCACGATGCCCGATTTCTAATAAAGCAAAAAAGATGTGCTGTATGAGTTTGACTTGCAAAGTTTTTACCGTATGATCATCAAATGAAGAGTTTGTTCGCAAAAAAACAATACTGAGTCCATTTTGTTCAATTCTTTCAAATCACGATTTTTCGTTACACTCTGTAGGCGTATAGAACGCGAATGATGTAGAGATCATATATGAATGTCGGTTACCTGCGTGATAGAAGTTTATTTTTTAGAAATCTACACAAAGAGGAAAATTTGAAATTGTTGTACTCTTCAATGTGTTTTGCGGTTAAAACCAATAAGTCCACTTCTCGTTTTGTTGCAAAAGCCGATAAATCCACCGCTCGCGGTATAAAAATCGGTGCGCTGCAAGTCTTCTCAAGTTTTTAGCAATGCTCATGAAATACTTTTAGCACACACAAATATTAGTGTCGGAATGAAGATGTGCAAGACATTTTTTCAAATGTGTTGGAAACTGCGTTGCCATGGTAACAACACATTATGGTAATGTAAACAGTATAATACGGCAATAAATCGGGAAAGTATTGTGGATCGTAGAATTTCCTTATTTTTCAAGCAAAATGTCCACGAAGTTTGGTACACACACATTAACGTGGTGGTGAAGACATTTTTTTTTTAATGTTTTGGAAACAGTGTTGCTATGATAACCATATATCATAAAAAAAATAAATCAGGACAAAATATTTTGACCAAACTACTTCCTCATACTTTTGTAGCAATGCTCATGCAATTCGATACACATGCTGTTCTTTGGGACAAGGGAAGCAGACAAGAGAAGCGGATCTGGGGGGTAGGGGGTTGCAACCCCCCCCCCCCCCCAAAAAAAAAAAAAAAACAATCCGGGGACCATTTTTTATACCAAAAATAGTGGTGTTTTAGATGCAAGAAAACCCCATTTTCACACACAGATTTTCAAAAATTCTCCTTACTGTGGGAGGGGGGAAACCCCCTCCCACACCCTTCCCCCCCCCCCATTTATATTAAGCTAGATCCGCCCCTGGGACACAATGTTTCGAATGTGTGGAACCTGCTTTGCCATAGTAACGGTGTATTTTTTATTTCCTGCGCTCCAGTTTTCGTCCCGGGTTGGACTAATGCTGGACAGCCTCTAAGATTACAAGCTTACTGTCATACACGAATATTTAGATCAGAGCGCAGTAGACGCGACGCTGGCGCTGCCGCATGCATGCTTATAGCGAAGTCCGTATCGTGCGTGTATGTAGTCCTACATAGTTACTGTACAGCATGTACAGCGCAGCGTAATCAATGAAATCACGTGACACATAATATACCTCCTTCTAATTGCTTAATGTGGACTTATGGGCTTTTGCAACAAAACGAGAAGTGGACTTATCGGTTTTTGCCGCAAAACACTGATTTTAGACTGAAATAATCCGAGTTATATTGCGTTTTGTTATAAACTGATTATGTCTTCAGATTGGTCCCACAATTCCTTACTTCACACTGTAATTTATGTTCACTGATTATCATGAAAAATTGACTTATCGGTTTTTGCAAACAAACTCTTCAAGTAGCACCTACAAAGGTCGAAGATTTTAAAACGAAAACGAGGATGCTTTTGTATTTTTGGAATCGAAGTGGATAGGTCTGGTGCACATTTTTAGTTAATTTTGTTACACCAAGGAGGTACTATCCTAGTACCTCCTTGGTTACACAAACACAAACACACACGCACACACAAACACCCACATACACAAACACACATAAATAACGGTTTTGAAAATTCCAGGGGATTAGGGAGGGCATCTGCTGCTGCGTGCGACCACGGTAACATCCTAGCGCCGGTTTGAGCATAGTTAGAGGAGCGAAACTCCTCTCTCTTGTCACGTATTTCTTCCTTTTGCCATTAATCTGGACACCTTGTACAAATTCGCACTTTAATTATTTCATAGATTGTGCTGTTCATCCTGTCGAACTCGTTCTTAGTGACGGTCTCATGAACCATTTTTTTTTTTTTTTTTGCATAGTGTCGAAGTCGTGGGCCCTTTTACCTAGTGTCGAGCTCATGGGCCTTGTTTTTCTACTGTCGAATAAATGGTTGTCATTTGCCTGGTGTGGGTCTCGTGAGCCGATTTTGCCTGGTGTACCCTGTTCTTAGTGTTTAACTCGTGGGGTGTAACTAGTGGGCTGCATGAAACATGGGCTGTATGACCCGTTTGCTGTATAACTCGTGGGCTGTATGACTCGTGGGAGTCGAACACGTGACGTGCACCCTACCAGACTGGAAGATTTATCAGAATTGTAGAAATCATGTGAGTAATCTCCAAACTACCCTGAAGAGAGGGCTTTGTAAGCATGCAATAATTTACGACAAAAATAATCTTATAGCTAAAGTTTCAGAGGGCGTTAGAACACATGGTTCCAACAAAGAAGAATTATCCAATTATCAGTCTTACAGACAATGACACTAGTAAATGTTATCCTAGTAAAATCGCAAATATGTTTTATTATTTCTCTGTTAAAGTGATTCACATAAATTTCCAAGTATCAACTTAGAGTCGGGAAGATCTTTCCTAATACACCCCATAGTCCCACTCTAACAGATTCGCTTCTATCGAGGTTGAAGAAGAATTTAACCACCAATCCATTTCTGTTTTGCCAATCGGTGAAAAAGAAATGTTTTCAAAATGTGTGCATGAACACCAAGTATCATTAGATAAATTACAAATGTAGGAGCTTATCTGAATCTTTTTTTTAAGTGATATTCATTAGCACTTCTATTCTTATTTTTACTTATCTTTGTATTTCTGTTTCTGATTTGAACAGGGCACACTAGAAGAACAGTGCTCAGACCACCGTAGTGGCCATCATAAAGTTATACACATAGGACTAGATAACTGTAGTAGTAGTAGTAGTAGATTCAACTTTATTTCCACTTCCATCAAATAAACAAAGAAATTATATACATTGCATATACAAGATAATTGCAATACTTACAGAACATAATTTGACAAGGTACACATGAAGATGAGAAGTAGATGCGATTACATCTTTGTTAATATATACATAAAGCGTATAATACAAGTCAACTAAGGATGAGGATGGAAGTGGAGGGTCCCACTAAGAAGCAGGGCTTGTACGATATGGGACCCTCAGAAAATACACAAGACAGCAATATAAAACAAAATAAACGAACCGATGTCAACTGACATCAAGATTGGGAAGAGAATAAGAAAGAAAAGAAAAAAAAGAGAGAAAAAGAGAAAAAACTACAGCACGTGCCATCGTGGACGCAAGCAATCTAGATTCCATAATGTAAAATAAATGATGAAATACAAGCTGGATTGAATGTAATGCAAAACATTTTTATACGTAATTATGTTGGTAAGAATGCAGGAGAAAGAGAAAATAAACACATCGTTATATTTAGAACACAGACAGGGACATAATTAGGAGGACTTATATAAAAAAAAAGAATGATGACTTGACTGAGATGATAAAGGGAATCTAACTCTGTTGGATGTTGTAAAATTTCAATAAAAATGATTTTAATTTATTCTTGAAGGAATTCAGAGATTGAGCTGTTGTAATATTGTTGGGAAGTGAATTCCAATACTTTGGCCCATCGTAGATGAATGTGTTTTGAGCCAACAAAGTTCTCAAAAATGGCAAATGTATTCAAAATCATTTGATCGCCGTGTTGGATAATTATGAATGGATTGATTTCTTTGAAACATTGTTTCAAATATGTTTGGGAGATTATTTTTATTATAATTATACATAAATTGTCCAAGATTAAACAAATACAAATCATTAATTTTTCAATATTTTATGCTCATAAAATAGTGGGTCAGTATGGGACAAAAATGCAGTGTGACATATAACACGGAGTGATTTCTTTTGCAATAAAAGTAATTTATCTAAAAATGTTTTATATGTATTTCCCCACGTAGTAGTAGTAGTAGTAGTAGTAGTAGTAGCGGTAATGATAATGATGTTAATAATGATAATGTTGCAAAACCGTGTTTCAGGTTTCATTTCAAACAGCAACCGTTTAGTCTGATTATATCTATCACATTTCAAGTGCGATTTTGTTATGAAGTTTAGTATTGTGTTATGCGATCATTTCCATTCTTATATTTTGTGTATGTAAGTCTCTTGTCAATGCCTGTATTCTCTCCATGTTTTGTATGTGTACATATTTATACTTTTTGTCTGTTTGATAGTTTTTACTCTGAATCTATTGTGCTATAATGTTTCTCTATGCACAAACTTACAAAATACTATATCCACTTGCTGAACAAGTTCCCCTTTTTTACCGTGTTGCGATTTAAACATGAATTTAGATAGATTAGATTTATGTTCTTGCCAGTCAGCACTATCATTGACATCATCATTGTAATCGATTTAGCTGGCACCGCTTTACTCACCATGACAATATTGGAAGATGTATGCTTTTCCATGCACTATATAAGACTGTGTGCACGCCAACTGCATATATAGGTAGCACTCAAGAAATAACATTCACTTTGCACTTTGGCCGCGGAAGAAGCAAACAGCCTTTTAGTGTGAAACAGAAATTGTGCTGTGCTTTACGCGAATCATTGTTATGTACTCTTCAAATACGAACAAACACGCACATAATTATATGACTCGATGAGCTTGTACAATATCTCCTTTGGAAATAGCATATTTCACGCCACACAGTCTGCAAGATACGGAGACGTCGACAAGCTAGCAAACACCCAGCTGCACCGTGGGAAGGAGCGTTACATCCCCCCCCCCCCCCATAGCACTTTTACGTACGGTTTGGGCTTGTCTCGAAAGTGGGCAACTGCATGAAACGAAACGTGCTCGACAATCGCTCCCTTTTGAGAACTGTGATGACTGCGATCATTTGACAGACTTGTCGGACATTACGATCAAAACGTTTATTCACTTTGCTTCGCCTAAACTGTCTCCGTCTGTGTGTGTCTATGATGGATGAAAAATCCACCATCGTTCTGTTGTTAACATTGACTGTGTCTGTGTTCTGTGGCCCCACTGCAGAAGGTAAATGTGGCTTAATTGTACGAACCTGTGTATTCATATAAGTTCAGCTTAATATTAAATCTGAATGGCATTGTTAAAAGATCAAGCTATACAGCAAACCCCGCCTATAGTGTACCCGTATATTGTAATCCCGATCTTTTTGTTTGACGTAATAATGCCGGTTAGCTCATTCCTGTTAGTTTCAAATTTCCGTTCATTGTGTTTCATATGCATTGACATTGTACTTGTAAAACAGTCGATTTTTGCCGTTGATCGGGCGCTAAATAAAAATGTGTTTTTTTTTAGGTCGTGTTGTTTACGTGTAAAGGTATCAAATCGGTGTGTCAGCAGACTCTTGAGCAGAGTGTTCAGAGATAAATGCCTTAATATAATTCTCAAAGAATTCATCAACGTGATCGTTTAGAACATCAGATATCAGGATAACTGTTTAAGGGAACACTGTTCTCCACATTCAAATTTCAGCTATACGTGTGTCACAAAGTTTTGTTAAGATTTGAAAAGATCATCACATTTTTTTTTTATGTGTATGGAACGGAAAACAAGGTAATAAAGAAATAAAAATTAGCTCTAAGATCACACAAAACTTTTCTTGAGGTTGCACACGCTATTGAAGAATACATCCGTGTGCTTTTCATGCGGTGGAGCCAAAGTCTTAAAAAAAAAAAACGATGCCAGAATGATGCCTGTTTTCACTATGAAATACAAGGTACTCTACTTTGATACCTACATTGTAGATGAAGCCAAGACTTAAAATGAGAGAATGAAGAAAGAACAAACAAACAAACAAACAAACAAAAAATTAATATAGTATACCACGGTCCTGTTTTTCTGTTCACTTTAATAGTAAGAAATGGATGAATGAAAAAAGCAGAGATAAAAAAATACATAACATTTCCCATATCGTTTGAAAAAAAAATGCTTTAAGAAAAATCAGTGGATACAAACACTTATTCAAATTCGTCATAAGGATCTATCCTACTTACATACTCAGATTACACAGTGGGGTCGATTGGGGGGGGTATAGGGCAGAAGGGGCAGTTCACCTCCCCCTATTCAAATATTGGGGGGGGGGGAGCAAATACGGCTATATCACCCCACCCCCATTAAACTTGAATTCTATGAATGCAAAAGCTCCTTGTACGCAGCGGCTTCGATCCTGGAGTGTAATGGGGCAGTCCCCCCCCCCCCCCCCCCCCCTCACGAAAATATTGGGTGAGGGGGCTCCCTCGCGAGGGACCACACCCTCCCCCGCTAGGTCCCCTTCCCTACACTAATTTGTACACTTTTGAGATTGACAAATATCCGAATATTTTATCAAGAAGTGTGCACAAGATATCAGTTCAGTTCAGTTCAGTTTATTTCTGCATATCTTTTTCAGTACAATATATAATTTTACAATGTCATGTTAAAATTATATGTGACCGTGCATCAGAAAACCAACAAAAAGTCACACGCCCTGATTTTACGTGAGGATTCAAAATTGGTGAAACGGATCAACCTATAGTTAATCTTGAGTTGTTCGTATTTTCTAAAGGAATATATCTTCTTTCACATTATGCTAAAGTTTTGAATCATGAAATAAATCGGAAATTGCGTTTCTAGCATTTTTTTTTTCTGGAACACTTATTTTGTAGAATAGTTGATTGGGTATGCCCCCTTTTCATTTCTTAAAAGTCCTTTACATACTCTTCACTTTCAATTCTTTGAAAAAGGATGATGCTACTGCTTTGAAAGTTGGTGTTAGTAATGGATAGAGAGCATGGTCAATAAATTATTCAGCTTAATTTGATAATCCCTGCATTGTTCTCTTCCTGTTTTGTTGCATATTGCACAATTAGCATCGCTTGGTAACATTGAGCGGTTGAACAGACCTTATACTTCGAAGCCTCTGTGGCCAGAAACACTCTTTAAGAATGTATGTTTTCTTTCCAATATCTATACAGTATCCCCCCCCCCCTCAAAAAAAAAAATACAACCGCATTTCCACATTTCTAACTTTCACTATGTGTTAACTATCAATATTTTTAAGGTTATCTTTGCGGAGGGTCCCGTTGTAATTTTTCATTTGGGACATACGGTATAGGTTAGGAGATTAAATTATACATCATTTCAGAATCTGTAATTAACTGTCTGGCGACTTCTTGTTTGTTTTCGTGATGCACGGTCACATAATTATGAATTGTTCCAACACATTAATACACATTGTGGAGTACAATCATAATTGCAAATAAAGAATTATGGCGAGAAAAATATAAAACAATGTCATATTATATGTGACCCTGCATCACAAAACAAACAGAAATAAGCCAGATATGCATTTTTAGTTAAGACCATATTCTGAAAGAGCAGACTTTAAGCTTTAAAATGATGTATAACTCAAATCAAATGGACTCTCCTAAACTAATCTAAATATTGGAAAGAAAGCGCACACTCAGGAAAAGTGTGAATTGAGAAAAGAGGCTCTGAAGTACAGTGTCTATTCAAGCGCTAAATCTTTACCAAGCTGTGCTGGCTGTGCAATGAATGGGACAAAAAACAGGAAGTAAACCACTGGAGTATCAACAATGAAGGGATTATTAGATTAAATTAAAATTGAGCATGCCTTATTAACACATTCGGTCCATAATCAATGCCAACTTTCAAAGTAGTAGCACTATCCTTTCAAAAGTTATTAGAGTTGAAAGTGAAGAGTGTGGACAAGGTTTTTCAGAAATGAAAAGGGGACTCTATAGACACGCCTAATTCTACCAAAAATGCTCGAGATAAACTGCTAAAAACACACTTTTCTGCCCGTTTTATGATCCCAAATTTTAGCATAATGTAGGAGAAGACTTGCTCTTTCAGAAAATATGAAAAAGTCAAGATCGGCTAGGCTGACCCATTTCACCTATTTTTAGTCCTCACGCAAAATCAGTGTGTGCGACGTTTTGTTCGTTTTGTGCTGCACGGTCACATATATGTATGTATATATATATATATATATATATATATATATATATATATATATATATATATATATATTACCGTGCACCACAAAACAAACAAAAAGTCGCACCCCTCGATTTTATGTGAGGACTCAAAAAAGGTGAAACGGGTCAGCCAAGTCAATCTTGAGTTTTTCATATTATCTGAAAGAGCTATTCTTCTTCTACATTATCCTTAAGGTTGGAATTATAGAATGAATGGGAAAGTGTGTTTTTTAGCAGTTTTTCTATAACCCTTTTTAGTAGAGTAGTGAGATCAGGTGTGACTTTCAGAGGTCCCTTTTCATATCCTTTGCACACTCTTCACTTTCAACTCTAATAACTTTTGAAGAGATAATGCTACTGCTTTGAAAGTTATCATTAATTACGGACAGAATGTATTAATACGGCATGCCTAATTTCAGCTTAATTTGATAATTCCTTCATTGTTGTTGCTCCAGTGGTTAACATCTGTTTTTTTTTGTCCCATTCACACCACAACTAGCATGGCTTGGTAAAGATAAAGATCTTGAATACACCCTGAACTTCAGAGCCTCTTTTCTCAGTTCAGACTTCGCAGAGTGCGTGCTTTCTTTCCATTATTTAGATAGGTTAGAAGAGTCCATTTGAATTGAGTTATACATCACTTAAAAGCTTTGAGTCTGCTCTTTTAGAATCTGCCATTAACTAAAAATTCATGTCTGGCGACTTTATGTTGGTTTTGTGGTGCAGGGTCACACACACACACACACACACACACACACACATATATATATATATAGGGCTTATATATATATATATATATATATATATATATATATATATATAGTGTGAGAGATAGTTCCCTGGGTCCCGAACGTGCGCGGTGCCTCATTGTTGGTTGCGTATATATTGAAAGAAATTGGACTGAGGCGGGACGTTGCTCTCGATCTTAGTCTCTCTTTTATTTGTCAAGCTTTCGGCCCGTCATTAGGCCTTCGTCAGGGCCTACCAACAGAATAATTATTATATGAATAACCTGTTGTGTGTGTGTGTGTGTGTGTGTGTGTGTGTGTATGGGTGTGTGTGTGTGTGTGTGTGTGTATGTGGATGTATACATATACGCAATGCAAATAGACATATGAATATGAAATATATGTATATGATCCTGTTTGTGATCATCATGCTAACAATTATAAGGCAATATGATTATTATGTGGCAGCATTATGATACAAGAATCTATTTATATATTTTTGGATATATGATGTTATTCTGATGATGATTTGAGGTTAGATTGGATATTTGTATTGAATTCAATGATTGATTTGTGAATATAAAGGAACTGATTTAGAAGATTGGCAATATATGAAATTGCATTATGTATTATATGACACATCAGGTTATTCATATAATAATTGTGACTCTGCACCTCAAAACAAACAAAAAGTCGCCAGACATGCATTTTTAGTTAAGACCATAATTAATCAAAGTTATTACTTACATTTACATAAGTATTGCACGCGAGTGAACTCACGTCATCTAAACTGTGTCTTAGATTGCGGTTGCGTTTATATAACTTTCGAAACGTTGTCTTGTAGTTAAGCGTAGTTTAGAATTGCACCTCCACATGCAGAGCGTTTCAAAGCCGCTTTAGTTTCTATTACCAGAAAAGTTTTAAGCCAGAAAAAGTCTCTTTAAAAACATATCAAGACTTACCGGTCATTTATATTAGCATTGCAATGTTAAGCTGGTACTATTGAGGCATCCCAGCCAGTAGTTGTGCCTTGTCCGTGATGGAATACTGTATCAGACTTTCCTGATAGTCAACGGTCTTTCCCGTAGTCAATCAGACTTTTCCTGATAGTCGATCAGACTTTACCTGATAGTCAACCAGCCTTTCCTGGTAGTCACTGATCAAAAACGAACAGAAGTGAATGTGATAAAAAACCTAAAATGGCAATAGATCTAAAAACGCTTTATCGTGGCGAGGAAAGCGCATGATTTAGAAACAAGACACCAAACAGGTTAGTCATCGCATTCTTCATTAGCGACCAGGATGCGATGTGATGTTAGATTTCAATTCAATTCAATTCAAAGTTTATTTCATTTTTCGACAAAACATATGTTTCACTTCTTTTGATAACAGAGAATAAGGTAAATAGAACATAGTGAAATGAAAAGTTTGTACAGCAATTGAGGACCTATAGTAATCATACATTGTATAGTAAAAAAGAAACAGAAGTGATCGAAGTGAAGTACATGTATACCGTTGCTTAAAGTGCGAAAAATGGAGGGACCCACTAAAAAGACAGAGCTTGTAGTGTGTGGGCCCCTCTGAAAAAGAACATTGATGGAATCGAATCATCGTAGATACAAAAGATAACAAAGTGGAAGAAGGCTGGAGGCCCACTGAAAATTAGATTACCAGATATACACTTTCATAGACGCGAACAAACATGAAACAGGACTAGACAGCGAGACAACTACTGAAAAAAAAAGGTTGTACAAGACAAAACGGGACGGACAAGACTGACAAACTGAAGACAAAATAGCAGACAAGAATGCACAACAGAAACAGAACAACAGAAACAGCGATCTTCGGCAGAAGAATGCCAAGAGAAACAGAAGATAGTTGTAAGGGAAAAGTAATATTTTGACGCCCGAAAAAAAGACAATAAAATAGAAAATAGATGGACGTGTGAACAGGAGTGACATACGGAAAGTCAACTTCAAAACGCTATGGGCAAAATGGCATAGGTGACAAGATTGCGAACATCCAGGAAAAAGATACCATTAATTCTCCGAAGAGGGGACAAAGTGAGCAGGTAAGTATAATTCTGAGAAAAAAAGGCCAAATGGTTAATTCGGTATTGTAGAGTCATACGACTGCAATAAAAAAAGACTTCAGTCTCCTCTTGAAAGAATAATATGGATGGAGCGTTTTTTATGTCTTGATTCAAAGAATTCCAATAATTTGGGCCTACATAAATAAGTGTGTTTTTAGCAAAAATCGTTCTTAAAAGAGGTAAGTGAAATTCATTGGAACGCCTAGTAGGATATTCATGAAATGATTGATTTTTGAGGAACATAGAGTCAAAAATAGACGGAAGCAAGTTATTACAATACTTGTACATAAATTGCCCTAAATTAAACAAAAACAAATCTGCAATTTTTAAGAGCTTGTTGGAAGCAAACAACATATTTGTATGAGAACGTACAGGGGAATAACAGATAACACGGAGAGCTTATTTTTGTAAGAGGAACACTCTCTCTAATAAATTCTGATGCGTGTTGCCCCAAACTAATATTCCATAATTAAGATGAGGCAATATTAACGACGAATATAGCATAAGTAATGATTTTTGTGGAATATGAAATTTCAATCTATTTATAATGCCGATAATACGTGAAATTATATTGCGGACATTATCAACATGTGATTTCCAGGAAAGTTTTTCATCCACAATGACACCCAAAAATTTGATATGTGAGACTCTTTATAGATGAGAGTCATCTAATACTATATTTGTACTTAAACTATCAACAATATTACTAAAAAGCATATATTTCGTTTTTTGAGCATTGAGTGATAGCCTATTGGCCCTGACCCAGTTTGTCACTTTTTTCAATTCAATGTTAATTTTATGAACAAGAAAATCAATATTAGTATGGGCAAAAAATACATTCGTGTCATCTGCAAAATGAATAAAAGAGAGGTCGTCGGATACGCGACAAAAATCATTGATATAAATAATGAAAAATAACGGCCCTAAGAGACTTCCCTGTGGGACACCACATTTAACTTTTCTGACAACGGAATCATTGTTTTTAATTGTAATGAATTGTTTTCTATCAACTACATAACTCTTGAACCACTCCAAGGCCTTCCCACGTATTCCATAATGCGATAACTTAAAAATATATATGATTGATAGTGTCGAAGGCCTTGGAGAAGTCCAAGAAAATACTAATGAGAATGGTTATCGATTGCGTGAACAACTCTATCAACAAAATGCAAAAGAGCATGCGTAGTACTATGTTTCTCACGAAAACCAAACCGAGAATTCGTAAAAACGTCATGTACCTTCAAAAAATTGATCATTCTCTTGTAAATAAGTTTTTCTAAGACCGTAGACAATGACGATAACACTGAAATTGGGCGATAATTGCTGACTTCGAACTTATCGCCTGCCTTAAATATTGGGATTACTTTAGCTAATTTCATTTTATCAGGGAACACACCATTAAAAATTGACAAATCAAATATATGAGCAAGTGGATCAGCAATCGAGGAAATAACACCCTTAAGTATGAAATTATCTATCTCATCATAACCAGAACTTCGTTTATTTTCAAAAGAGGAAATTATATCAATAATTTCAAACTTGTTAGTTGGTATAAAAAATATGGAATCAGAATTACGCTGACCTAAAAATTCAGTAAAATTAGAATCTGTTGCAGGAATGTTTTGAGCATAATTTTCGCCTTTTTTTGAAAAATAAGAATTAAAAATATTTACAATATGAAGAGGATCATTTATCAATTCATCATTCAATTTAATTTTATCAATGTCAGAGTGTTTACTCGGACCATTCATGGCCTGTTTTAGGACTTTCCAAGTATATTTCATATCAAACTTATATTTCGATAATTGCTTAAAGTAATATCTTTTCTTTTCAGAACGTAAAATCATTGTCAAAGTATATTTATATGATGTATATCTATTCTTCGATCGCTCATTTTTTTTTTCAAATTTGTACTTATAATACAAACAATTTTTCCTATTAATTGAACGAAGAATTGATCTGGAAATCCAATGTGTAATCTAGGTGTCTTTTTATACTCTGTTCTATTTCTTTGTTTTGGGATTACATCATCTAAATGATGATTAATGGTTTCCATAATATTACAAAAAGATATATTAACATCATCGCTGCCAAATACTCCTGACCAGTCAGCATTCTCGAGAGCCACATCAAAACTAGCTAACTTTTCAGGTGAAACTCTACGTCTAAACAAAAGAGGTGAAATAGGTTTAATATTAGCTGGTGTTTTAAGAGTAAAACAAGTCATTATTGGAAAATGATCAGTCATATCTGAAAGAATTATACAAGAGTCAAGGAGGGGTAGAATATTACAAAACAAGTTGTCAATGAGGGTGGCAGAGCGATCTGTAACACGTGTGGGTTTAGAAATAAGAGGAAGAAAGGACGAGGACAGAAGTGTGTGAAGAAAATCACTAAAGATATTATCATGCTCAGACTTCAGCAAATCAATATTGAAATCGCCGAGTAAAAAGCAATCCTTATTTCGGAAAACGTGTGAATTATCAAGATCTGAAAAATAAGTTAAAAAATCATTGGTGTTTGAATTAGGAGGTCTGGAGATAATGCCTACCATAAGATTTCTACATCCTGGGATAAGAATTTCTATATACAAAGATTCAACAACATTGTCCATTCTAGAAATATCTTCATGAACAATAGTATCAAAGGAACGTGATATGTACAATGCAACACCCCCTCCATTCTTATCAAGCCTATTGTTAACAAACAAATTATAACCCTCAATTGCGAAATAATTTTCTGTATTGGAAGCTAACCATGTCTCACTTAATCCGATAACGGATAGCGACTGGCTTGCATCAGATTCTAATAAAAATTCTAAATCATCAAAATGTTTATTCAAACTCCTTATATTTAAATGTAACAAAGAAAACGTGTCCTCAGAAAAATTATGAATCATATCTTTGCATTGATTCACTGTGATATAATTGCACAACATATTTTGAGTGAAATCATTACTAAGATCATGAGGCAATTCATTTGCAGCTGTATTCAGGCTGTCGGTAACAAAATCATCGTAGGGGGTGGTTCGTGTACTGGTTAACCCACTAACTGGGTCAGAATCTAAGCTTGTGTTCCTAAACAATTCAAAAAAGTCATCGTTCGATACGGAATGAAATGGAGCATTCAGAAAATTAGCCATAATTACAAATACGAGACGAATTTTTAAAAGTCTACGTTATTAACAAAACTAGGATGTCGTGAATAAGTGGACGATACAAGAAAATACCCAGTCGCCGGAATGTGGCAAGACGCTGGAGTAATCTACGAACATGGGTGACGTCAAAATCATGATAAGCAGAAGATCGCTGAAGAGACGTAGAACGTGAAACGAGAAAGGGCAGAATAAGGTAAGTAAGAACACTGAGAAGCATGGTCATAGAACACACAAAACATAATAACAAGAATGAATCCAGTGTCTCTGTGGGCTTCCGAGACGACAGCAAAAACATACATACACAAAAGTTTGAGCCGACATTAGACAAGGACAAAAGTGGCTTGGCTATTACATTCGATCAATTTCCAGATCATCAATAATATACGATAAGTACAGAATAGCTCCAAAAACTCCAGACCAATTACCTTCTCGGGCACTTGTTAGCACACCGAAGGTCTGAATACGAAACATATTTTCACACCCGAATGCCGCCAATGGCATCATTTTAACAGTGGTAGTGTGTGTATGCATGGCGTGTGTAAGCAGTGCTTTAACATGCGAGAGTATGATTGTGCTTGACAGTGTGAGATCTGGGTGTGTGTGTGTGTGTGTGTGTGTGTCTTAACGTGTGCGTGTTTGACGTGGGCGTGGCTGCGAGTGTAAGCAGATAAGGAAAGAGTTCGGTTCAGTGCAGACGATACTGGGACCGTACAAGTGAAGAATTGCTGTACAAGCAAGTACTGTACTTCACATTACACCAGTTTGGCAGAATGATGAGTACGCAGGAATTGCGCGCATATGAATATGCAGACAAGCGATAAAGATCTAACGTGCGGATAAAAACTTGTAACTTTTCCAAAAATCGTCACAATTAAGAGGGGGATCAGACTTGTAGTAATAATCATCTCAAACACCAAATTAAAATCCGTTTCTGAAGCAGACAGACACACAAGGGTATACGTCTGCTCCTGGTCGGACGGATTTCAAAACTAACCTGCCTAGTGATGGAATGCGTCTAGTCTGGCAGTTGCTGCCACAGTGCATGGTAACCAGTGGCGTAGCCAGGGGGGGGGGGGGGCGGTCGCCCCCCCCCCCCTAAGATTTGGACCGGGAATTTGGGAGGCGAAAAAAAAAAATGCGTGTATACTGTATGCATGAACATGAAGGGGGTATCCCCCTCCCAAACCCTCCCCCTCTGTGCCTCTTTCCCTAGCTTAGTACACTTTTTAGATTTACAAAAAAACATTATGAACAATTCTGAGTGCACAAGACTTATCACTTATATTCCGAAAACTCAAGGTTCCCTCCCCTAACAAAAAAGTCCTGTGGTACTCCCTGTGGTACTTGTCGGTACCACACAATGTACCACACTCTTGTAATGTTACCACAGGAACTGTGTGGTACTGTACCACAGGCTTGTAGGGTACTCCCTGTAGTACTTGTCAGTACCACACAATGTACCACATAAATAAATGTTACCACAGGAACTGTGTGGTACTGTTTTACAGGCTCATGTGGTACTCCCTGTGGTACTGGTTGGTACCACACAATGTACCACACAAATATATGTTAACACAGGAAATGTGTGGTACTGTGTCACAGGATCGTGTGGTACTCTGGGATGTACCACAGGGCAGTACCACAGAACATTACCACAGGAAAGTTCCACAGGACAGTACCACAAGACAGTATACACACACATTGTCCTGTGGTATTTTGGGATGTATACCACACAACAGTACCACAGGACAGTACCACATGAATTGTCCTGTGGTATTTTGGGACGTACCACAGGAGAGTACAACAGGAAAGTACCACAGGATAGTACCACAGGACAGTACCACACGACTTGTTCTGTGGTATTTTAGAACGTACCACAGAACAGTACCACAGGGCAGTTCCACAGGACAGTACCACAGGAAATTACCACAGGATAGTACCACAGGACAGTACCACAGGAATTGTCCTGTGGTATTTTGGGACGCACCACAGGACAGTACCACAGGATAGTACCACAGGACAGTACCTCACGACTTGTCCTGTGGTATTTTGGGACGTACCACAGGACAGTACCACAGGGCAGTACCACAGGGCAGTACCACAGGACAGTACCACAGGAAAGTACCACAGGATAATACCACAGGACAGTACCACACGACTTGTCCTGTGGTATTTTGGGACGTACCACAGGACAGTACCACAGGAAAGTACCACAGGATAGTACCACAGGACAGTACCACACGACTCGTCCTGTGGTATTTTGGGACGTACCACAGGACAGTACCACAGGGCAGTACCACATGAAAGTACCACAGGGCAGTACCACACGACTTGTCCTGTGGTATTTTGGGACATACCACAGGACAGTACCACAGGAATTTTCCTGTGGTATTTTGGGACATACCACAGGACAGTACCACAGGACAGTACCACAGGACAGTACCACACGACAGTACCACAGGATATTACCACAGGACAGTACCTCACGACTTGTCCTGTGGTATTTTGGGACGTACCACAGGGCAGTACCACAGGACAGTACCACAGGATAGTACCACAGTACAGTACCACACGACTTGTCCTGTGGTATTTTGGGACGTACCACAGAACAGTATCACAGGATAGTACCACAGGACAGTACCACACGACTTGTCCTGTGGTATTTTGGGACGTACCACAGGACAGTACCACAGGGCAGTACCACAGGGCAGTACCACAGGACAATACCACAGGAAAGTACCACAGGATAGTACCACAGGACAGTACCACATGACTTGTCCTGTGGTATTTTGGGACGTACCACAGGACAGTACCACACGAATTGTCCTACGGAATTTTGGGACATACCACAGGACAGTACGACAGGAATTCCTGTGGTAATTTTCGATGTATACCACAGGAGAGTACCACAGGAACTGTCCAAAATCCCACAGGAAAATCATAATATGGTGCTATTCCACACAGAAGTACCACACAGCAAATTAAATTCGTAAGTACCACAGAAAAATGCTAAAGGGTATTCTTTTTTTTTTCTTAACATTTTATACCAGAGGACTATCACATTAGGAGAATATCAAACAGCAGTACCAGACAGGAGTACCACACAGGAAAATTGTAAGGCAGAATCAACTGAAATTTATAACAAAAATACAAACAAAAAAGCACATATTAATATTCCTCAATTAATTGATAGATGAGTTATGCTGTGAATCATAACAATTGATTTGCCATTACTTATCCTGTCCTATACTCCTGCAGTATTACCTATTTAGTGAAAGTGCTGATGTAAAGCATGAGAAATTTCATAAGGACTTCTGTGGTACTCCTGTGGTACAAATTTTTACATAGCTCATGAATATTCATAAAAAGCACTCTAGATTTTAGAAAATACATATATGACTTAAAAATTCAAAGTATTAATGATGGAACTTACTTTGAACTTTATGAAAGATTGTCTAATTATGTTATGTTATTCCCAATATCATAGATATTGTTATGAAAGTGTAATTTCATATCTTGATAATAAAGTATAATCGAGTTAGTAACCATGCCTTAATGCTTTACGGATAGACGGCCATATATATATGTACTGAGAGGGTCGATGGCTACCTAGGAATAGAATATGACTATATAGATCTATTATAGGACTAGATTGGCACTTGGCCATTAGACTCTCGTTTGAGGTTATATGTTAGGAGTAGGACAGGTTATTAAGTAGGGCCATGTTTGTCCTAAAATCCGTCACTCACCTATCAGAAATATTCCTTGAAATGTGGCTAAAAGTCTCCCAGATTTTTTTTTTCGATCTATCCTGTGTGGTACTCTCCTGTGGTACCATGGAAATGCTGTGTGGTACTTCCCTGTGGTAATGCTGTGTGGTAATGATCGACCTGTGGTACTGTCCTGTGGTACTGTCCCAAAATACTACAGGACAGTTCCTGTGGTACTGTTCTGTGGTACTAGTCCTGTGGTACTGCCCTGTGGTACGTCCCAAAATACCACAGGAATTCCTGTGGTACTGTCCTGTGGTACTGTTCTGTGGTACCGGTCCTGTGGTACTTTCCTGTGGTACTGCCCTGTGGTACGTCCCAAAATACCACAGGAATTCCTGTGGTACTGTCCTGTGGTATGTCCCAAAATACCACAGGACAATTCCTGTGGTACTGTCCTGTGGTACTGTCCTGTGGTACTTTCCTGTGGTACTGTCCTGTGGTACCGTCCTGTGGTAATTACCACAGGAGTACCACAGGACTTTTTCGTAAGGGTCATAAGGGGAATTTCCCCTTTTAATCGACCCTTTCCTCCCTCAGTCCCCCCGCCCCCATCATTTTTTTGTTTGTGATTTCCCAAATGTTGATTCCATCAAATATGCGTATGCGAGATATCTCAATTTCAACCTTAAAAAGGCAAAAGCTCCATCGGAAGGGAAGGGTGGAGATTTTTGTGTTCTACACCCGGTAATAAATGACTCGAGGAGACGAGAGTTGTGAACGACAATCAGTGCAAAATGCAAGTGTGTATTTCCATGTCTCAGTATGCTTTATCGTTGCTGTTCCACTTACCCGACATGACAGCCTGTATAACTATAGCCAAGCGTGCATCTTTGTCGGTTTCCGTGCGAATTTCCGCCCTGCTCATCGCTTTCGGCACTGCATATGTCACGATGGCGTCGACATAGTCCTCTGCAATGTTGTGGTGACCATGCTTTTCGACCACGGGTAGGCGTGAGAGGGGGTCGGCAGGGTTTGTCTTCCCCGCCATGTGCCTTATCTTGTATTTGTACTGCTGCATACGGAGAACCCAGCGTTCGACTCGAGCCGGTGGCTTACTGGTGGGGGCATACATGTATTGCTTGTGGTCGGTGTAGAGCTCGAATTCAGTTCCGATCAGGCAGAGATGAAAACGTTCGCACCCCCACACCACTGCCAAGGCTTCCTTCTCTGTCTGTGAATAGCGACGCTCCACATCAGTCAGAGTGCGGCTGGCGTACGCTACTGGGCGGGTGACGCCGTCCTTCGTTTGGGACAAGATTGCCCCAAGTCCCACTGGGCTGGCGTTGACGCGGAGCTCGGTCTTCGCGCCGGTCACGAAGTGTGACATTACCGTGTTGCTCGTCAACGCCTGTCGCAGGGCGTCAAACGATTGCTGGTGACGCGGCGTCCATTCCCACTTCGTTTCAGCTCGCGTCAGCTCTCGAAGCGGCTCAGCTGTCGTAGCAAGGTTATCGATGAAGCGACCACAGTAGTTAACTAGACCGAGAAACGATCTCACCTCTCTCGTCGACGTTGGTCGTGGTGCGTGCCTTATCGCGTTCACCTTTGACTCGTCTGGTGCAGCCCGTCGCCGGAAACCACGAAACCGAAGAATTTCAGGCTGGGTGACCTGAATTCACACTTATCGGCATTAAGCGTGAGGCCGCGGTCCTTCAAGCGCTCGAGCAGCATTTCGAGCCGGGCGTCGTGACCCGCCGTCACCATCGACGACGACGACTCTAGCTTTGATGCACTTCCCGGTGTCGCGGGACTGGATTGTTCCTGCAAACTCCCCTCGAAGAGGCAGCGGCTGCTTCGCCCCGTTGCTGAAGAGTCTGACGTGACTGGGGCTCAATCGAGGAGGTCGGCGATCACTCTCACTCATCGAACGCCACGCCACGGCATCGATGATGTCGACTGATGCTCCGGAATCTACAACCATCAATATGTCATGACCATCAATGTTCACTGGTGCTCGCGTTAGCACTGCATGTGCTGTTCCGATGCGAAAGTTGTACTCATCCCCCGAGGAACCCGAGCTGTACACAGGCTCGGCGTTGCGGTGGTCGTCGACGCGATTAACGGACGTCTTTTCCGGCCCTGCCTTCCTCGAGACACTCTGTTTTTCCTGTCTCGAGCTGCGACATACCCGACCATAATGCCCGAGTTTTCCGCACTTGTTGCAACTCTGTCCTCGTGCTGGGCATGCCGGATCACTGGCACGATGTCCGTCGCGGCCGCAATTACCACAGCGATTTTCTCCCTGTCGATGAGCAGGACGATAACGCTTCTGATCACTCCGTGTCCTGATGTGGAGGGAAGACTCCACGCCCTTCTCAATCACGGCAGCCTGCTTCTCGGCCGCCTCACTGGCGCGTGCGATGTCTAAGAGGGTGTGCAACTTTAAGTCTCGTTCACAAAGCAAGCGACGACGGAGACCAGATGACTGACGCTTCACTGACACTGGCAGCTTCACCGAAGTCACACGATATGGAGAGTGACTTCAAACGGGTGCAGAATTCGTCTGCTGTCTCCTCCGGTAGTTGACTCGCTTGCCGAAACTGATGCCGTTCAAACGCAATGTTCGTAGTCGGCTGGTAGTACTTTGTCAGGGCAGCTACCGTGACGTCGTAGGCTGTCTGACTCTGCGTCGGCGCTGCGACGTCGAGTGTTTCAAAAACATCCTGTACCCCAGGACCGGCCAGATGAATCAAAAGGGCCTTCTTTTGCTTGTCGTCAGTCACAGCCGCGGCAGTCAAATAGTATTCGAACCTTTTGACCCATTTCTTCCACGAAAGGGACGAAGACTGCGCCTCAAACGGGGCTGGGGCGGGCACGTGTAAACGCTCTGCCATGGTGGGTCGAAAATCCTCGTCGCCAATTTTGTGTTCTACACCCGGTAATAAATGACTCGAGGAGACGAGAGTTGTGAACGACAATCAGTGCAAAATGCAAGTGTTTATTTCCAAGTCTCAGTATGCTTTATATACAATCATTACATAGTTGGTATGAGATGAGCGGGGTAGGTGGTAGGGGAAATGGAATGACCATATGACCAGTAATGACTTCTCCAGAGTGTGGATGGAGAGAAAGGAATGTCGGAATCGGAAACAGAGAGACCGCAGAAAGGATGACCGAAAGGGTGATTACGTAATGGAAATGTGAGATGATACAAGTAGCCGCTAACGACTTGAGCAGCAGACAGTCGTATAAACACAATAGAGATAACACTCGCCCACGCCTTCTCCCTGCTCGCCCCCCCCCCCCTTCCGCTATACATAGAAGTAGACTGTGGCTATACCCAGGCGCCAGTGTGTTATACTGCCCTCTTACGGGCAGTGTTTGAGATGTATGTTATATTGTTGTTGTACAACCTTCTCCCCTTTCGGCCGGCAGTTTGTGTTGCGTGAGCATAATAAAGTTTGCTTAAACCTTAACTATTGTGACTGGTTATCCATCCCCGAACGATGTTCTCTTAATGGCGTGGTGGCAGCTACATGGGATCAAGTACCCTGCTCTTCCCTCATTACCGATGGATTTTATGCATGATATGGCCGCCAGTCGGTCGGCAAAACGTGTCGTGATAGGTAGTTATGGTTTGCTCGCATCTGCTGTAGTCCCATACATAGCCCTTGAATGGCTGTTCCCTGTCCCCTCTTGAGGCAACGACCTCGCACCCAGGCCCGAGAGAGAGGCCGCCCCTACCAGTATTCTAACCAGAAGTACAATGTACCAGGTACCTTACCGTGTTTATGATTCTGAGCCAATTCAAATCAAAAGAAATGAAAGCAGAAATGAATGGATGACCGAAGATGATTATGTCGGTCTTGATTATGATGATTTCTGTGACGATTATGATGATGAAAGTTATGACAGTTGTGATGAGCCCTTCGGGGACCCAAACCAACCTCGTCCCCATGATGATAGAGTATTGCATGCTACTCGGTATGATGCAGTCGGTCCCAGTACATGTAACAGTAGACATCCTGTCCCTATATGTATGAGTAGTTTTAGTGAGTCCAGTCGTTCTACCGTTAGACATAAAGTTCACAGTTGCCCAATATGTCTCGTTGCCAATCGTCCGAACCAGCATCACATCAGTGATTGCTCATTCCTGCCAGAGCATGAAAGAGATATCATTACGTGTGCTCGCCAAGCGGCTTCCATCCTTGGCTACTCTGATTCCCTGTGTCCATATGACAATCATCTGGATGATTATGATGAGCTAGAGTCAGAATGTGATTTCTCCGAAGTTGATGAATGTTGTGATGATCTTAATGACAGTGCTTTGGCTACATATATTGTCTGCTTGTCTACTAGAGTATGTGTTGCTGATCCAGACAGTAGTCTTGGAGATGCAAAGGGTATGTCAGATTTAGACTGGCCAATAGGGGTTCACGACAATTCCTTTTGCTATGATAGTGGCTCATCGGAGTCGGATGAGTTCCACTTCCGGGTTGACCAGTTGCCACAGTCTCCAGTAGCTAGTCCCTCAGTGTTGCCTGAAAAGGCTTGTATGTCTCCCTACATTGACCTTGACCATGGTCAGCAGACTATCCAGGTTACTCTTGCCAGTGGTTCGCCACAGAACTTCATTGGCTATTCAGTGTTCAAGAGTCTCGGAGGTGTTTTTACGGACTCTTCTGAGGCTTATCCAGTTGATCATTCCTCACCGTATGCAGTTGTTGGAGGGACGTGCCTCACACTTACCAGAGATGGAAAGGCATTTCTCTTTGAAGGGTTAGTTGTTGACTCTCCGGATGTTATAATTGAGGCAGGCATTCCGTTCATAGTGTTGCACGACATTACCATCCGTCCCGCAAAGCGCAGTATCACAATTGGTGATGGACCTTCGTACACCTATGGTCCTGATCCTACACCAGAGGTAGATATTCGTCTTTCCCGCACACCTTCGATGTCTCTCAGCCTTCCCCGGTACAACTCGCCTTCATCTATCTCTGATGATGTGCCCGCACCTTCACCAGCCAGCAACGGTCACCACCAAGACATAGGCCTACACCCTCATTCCCAGGATGCTGAGGCTGCACGTCAGTGTCTAGCTCAGTCGGAGCTAGCCATCATTCCCACCCCTGAGATGAATCGCACCATCCCTGATGTCACCGATGATGATTCCTCTGGTGCCCTAACCACACCTCGTCATCGCTCGGGCTTGCCAGCATGCCAGCCATCTTCAGATGTCAACCAGTGTCCCTCACCCACTGATGAGCTTCCTGTGGATGTTCTCAATATCAGTGTTAGCAGCATCAGCACTCCTTATCGACGCAGTTGCCCCCCAGACCATCCCTGCACTATCGAGATCAACGACCCTCCTGGGCGCCCCCCAGATGCATCCAGAGGGTCCCATGCCTTCACCAGTACCTCCACTCCTGGAGATACATCTCACCCTCCACTCCTGGAGATACATCTCACGTTCCACAGTGTGAGAAGAATACTGCTCCTCGTGTTCAGCTCTGCACATTTGTGATGTCTCCAACCCCAGACATTGCTCCTACTCCTCGACCAGGTCACTCCACGGGCTTGCATGTATGACCCCCTCCTGGCCGTCCTCCAGACATTGACTGTATATTCAGAAGCTCCCTGATAACTGATAACCCCCATTTTTGACCTCAGCTACCGGATGTTTCTGGACTCTGACTTGTCACAGAACTGAATTGTGTGCCACATGCCTGTTTCATTTTTATAAGTTTGTTAAGTTAATATATTTGTGTAAACATGTAATAGGATAAATGGATTGTTGTTGATTAAATAATGCAGGATTTTTAAGGTTATCGGTTATTTTTTATCATTATGTATAATGTACCTGTGAAATTAGTGCTTCGAAGTGAGATAAAAAAAGTGTGATGTATAAGTTTGTGATCTGTTATGTTTTATTTGCAAGGTAATATTGTAATCTTTAGTTGATAATTATGTTAGTTACATTGGAATTTTTTTTTACAATGGGTGAAGTTCGTGTGAATTGTGTATAGTTCTGCAACTTTTGATATTTTGGCACTCTGAGATTTAAAACTGGCACTCTCAGATTTAAAACTGGCACTCTGAGATGTAAAACTTGAGAGGTTCATTTTTTGTTTGTTTTTGTGATTTTATGAAATCTATGCACAGCATGCATTTTTTTTAAAGCATACTATATTACAAAGTTGCTAATATTTTTGTTCTGGTCTAAAGTGTTTTGCATTGATTCTGATTCATGTAATGTACGAAGATAGTGCATGTACAGCTGTATATTGTTATTGGATGCAAGTACATGTTGTAGTAAATACATCATGTAAGCAGAAAGTTGACTTGCACATAGCAACTTGTGCAAATCTGAATAACATGTATACCGTTTTATGTGTGTAGCATACACATGATGGTTTTGACAGCAACTCAAGTATAAGTCAGCATTTTTATGTTTGTGTTTTTGCCTTTCAGTTTGCCCAGTGTGTGTGATTGTTTGAGTCGTTTCCTATGTCTTATGTCAAATACATATTGCACACATTTAGGAGAGGTGAGATTTGTACATACGTATGTATGATGTTCGTTTGATTTTTTTGTTGTTGTTGCACATGCAAGGGTAGAATATCAGTAACAGGTTTATTGATAAAGAAAAGATAAATGTACGTATGATGATAATTTGTCATTATATGACGTTTATATGATATGTATAGTAACACATTGTACATGGCATATACAATGTAGTTTTGATGGACCTCATGTAGCTCATTCTTCCCCTTTTTGATATGTAAGAACCATGTGTCAGGTCATAATTGTATGGAGTGACGTCGATGTCGGAGTCCGTTTTTGATACACTTGAAGGACAAAATATGTTTCGGAAGTTTTAGTATGTTTTTAAAAGTGTAATACACCTTACAGGTGTATTTGATCTCCGCGTTTTTCTGATACAAATGTATATTGTAATTTGTTTTTATATACAGTACATCTTTTACTGGATGTATCGTTGTCAGTTGTTTCGTTTGGTATATGCCAAAGGGTTGTAGTAATAACTCACATGATATGTTAATGATGACATTAAGGTTCTGATATTGCTACATTAGATGGGTGGCTATTTTCAGCGGCTTTCATTCACATGCGTGTCTTACTCATACCAATTTGAATACATGTATCAGGCATTATTATGAACACACCACATTGTTGTTTTCAATGCCATGTTGCTTTCATTTGATCTATCTAGGGATTTTTGTATTTACGCTTTTACAGCCTATGATGACGTTTATTTGATTCTAATGTAACAACATTGTGTGTGGTGTGTATGTGCTTGACTGTAGAGGAAAGACAGCTATAGTGTAGTGTTTATGTACATTCGTTCCAAATCCCAGTATATGTAGAAGAAAAGTGATTACAGCTTTATGTGCTGTGTTTAACAGTGTTGTAACAAAAGAGTGAATGAGAGTGGGGAGACCATGGTACTTACATGGTATGTAGGCCTACAGCAGTAGTGTTTCATAGTGTGAGAAAAGGTAGAAAGTGAGGTAGCTACATGTGTTTGTATGATATTTGGTAGTTGACATTGTGAAATATTTTCTGTTTCATTTACACCGTAAAGTAGTTTGTTTTATTAAGTGCTGTTTTGTGATTGGTAGAAGACGTTGTACAGGGTATGTATGAGGTTATACATGTATAGCATAGGTTATTGGTATTTTTGTATGGGCATGATTCTGAATGTTGATCCAGTGAGTAAGTACTGTATGATAGCAGTGCTTATCATAGTGTAATGTTGGCGTTTCATATTAGTTGGGTGTCAGTCAGTCCATACAAGTTTCTAGAGACCGTGTCTATATGGGGATAATGTTTGTGTTAATGTTATCAAATCATTGAGTGTTCGTAATGTGGTCTAGCTATCCACATCATTAGTCAGAAGTTTGATTGGTTTAATTCCACACACATTCTTGGCATATTGAATGTGCATGATTATTCCATAGCCAAGGGTTTCCCATTGTGTTATGTAGAAGAAGACAGAAAGAAGAAAGTGATCGCGCCAGTGTGTTATACTGCCCTCTTACGGGCAGTGTTTGAGATGTATGTTATATTGTTGTTGTACAACCTTCGCCCCTTTCGGCCGGCAGTTTGTGTTGCGTGAGCATAATAAAGTTTGCTTAAACCTTAACTATTGTGACTGGTTATCCATCCCCGAACGATGTTCTCTTAATGGCGCAGATCGCTTTATTTCAATTCTAAAAACGCAAAAGCTCCGCGAGTGGGAGGGGGAATCACCCTTCCCCTAAGCTCTACCTCACTAGACTTTATACATACACACAGATGGTGCACATTCGGAATAAGAGCTAAATTCCGTGATTTTAACACTTCGATGAAAAAGTATTGCACCAAAAATTTGCACCAGATCGCTGAATTTCAGGTCTGAAAACGCAAAATCACCTCCGTGTGGGAGGGGATATGCCCCTATCTACACCCTCGTGTCCATGCTTATTCTGTTTGATTGCTGAACAGACAGCGTTCATGATATTCAGTGTAAGAGTTAATACAAGAAGATTATTTAAATGATACCATTTTATAGGCAAATTGTTCAATAATAATCTACACTAAAATATATTCAAACCTTAAACAAGTGGGACTGCCAGCAACTCGTTAAAACACGCAAAACATGCATCAAATTGCACCAAATTGCACCATATTGTAGTTTGTTTGAAGTATTTTCAGGATTCACATGGCCTGATATGCATGTAAACAGGCATGAGTATGTAGGTAAAAAACATATATCTGCTGGATGCAGAGGTGTATTTGAAAACTGTGTACATGTACATTCTACATTTGTAATTGTAATTGTGTCACGCAGAGGTGCCGTCATTCCCCTGCGTCTCGGTTTGTGCATGACACCGGTTATACAAGTGTACTGTGAAGGGATGATACATGCTAATTGCAATTGTGTCACGCAGAGGTTGGTATTTCTTTTATGGGTGGATATCACTTGGGGTCAGTGTAATCAAGACAATATGGATGCTAAAGTTAATAGTGATTCTAATATTATGTTAAAGGGATAGTACAGTGTTGGTGGAGTTGAAAATTGGGCTTTTGGCTTTTTGTGAGATACCAGGAAGACTCTTGGGACATAGTACAGAGCGTACCATTTTAGGAGGAATTCGGGGTTTGTTCGGTGGGGATCGGGTTTGGAATGGCTGGGGCATCCAAAAGCAGAGTGAAACACAGCAATCGTAATAAAATGTGGGTCCCACACTTTATTGGAATCGCTCTGTTTTGGATGTCTCGGGCGTTTCGGGGCCGGTTTTCTTCGGATAGACGTTGAATTTCTCATGGAATTACATGCTTTTTCATATTTCATAGGAGGTTTCTCATTATCTCACCAAAAAATGTTGGAAACCTGAAATTGGGTCTCAACCAGAACTGTATAATCCCTTTAAGAGTTAGTTTCAGTTTGCTTTACTGATATGCAGTGACATTGAACAGAGAATTGTTCGTGTTTACCAAGGGTGATGTTTTTTTGACATGCATGAACGTGCAAATGAATAGGCAGATATTCCACATGTTTTCCTTTTGAATATGGGGCTATGTTTTTGCATGGCGGAAAGGGATAGGTTGGTTTTCAACACCTGTGAATGCTCACACAGGTTGGTTTATTCATGACTGGGTTGCAAAAGTGTATATCATACATGTATGTGCATGTGTGTGTATGGATATGGATGTGTTATTATACATTATATGTCTATACATACATGTATGCATAATATATACATGTTTATGACATTATATGGTAGTTTTGTTTGAAGTATTTTCAGGGTTCCCTCGACCCGAGATACATGACAGACACGAATACGTTGGTACGAGGCATACGCGGGCTACAGGGGTGTACTAGTATTTGAAAGCAGTGTGTACATGCTAATTTTAATTGTTTCACGCAGAGGTGCCACCATTTCGTGGCATCTCGGTTTGCAAACATTTTTTCTAAGTACTCTGGGGGTAGGTGTTCCCATGGAGCTTCTTTTGGGGTTTTGGGTTTATTTTATCTTTAATTGTTGTTGAGGGGTCGCTTGAGACTCTTCGGGTAAGCAACCGAGTTTTGGTTAGCACGCCCTCTCCCGTGTGTGTTTTGCTATTTGTCTTTTGTAGTCTATTGTGTGTAATTCATTTGAAAACTACTTCCACAGGTTGTCCTTTTGCACGTTTTCTGAAGGTATATTTACCTAATGCAGGATAATGTAAAATTTATTTCGATGAATTGTCGTGGCCTAGCGAATAGCCAAAAAAGGCAAGATGTTTTGTCTTATCTGAAGTCAAAAAAGTATGATGTTTGTTGTATTCAAGACACTCATTTTATACCGAGCACTGAGGCAGAAATCCGTAAGGAATGGAAAGGTGAATGTTTTCTTTCATGTAATACCTCAAACTCAAGAGGTGTCGCCATATTATTTAAAGACACAATCCCAGTAAAAGTTAATAGAGTTATGATAGATAAAACAGGAAACTTTGTGATATTAGATTTGAAATTATATGAATATAATTTGACATTTATATCTTTATATGGTCCGAATACTGATAAACCTGATTTTTTTGTTGACCTTCAAAAGATTATATTAGAATTCGAAAACCCACATACTATCCTTTGTGGTGATTGGAACTTAGTTCAGGATACAACCCTCGATACATATAATTATGTACATGTAAATAACCCTAGGGCCAAAAAACAATTAGACACAATGAAAAATGATTTAAGTTTATGTGATCCATGGAGAATATGTAATCCGGATGAAAGATGTTATACGTGGCGGCAACAAAATCCCTTTAAACAAAGTAGATTAGACTTCTTTTTGATATCCTCCGAATTGCTCTCTTTAGTTTGTAACACTGATATTTCTTCAGGTTACCTACTGACCATGCTAAAGTTTCTCTTAGTTTAAATCTTAATGAGTTTAAACGGGGACCAGGGTTTTGGAAATTTAATAATATTTTATTGAAAGATGAAATATATGTTCAGAAAATTAAACAAATTATAAAAGATACAATTATATTTTATGCAAAGGGAAATGTCCAGTTTGATCACAGTGACAACGTAATTGGTGAATGTCAGCTGACTGTTAATGATCAGTTATTTTTTGAAACTTTAATGATGATAATACGTGGGGAAACTATTTCTTACGCTTCTTATATTAAAAAGCAAAATATTGATAGAGAAAAGGAATTGGAGAAAAATATAGAAAATTTAGAAGAAAAATTATTACTGTGTAATGATAAAAGCGAAATATTAGATGAAATAAATAAACAGAAAGAAGAATTTGAAATATTACGCTCAAAAGAAAATGAAAGAATCGCAATGAGAAGCAGGATTAAGTGGATGGAATTAGGAGAGAAGCCCTCAAAGTATTTCTTAACCTTGGAAAAACAGAATAATGTTAATAGACAAATTCGTCAGCTCTTTTGTGAAAATGATATTATTATGAATCAGTGCGATATACAGAAAGAAGTGTTTAAGTTTTATTCCAGTTTGTATGAAGAAAAAGAAACCACAGATGTAGATTTAGACTTATTATTGTCATCTTCGGACATACCAAAACTATCACAACAAATGTCGTTATCATTAGAAGGTCCCTTAAATGAAGAAGAGGTATACTCTGTGTTAAAAAATATGAAATGTAATAAATCTCCCGGATTAGACGGTTTTACCGTGGAGTTTTATCGTGTTTTTTGGAAGGAAATAAAATCTTTTTTGTTAAATTCCTTAAATTATGCTTATTTTTCAGGACAAATGTCGGGAGCACAAAAAATGGGAGTAATCACATTAATTCCAAAAGTAAATCAACCCCGACAGTTTCTAAAGAATTGGCGTCCAATTTCTTTATTGAATGTAATATATAAACTGGCATCTGGTTGTATAGCAAACAGATTTAAGACATTTTTATCATATTTGATACATGGAAATCAAACCGGATTTTTGGAAGGTCGATACATTGGTGAAAATATTCGTTTACTGTATGATATACTTTTATATACAGAGTTACATGATATACCAGGTTTGTTACTTTTAATTGACTTCGAAAAGGCTTTTGATTCTGTGTCTCATAAGTTTCTTTTTAAAGTTTTAGATTTTTTTAACTTTGGCCAATCTATGAAAAAATGGGTTCAGTTGTTTTACAACAATGCTACTTCCAGTGTTTTAGTGAACGGTTATTTTACAGATAGATTCAAAATAGAACAGGGCTGTCGACAAGGAGATCCCTTGTCACCCTACCTTTTTCTGTTGGTCAGTGAAATTCTTGGAATTATGATTAGGCACACAAATTCTGTGGTTGGGTTGCAAATTAATGAAAAAAATTTTAAAGTATTACAATACGCAGATGATACACTTTTAACACTTAACGGATCAGATCAAGATCTAAAAGATGCTCTTGAGATTTTTGATACTTTTGCTAACATATCGAATTTAAGAATTAACCCCAGAAAGACTAAAATAATATGGATAGGAAAGAATCGGAATTGTAGAATTAAATTATTGGAAGATTGTAATTTTGACTGGATTTTTCAGGGTAGGTACTTTAGGTACCTGGGAATAGAATTTTCAGTTAAATTATATGAAATGGTTGAACAAAATTATTGTGAAAAAATGAAAGATATTACAAACACAATGACCTCCTGGTCTAAACGATCACTTACTGTTTTAGGAAGAATTACTGTAGTTAAATCATTATTGACGTCAAAATTAAATTATTTGTTGTTATCACTTCCTGAACCAAATTTTAAAACATTGACAGATATAAATCGTTGTTTTTATTCGTTTATATGGGAAAATAAACCTGATAAAATAAATAGAAATCAAATGTGCCAGCTATATTGTCATGGTGGTACTAAAATGATTGATATTTTCATGCATGCTAAATCTCTTAAAATATCCTGGATCAGAAGGTTTATTTGTGATCCGCAGACTGAAAATTATACGTTCCACATGTTCCGTTCTTTCTTGCCCCAACCAGTATCGTTTCATTTATTTATGGGGTCACTGTACTACAAAAAACTTGCCAATGTAATGTCTAATGATTTTTGGAAAGAGGTACTTCTGGCTTTTTCAGAATTTCTACAAATCAATACAAATGATAATTGGGCAAGCCAGCCTCTTTGGAATAATCCTTTGATTAAAATGAATAATAACACTGTATATTTTAAGTCTTGGTGTGAAAAAGGTGTACGTTTTATAAATGACTTGTTAGATAATGATGGAAAATTTCTTTCATATTTTGAATTTCAGAGGAAGTTTGATATACAAACTAACTTTCTTCAGCACGGTGGACTGTGTAATTCTATCCAATCATTTGCAAAAAACCGCATGTCGAAAATAGCAGACCCTTTTATTCCTCATGGTTTAAATGTAATACTGAAACATAAGAAAGGTTGTTCTGATATTTATCAAACGTTGTTAAGACACACGTCAAAACATTGTAACAGTTTTGTTAAGTGGAGTAGCATGTTGGATCTTGATGATGAAACATGGTCTTTATACTGTTTAATTCCTTTTGAATCAACTATTGATATTAATATGAGGTGGTTTCAATTTAAGATTCTCAATAGAATATTATATATGAAAGATGCTCTTTTAAAATTTGGTTTTGTAACAGATAAAAAGTGTACGTTTTGTAATGACAGTGAGGAAACCATAATGCATATATTCTGTTCATGTCCTTATTCAAATAATATATGGAATAAGTTTGAGCGATGGTTACTTTTGAAGATAGATAAACAAATTGTATTTACAAACCAACACAAGTTATTCGGATTATATGGTCTCAACAACAGTGCATTAAACTGTATGATGATTGTTATAAGAAGAGAAATTTTTTCAGCGAAATTAAAAAAGACCGTTCCGTCATTCGAACATATAATATCTGAGATAAAATGTTATTTTGAGATGGAAAAATGTATAAGTCAAATGAATAGTAGAGAAAAAACTTTTGTGAAGAAATGGGCTTTATTTATTAAGTGCTTTTGAATATTAAAATTGCATGATATTCATAGTGTTTTCAGGGTTATTTCTGCCAATAAAATAAAAAAAATGATATAAGTTATATGTTATATGTACAAGTGCAGTAGGCCACTCTTTGTCGATGTTTTGTATTTAAAAAATTATTTGTAAATGTGACTTTCTGAATATGTGTATGAATAAAACACCCTGTGGAAGGGAAAAAAAAAATTGCACCATTTGCAACATCATAATGCAAAAAAAATCTCACGTGGGAGGGGGGACACCCCCTCCTACACCCTCCTCTTCCCGTTCGCTCGCTCCACTCGCTCGGGTTCAGTCGCGTTCATGATATTCAGTGAAAAGAATTGATACAAGAAGATTATTCAAATGATACCATTTTATAGGCAAATTGTTCAATAGTAATCTACATCAAAATAAACTGCTACCTTAAACAAGTGTTACTGTTTCACGTCGATAGAACGCGCAAAAACATGCATCAAATTGCACCATTTGCAGTGCAACATCAAAATGCAAAAAGTTTTTACCGTCAAGAAGTAAATTTGAATCATACTATATTATAGGCAAATTGTTCAGTGATAATCTACATCCAAATATATTGCAACCTTAAACAAGTGGGACTGTTTCAACTCGTTAAAACACGCAAAAAACATGCATCAAATTGCATTATTTGCAACATCATAATGCAAAAAGTTCTCACCGTGGGAGGGGGGACACGCCCCTCCCACACCCTCCCCTCCCCCTTCGCTCGCTCCGCTCGCTCGGGTTCAGTCACGTTGATGTATAATAAGTCAAAAGAATTAATACAAGAAGTGTATTTTAATTATACCATTTTATAGGCAAATTGTTCAATAATAATCTACACTAAAATATACTGCTACCTTAAACAGGTGGGACTGTTTCACGTGGATAAAAACGCGCAAAAACATCCATCAAATTGCACCATTTGCAACATCAAAATGCAAAAAGTTCTTACCGTGGGAAAGGGGTCCCCCCCCCCTCCCACACCCTCCCCTCTCCGCTCGCTCGCTCCGCTCGCTCGGGTTCAGTCGCGTTCATGATATTCAGTGAAAAGAATTAGTACAAGAAGTGTATTTAAATTATACCATTTTATAGGCAAATTGTTCTATAATAATGTACACTGAAATATACTGCTACCTTAAACAAACGGGACTGTTTCACGTCGATAAAACGCGCAAAAAAATGCATCAAAGAAATGTATTTAAATTATACCATTTTATAGGCAAATCGTTCAATAATAATCTACATCAAAAATCAACTTCTACCTTAAACAAGTGGGACTGTTTCACGTCGATAAAACGCGCAAAAACATGCATCAAATTGCACCATTCGCAACATCAAAATGCAAAAAGTTCTTACCGTGGGAGGGGGGACACCTCCCTCCCACACCCTCCCCTCCCCCTCGTTCGCTCCGCTCGCTCGGGTTCAGTCGCGTTCATGATATTCAGTGAAAAGTTATATAATAAAAGTGTATTTAAATTATACCATTTTATAGGTAAATTGTTCAATAATAATCTACATCAAAATAAACTGCTACCTTAAACAAGTGGGACTGTTTCACATCGATAAAACGCGCAAAAACATGCATGAAATTGCACCATTTACAACATCAAAATGAAAAAAAGTTCTTACCCTGGGAGGGGGGACACCCCCCTCCCACACCCTCCCCCCCCCCCCCCCTCGCTCTCTCCGCTCGCTCGGGTTCGGTCGCTTCGCTCCCTCGCAGACTAACCGCTCCCCCCTAAGATGAAATCCTGGCTACGCCGTTGATGGTAACCGCGCAGTGTGTCTGTGCGCGTAAAGCCCGCCGCACACTACACGATTTTGCCCCGATTCACCGGTCTTAAGACCTTAACTCTTAACGTGCCATGGTCGCCGAACGGCGACCTTAGTCCTGACGTGCCATGGTCGCCGATCGGCGACCAAGAAGAGCGCAAAAAACATTGGTCATTTAAGTTCTTGTGGTACCAAAACGCGTTACAACAAGAAACTGCCATTTACATGTACTGGTAGCTGATTAGCATATCCATCGTTTCCACTAAAAATATGAGTATGCTTACATTGAAAAATTTTGAGTAAATGCGTGATTTTTCAGCTAGATCTATTTTTTTTCGCGTCGGGAAAATCCGCAGAGAGCACACCCTCAGCGAGGTGTGTATAGATCAAATGTCTCATTGATAAATCACGCGTGTGTATGCTACTGAATCTGCGTGTGTTGTCTATGCGTTTCCATTCGCATTGTTCTGCTTGGGCGCTCTCCTGCGGGAGCAGCTTTCATTTTGTCCCTAAAAGAGGGTCAAGCTTTCGTTCGTCGGTCAAGTCTTTCATCCTTTTGTCTTGGACAGTGAACTTCACTAATCGTCCCCTCGCTAGCTTATACAAAAGAAGAACACGCTTTTGTTCTTGTCTATGTACATGTACAGTGGACGGAAAGTAGACCTGTAAACCAAGGAATTGCCAGAGCGCCTCACGTACAAAGGCCTGCCGATTTCAATAGAGTACGCCCGGCCGTAGTAGAGACAAAAGAAGGATTAGTGGGTGCTTCCTTCTCAAGTGGACAAAAGACACTCTTCCAGGACTCGACGCGGGATTTACTTGAGTTTCAAATACAGGATCTGGGACTAAAGGACACAGATTTGGGAATGAACTACCGAAGAAGAAAATGAAATTGAAATGACAAATTGAACTGCCAATATCTTTGGAAGTATACAACTCTAGAAGACAAATTTGTTATCATTTGAAAGAGTAAATGTAGCTCTAAAACTTTCTCACAGAGTCAAGGGAGCGTTCTATTGAAGAAAAATCATGCCTGACTCTTTCTTTCCATACTACACAAAAAATGTAATAATTTTTTAATGATATCGATTATTTCTTCAATATTTCAGGTTCAGATAAATATTACAACAAACTGACTACATGACACGAAAGAACAATTATTTCTTGATATTTGTTGTGAAGAACCCAATTCAAAACAGACGATAGTTTCAAAGATATGGCAGTTTTAAATTACATTGTCAATCCAGTTCGCAAACTTTCCGGCGTTGGGTAAAAACGTCTGGCACGTTAGGGGTTTTGGATCTGGCACATTAAGAGTTAAGACTAGATGTGTGACGTCACAGTCTTGCCAGTTTCCAGTCGTACGACTGGGTCTTAGCGCCAGTCGTACAGATTTGACATGTTGAATTTCTACGACCAGTCGTGAGCTTTCAGCCATTCACAATGCAGTAAAATGCAAGCGCACGCAGTGCGCACTGCGCGCGCTTTACAGTCGGGTCGTATAGTGTGCGGTGTCCGGTCGGACGACTGGTCTAAAGACCCAGCTTGGCTTAAGACTTTAAGACCAGTCGGATCGTGTAGTGTGCGGCGGGCTTTAGGCGTAGCAACAACGCATCCATGGACTGGGGTTCCCTCCATGAAGAGCAAAAGATGAAAGGATGAATTCAGTGTTAAAAAACATGACAAAATGAATCCCTGATAGCTTTTCAATGGACTTACATTGCCAACGTCATGCTCCAATTTACTATCACGAAGATAAACGGTTCTTGCAAGGCAATAACAGTAACGCCATTTAAACCGTATTGGAGATAGCGGTTGCTTTGTTATATGACTTAAAAACAAATAATGTGTCTAGCCAGAAACGTTTGCTTTAAATGCACACCTATTATGGGTCTGATGTTTATAGAGTGACAGTCAATATTGTCATTGATATCACTATTGTAATCGGTTGAAATGGCACCGCTTTAGTCATCAGGATGCATGCTATTTCGTTCACGAACATTGCATGCACACAAGCAACATACAATGTAGGTATCACTCACGAAATACCATACCGTTTGGACTTTGGTCGCGGAAGGAGATACTAGCACTTTATTGTGAAACAGAACTTGTGCATTGGTTCTTTTAAAATCATTATGCATTCGTCACGAACAAACTGCCAATAAAGCTTCCTACCCCCCCCCCCTACTCTTTTTTTTTACGAAGGAATTACACTCAGAATCAGAAGGGTGCATTGCAAGAAGTGTGCTCGAAAACACACCCTTTTCAAGAGCTGTGATGACGGTGATCATAGTATGAGAGGCTTGTGCGGACATTCATTTACTGCATTTTGTATAAATTTTATCCGCTTGATGTCTACCATGGTGGAAAAAAGATCTGTCCTCTTTCTTCTATTAACACTGACTGCTTCTGTGTAATGTGACCCCACTGCAGGAGGTAACTGTGACTTTATTTTCTTGAATCTGTATTATGTGTATGTATTATACACAACATCATTTTGGATGAACTAGAAGGGTGCACGTCTCGAGACCGACACCCATGAGTCCTAGAGCCCACGAGTTACACAGCTCACGAGTCAAACAGCCCATGAGTTCGACACTATGCAAACAAGGCCCACGAGACCGTGGACTTTTTTTTTCCTAGTGTCGAATGCATGGGCTTTATTTGCCTAGTGTCAAACTCATGGGCTGTATGACTCGTTAGATGTATGACCCATAGACCTGTTTTCCATGTCGAACTCGTGGGCGGTATGACTCATGGGTATCGGTCTCGTGGGATGACTCCAACTAGAATGCCAGTTTTATAGCTCACTCCTGTTATACAGTTTCACATCTTCGCTGATTTTGTTTCAGATGTATTCACCTTGTACCAATGAAACAACTGATTTTCCCTGTTGACTCGACGCAAGAGTCATTTTCTTTTTTGGAGTTGTTTGCATAGAATGTATCAATTCCGTGTGTTAACAGATTATTCCGAGGCCTATAAACATTTCATTTAATATATTTCATATATAACACATAATGAAAAGAATAGTAAATAAAGATTATCTCTATACGATCAGAGAAAACTCTACCCAATTGTGGCGCATGCTTAAGAATACACAATCCATTAACTCTTTATAAACTAGAGCCATAGTCTTTAAAACAAAAGAAAAAAGAAGAAGAAGAAAAGCTGCCCGAATACTGTTAACATTGGGATATGAAATACAAGGCATTCTACTTTCTTATATAAACGTGAAGACTATACGCAAAACTAAACTACTAGCGTCTACCACGGGCTTGCTTATTCTATGTTTAGTGAAATAGATTATTCAATATATTAATTCATTAGTTCTCGCAACGGTCAAATAATCAACTGGTGCATATCTGAGATATTGAAGTTCTAAAAAAAAAAAGACCATCACGAAAAGGTGCCTTTCTGCCCATGTGTGGGAAAGACATTATTCACATCGACATATTCATATCTGAAGGATTCTAAAGTATACTTTTGGATCTTATATCTTGATATTATGCTTTAATAGACGCTGAGCTACAGGACGGTCTACTCAGACCATCCAGAGGCTAACAAGAATAGAAACCAAATTGCTGATGATTGCTATATTTCCTAAAACAAGGTATGAAATGAGAAATGCTGAAACTGCTGAGAAAGCTTATTCTTGGAAATAGCCTAGATGATAAGGCGTTTTAAAGTGCTGATAAGGGACAATGCATAACAAAACGTGACATATAACATTAAAAAAGTATCCTGAATCTCATGAGAGGGATCACACTGTCATCAGTGGTCCGCTTAATGTGTCTGGAATGGAGGTTAGGAAATATCAATTGTTGAGAAAATGAATAACATATACAAGTCTGATAATTATTGTCAAACCGAGAGGAAAAACGACAGTTTTGTGTGCTCCATGCAAAGGTACTAGCGTACACTAGGCATATAATTTATTTACTGTGCCGACATCGGTCTATACACGGTGATATTCTCCTTTTGAGTGATCAGATGATAATCATTCATCACATCATCAATACAATCATTTACACAAATGATTAACTGTCGGCAAGGAGAGGGACATACATGTGCTATATGTGACCTTGCATCACAAAACCAACAAAATATAGCCAGACTGTGATGTTTTTGTTTTGTTTTGTTTTTAGCTAAGCGAGCTATTCCCAAAGAGAAGACGTTAAGCTTTAAAAGTTTACATCATTAAATGATTTATAACTCGATGCAAATGAACTCTCCTAACATATCTGAATATTGGAAGGAAAATACATTCTGGAAAAGAAAAAAAGGCTCTGAAGTATAAGGGCAATTCATGACGCGCTTAATCTTACCGATCCGTGCTCTGTGTAATGAATAGGACAAAAAAGAAGGTGAAACTTTATTACAAAAACAATAACAGAAGCATGAGATTAAGGTGATATCTATCATGCTCTGCTTCCAAATTCTTTTCATGACTAGCACCAACTTTCGAAGCAGTAGCCTTTTTTCAGTCAAAAGTCAAAAGAGTTGAAAGTGAAGAGTGAGTGAAAAGTTTTAAAGATGAAAAGGATACTTGAGACACACCTAATCACACATTCCACAAACAGATCCCCGTGTTCTAGAAAAGCTGCTCAAAAAAATAACTCCCATTCTTTTTATGTTCCCAAACGTTAAAACAATGTAAAACACGAATTGTTCTTTCAGAAAATTATGAAAAACTCAAGGTTGACTAGGTTGACCCATCTACCTATTGTGAGTCCTCACACAAAATCAGTGCGTGCGACTTTTTGTTAGTTTTGTCGTGCACACTCACATATTTACTTTCGTGTAGTGAATTGGTTGCCATGAGGGGCGGACTGAGTGAGATAACTGTATGCATAAAGCTTGAGAGTCTGGAATAAACCTTGAACCTTGAAGGAGTAATCCATGTTGCAGCTTTTCGTGGGTAGCTATACTGGGATGGTACACAGTGAAATCAAATGCCAACGGACGGAGTGTACTCACACAAGGCAAATATAATCAATTATAGAATACAAAAAAAATTGCCAGGTGCCAGTAAAACCCAAGCCGGTGGATCTATAGAATCTTGGATACTTCTGGGGGTTGCATGTTCCGAATAGATGGGAGGGCAGCCTGGTGTTCTTGAAGTAACTGCACAGTATAGGCAGTTCCCCATTTATTATTTTTTTTTTTTTGTTCTTGGAAAAAATTAGTATTTGTACGGATCAATTGTGCCTTCGGGGACTGAGTATTTGAGGAAGTAGTTACTTCTGCCAATGATTATAGGTTGCTGGGCTTACCTTGGCTGGGAAGGAGATGTTAACCAAGTTTTGTTGTATTTTATAAAACATTGTTGCTTGCGCAAGAAGACGACGGTCGTGTAACATGTCCCAGTCCAACCTGGATAGTAGTTGTATGACAAGAGAATGAGCATCCATTGTCTCGGTAAACAAAGTGTGCAGCAGCTCGTTATACCTGTTCCAATCGATTGATAGAAATAACTTCATAAGGATTCCAGGCCTCTACTCCATTCTCAAGTTGAGGACGGACAAGTGAGTTGTAGGCTTGGGCTTTAAACTCTTTGGAACATGAAGACAGAGTCCCCCGCAACAGGTCAAGGGTTTGGTTGGCTTTAGCAAGCAAAGACTGGCAGTGGGCACTCCAACGGATGTCTTGTGAGACTGTGACTTCAAGGTTTTTATACTGATCTACTCGTGGGATGTTGGTGTCAACTAGAGGATACTTTTACATGTTGGGCATGCTGTTGCGACACGGATTGTCGCCCCTACACGGATTGTCGCCCCCGTCACGGATTGTCGCCTGGCGACAATCCATGACGCTTGTGCAGTTCCCAGTTTTTGACCTCGAAGGCGACAATCCGTGTTGGCAAAAAATTTGTTGCGACACGGATTGTCGCCCCGTCACGGATTGTCGCCCCGGGCTTGGGGTGGTTCCTCCGGTGTTAAGCTTCGGTGGGATGGGTATGACTGGTAAGTTATGCGTGTGTGTGTGTGTGTGTGTGTGCGTATGTGTGTGTGTGTGTGTGTGTGTGTATTGTGTGCTGCATGATATGTGATGTGTATGATTTGTTGTGTGTGTGTGTGTGTGTGTGTGTGTGCAGAGACTCCAACCCCAAGCACCTTCTGATCTGGAGATTCTCCCGCCCGAAACCCCTAGCAAACGGGAGACTCCAAGTTGATGTGTGCGAAGCGCGAAGTTCCTAGGGTTCTAGATGTTCTCTGGTGATATTTAGGCTTATTTTTTCAACATACGATTGCAATAAGTAAGAAATCCTTTCCACCGGGAGACACAGAGCCACGGGCGGGAGAAATCAAATCTCAAGCGGAAGAACGGGAGATTTTGCAAAAATGGGCTTTCGGCGGGAGATCTCCCGTCGAAAACGGGAGAGTTGGAGTCTCTGTGTGTGTATGTGTGTGTGTTTGGAGTATAATGATACAATATGTAGAAACTGTACATATGTGTGGTGGTTATATAGTGGTAGTGGTTTGTTTGTCTGTGTGTATACGTGTGCCTGTATGCTTACGTGTGTATGTGGAATATAGTGACGCTACTGTGGCAATACAAACGCCTTCAGAGTGTATGTGCACGTGTCTAAAGAATTCACACCAGCGTTGATCTAAAAATAGTATGGGTGTGTCAACCAATATCTGCGGTGAGGCGGGCTGCGCCTTTTTTTTCCGTACTACAGCGAGGCAGGAAACCAATGGGGCTCATTAATATTCATGATAAGTATGGCTTGAAAGTAGATGCGCATGCGTACAACGACTTACGTACGCAAATTAGGCTAGTTTACGCGAAGGGCATTCAGACGTCATTAAAAAACTGCCTGTGTCATTCCCACTAGACAGGAGGGTTGATGCGTGCACACCCATGCAAATGTGCACTTGGTTACCTCAATACAGCTCTCGTTTATGTGAGTTTCATGGATAAAAATAATAAACTGTGAATGAATCATAAAAAAATTACGCTTATGTGTATTTTGTTCATAAATCCTCTTCATTTCAACCCGTTTGTAATCATATTTTCCCCTTTTGCAAATCGGCGTGTCCATAACGTCCTCGAGCCCCCGAGATAGCTCTGGGACATTCCACTCAATGACGAGGTTATTATTTTGCAACGTTGTCAAATAACTCTAATGTAAGCAAGTTCTTGGTATGGCTAATCTATTTTATGATGTATCAAAATCTATATATGCTTAGATAACCTAATTTGCAGAGATATAGAAAAAGATCTGCTTTACAATCGTGATACGTTCAACTACTCATTTACCTGTGCTGAAATCCGCATGTCTGCTCCGCACGTGTTATCGCCATCGCTCAAGCTTCGATCGCGATGGCGTGTATGTATGACATAATTATAATATGTGGGGAAACATGTGGCTGAAAGACCACGCAGCACGAGGCATGGTTCAAACGAATCGGACGTAAGAAGTCGTACATTCAAGAGCTAAAACAAACAAATAGCGAAATCAAAATCCACTGAAAAGGTCTTGACATTGTATTATATGTTCCAAAATCATGTTTGGCTTAGTTTTGAGAGGAAATTCTACACTTTGAAGGTTTTCCTCGCACGAGATCAGGAATGAGACCGGTGAACTAGCTACTCATACAACAATGTGTGTACTCTATATGCGAACATGTGCATGCACTATGTGGATATGAGAGCGTAGCGTTAGGAATGCACCAAACAAATACGGTGGGCTGCAGATTCTTGGGGCGAAATTAGCCTTTATCATACAACCCGTCTAGTATTCATATTTGTGTAATGATTCTAATTATCTATTAAATCACGATTAAAAATACTTCATATATTCATTATATATTTTGGAAAGCATAATCTAAGATATTTGGGGTTTTTTAGTCCAAGGAATCATTTTATTTTGAATAAAAAAAGTAATAATATAAGTATAGTTCTTGTCTCATGTCTAATTTCCATTCGCCTTGTTGCAGTTACCCCGCAGTTGCCCATGGATACAATGGATAAGTAATCAGCTGTTAGGGAGTCGTACTACCCTATACTGCTCCTGTTAGAATGTAATTGGCGTTTATGGTTTTATAACCCTACCCAATAAAAACAGACAAATTCAAGAATCATAATCAGTTCATGATGAAAGAAGAGTTATAACATTGGAGACATTTAAACAAATGATTATATGTTTACATTAAATTGCAGATTGAACCTGCACTGCAGATGTTGCACGGTGTCTTTATTGGTTTGTATGGTTATGTCATCAGTGGTGTCAGGGGTAAGGCTTTTATATCTAAGGCTATTTCTCTCCAGAATCCTTAGTTACCAACTATTTAGTGCACATGCTATGCATTATGGCATCTCTATGGATGGAATCCATTTTGCATGCATTACTTGTTGCTATGTCAGGCAATCTTCGGGCAAGCTTTTGAGTCTTCAAGAGAAACTTTTGTTCAAGAGGTAGGGCCTATGCATGAAATTAGTAAACAGGTCTATTCCTTAGACCAATACATGCATTCATTTTATTATAGGACCATGCTTGGAGAGTCGAGTTCAGAGTGAGAGATGGGGAGAAAGAAGGGGGATCAGAGGTTGGAGGGTTGGCGCGGAAAGAGGGAGGGAGAGAGAGAGAGGGAGAGAGAGAGGGAGCTACTAGCTACTTGTATGACGAATGTGTATGTGCGTGTATGTTTCATGATTATATGCATTTCAGTCTCAAAACACTGTATTTGTAACTCATGTCGGCCATAATAAGGAGGCTTACAAAGAGGAACATAAGGTGATTCATTGCGTTATGTAATGAGCCAGGTGCGTTGCTATGTCAGTGCATAAATCTTGTTTTGTTAGGCATACATATAGCCTCCCAGTTCATACAGCCATGCTATTCCGATGCTCGAGCACCAATCATGTATATTCATGAGCAAAGGGACTTTTGCTAAAGGTAGTGCGCATGTGCAAAGAGTGCTACTCATGAATATTAATGAGCCCCATTGGTTTCCTGCCTCGCTGTAGTACGGAAAAAAAAGGCGCAGGCGGCGGGCTAGGCGAGAGAGAGACCGAGAGAAAATACATACGATGAAGGTACCCTCCCCAAATGTTATTTGTCTTTGTTCATTTTTCATTGCAGTCATTTTTTTCCATCAGTCTTATAAACTAGAGCGTCCATACCACTATTCTTTGTCCCAGAATAGGTTTGGCATGCTTTATGCATGAGCGAATAATTTCCACACGCCGCAAAAAATTTGTCAATCGTTAGTTGATTTTAGCACAAACGAACTGCCATTGCACACCGCTAATACATACGTAATACAAACAAACACCAACAAACACTCAAACAAATCCTCATAATGCAAATAAACCAACTCAACACTTTTTTTCCTTGATATTTATTGATTTCATTCAAATCATTCATAAATCGACCCATTCTGGGTGTAACATGGACAAAAAAAAAAGTTACAAATGGCAATTCGAAACACAAACAAATCCATTTGTCAATTTACACCACAAATAATCTCACTTCAACATAGATAACTCGATTATAGACCAACCCTACTAATAATTTCTTCACGAGAAAGTTTTGACATTTACGGCCCTACCAAACCTATATTCCTTGAATATATTGGTTTGGATCATGTAACACCTTCTTACTTACAAGGGCATATACATAAAAAAACACAGATACATTACACAAATCTAGAATGAAATCAGTCACAAAAAAAAAACCCGACCACCCCCTCCCCTCCCCAACCGAAACAAATCTAGGGCCTACATCTATCCTAAATATTAAATCCTACCAACATCTGTCATACCATTTATAACTATCCTTCTTCAAATCCAATCCCCAACCCACCAACCCCTGATTAAACAAAACCTAAATCATCCCACACCCACATTCACCAACCCAAGTACATACACATACACACACACACACACACACACACACACACACACACACACGAAGGTTCGTTATTCCGAAGTTTCTTTTTTTCCGAGGCTTCATTTATCCGAAACACACAATTCCCTATACCTAGAGGTTCGTTGATCCAAAAATGAAATTCGGAATAACGAACCTTCGGAATAATGAGCCTTCGGACGAATGAGCCTTCGGACGAATGAGCCTTCAGAATAACACACTTTTGCAATAACGAAATGTAACCCCCTTCCCACATACCGACGCACACCCGAACCGATACCACATTCCTTCCTGATGAAACGCTTTCCCAATGTTGATAAATAAGACATAATGGACCGTATGCAGAAAAGCAGCATCCGCCCGCACGCAAGCTCCACTCCGAATACATATACAAATCTGCCAAACAAACTCATCAAATTCAAAGCTGCTGATAAAATCAATATCAACGTTTATGCCAGCAACAGCTTACTAGGTATCCCTCCCCACGCGCAGCTAAAAAACACATACGCAAAAAAAAAAAAACCTGACATAATAAACACATTCTTCCATCACACACACACACACACCACACACACACACACACACGCACAAACGGACACTAGATCATCATGTGCACGCGCACATACACACTTCCTTGAAACCTCACCATGACTTTTTACATGGCATGTTTGCATGGATGTAGCCATGTAAGTTATGTGTTAGTATTTCAATGATTATGTCCAGAACGATATTACCCAGCAAAATGTGCTTCGAGGGCGGGCGACAATCCGTGCCGCCAGCCCTCGTCACGAATTGTCGCCAGGCGACAATCCGTGACGGGGGCGACAATTCGTGCCGCCAACGCCCGTCACGGATTGTCGCCCCGAGCAGGAGGCGACAATCCGTGTAGGGGCGACAATCCGTGTCGCAACACATGCGCTTTCTTGCAATAATCATAACTGCGCATCCTTAGATGTTGAAACCCGTCAGCTATTTGTTCGACCAATCTGACAGCTTGTGTAAATCTTGTTGGAGGATGTTATGATCATGTGAAGTCATGATTTCCCGATAGATAATGCTGCCGTCCACAAAGAGGCGCATTTGGACTGAATATTGGTGTACGTCGATGTCAGTATATATCAATGACGTCAACACCAATATTCAGTCCAAAATGCGCCTCTTTGTGGACGGCAGCATCATCTAACAGAATCATCATCTATAACAGAAATAGGACAAGCCCGACCAATGAACCCTGCGGTACCCTGACGTAACATGTTTCCATAATGAATGAACCCCATTTACCATGACTGCTTGCTGGCGATCAGACAGGAGTGATACTATCCAGCGAAGAGCATCATCAGTTATGCCATAATACCCACCTGACCGCGAGTTTGGAGAACATGTGACGAGTCGTATGTTGCACATATATGAGTTGGGTTGTGGTAGACAGTTGGGCATCGGTCAAGATGTTTTTGGCCGACAGGTACCTGTTTTGAGATGTGGCTCAATATAACGTGTCCCCATACTTAGCAACAAATGCAGTTTAGGGATATTGGTCGATAGTGTCTCACATCACTTTTAGGCCCAGATTTGGTTATTGGAGTCACCAGCGCTTGCTTCCACTGTTTTGGGAATACTCCCTCGTTATAACTCTTTTGGAACAGAAAAGAGAGTGTGGCTGGGATCTTCTGTGCTACTAGTTTAATAGTCTTAGTGTTCATTAATCTGGTCAACTAGCTGTAGATGGATTTAGCTGAGAAAGTTGTTTTTGCGCTCCTGGACGTTGGATGTGGAGGTGACCAATGCTTTTATAAGTAGATGGAGGAAGAAGTTTAGAAGATTACCTGTGCTCTCTGGTGAAGACAGACTGGAAATACTCATTTAGCACCTCTGCTTTCCCTTTTGCAGTTGTATATTGTTTGACGTTACTTTGCAGAGTAGGGGTTCCAATAGTCTCTGTGCGACAAAGCCGGACATATGACCAAAAAGACTTTGGGTTCTCAATTAAGTTGGCTCCAATGACATCGTTGATGTAATTGCAGCGGGAGCGTTGCACTGCTTTGAACACATTGTTTCGGTATTGCCTGTAGGGTTACCATGCATCGGGTCTCTGCTTGTGTCTTGCTTTTGTGTATTAAAGTCTGTCTTCTTTTCAGCATTTGTCTTCTCAGGGCATGCAGTTATGATCCATGGCAGATGGTGCTTTTCTTTTCTCAGGAGATGGAGACAGAAAGTCATTGAAGAATCTTGGAACAGAGCTGCGGAGCTCATCCAGATTTGCTTTATCAAATTAATTGAAAAAAAAAAAATCTTCCTGGGTGACTTTGGTATCATCACTGGGTTTCCAGCTGAGTTGAATGTAATTATATTGTGGTCTGATATTCTAGGGTTTATGCAGAGATCGGTCACCAAGGCTTGGTTTGACGTTATAACAAGATAAAGGATATTTCCAGATGGAGGTCTTGTTATGTCTCCGACAACTTGTGCAAGAGAGAACTGGAAAGGAACGGTAAGAAGTTGTTGGTGATAAGAGGCACTTGATGGATTTGTTGTAGTGTAGAAGTCTCAGTCGATGTCTGGAAGATTGAAGTCGCGTGCAAAATAAAAATATTTGGATGCTTCCTCCGATGGTTAGACGTTAGGGTGGACAGTGAGAGCAGTAGCTCATCGAGATGTAATTTCCTGATATAAGGCGGACTGTAGAAACTTGCCATGTATAATGGCTTCGCATTCCAAAACTGGAGATTACACCTCCATAGAAGCTCACAGTTTGCATGGAATTCAGGGCAGTGTGTCAATATAAGAGTCTTTCACTGCAAGAAAGACATCCCATTATTCTGGTTTCTATCCTTTCTGAAGACTGAGTAGTGGCTCGGATAAACTGTACGTGAGGATACTACCATCAAATTTGGGTTCACAGCCAATAATGACATCTCGTTTGTGGTACTCTACAGAGTTGTTCCACCAACAATTCTGTGTTATAAGATCTCGCTCGCGCATGCGCCAACAATATTCAACGCAACAATGCTCCAACAGTCACCAGAATGGGAAGATAAAACTACGAGAAATTACTGAAGTTTGAGTAATCCCAGGGAGGAGGGGGCATATTATACCTAACTCATTTCAATGACTCATTAAAAATAATCTGTAACTTCGAACGGTAAGTTCTAGTTTAATCTATCCAGTTTTATTCGTTTTTCTCCGAACGGCATAAGAGATTTCAAAGACACTGTGGGTACATTGACATGCAGGAGATGTGTATCAACTGATACCATCAAAATGAAGATTAGACACACTAAAAAATCAAATCACCTAGTGTGGCCGTTAATCTGGTCAGTTCAACCAGCAGGTAAATGTCTGTACTCTCAGGTAGTATTAACTAAATACTATATTGTAGATCTGTTGGCATTCAGTGCCCCAGCACAGCCAAATCAAATGTTTGTCTTTCTAAGGGAATGTTTTTTTTTTCCGAGACCAGCCGGCTTTGCTTAGAATCTCATCGACCGGAGCCTCACTCCTCTTTGCGGCAGAGCTAGCTGCTGCTCTTGTTGAGTGAGGATTGAATGTGTCCGTATCAATTCCAGCTTCCGACATCGTGGTACGGAGCTATCGCGAAATCTTTTGTCTCGTCACGTGTTGTGTGGTTTACGGTAGCTAATGAAGAGTCACTTTTACTTCCTCTTAGTTGCTCGGCATACGACGGACATACTGGTGCAGATATCGAATCACACACAAGCGCCTGTCAGCTGGATAGGCTTTCAATTTAATATGTCTGCAACAACTTTTATTTCTTGGCTGGTGTTGCTTGAGCAGTATGTGAAAAGAAAAAAAAAAGCAACATATCACTCTTTCAAAACCATGCGTCCTAATGATTAAAGAGACAGAGATTGCACCCTTTGTGCAGTTACTAGCGGCATTAACATGGCCACATTTAGCGTCATTTGCATAAGTGAAAGTGAATTTGCTGGCGACATTTTGCGGAGATAGTTTAACACCACTTTCACATCCCAGTGTGACTGCATCTGTAGCTACAGGGGGTCTAGGCTGAAAAATCCTTTGAAAAAAAATGGCCTATCAAAGGACTATAAGAATATCGCTTAAAGTGTAACTGACCACTCCACTGGATTCTGGGATTTTTTTTTTATGGCAGACTCGGTGCAACATCATTTCAAATTCTTCATTTTGTAGCTTCTCTTTTTCAGGAAACAACCGAAGTTGCGTGACACTTGCTGATACTCCAATTTTCATCGTTGTACTCTTAGTGGTAAACACCGTCTCCAGCGTTCAAGGATGGAAAGGGGAAGACATCCGACTGCCATGTCACTTTCAAGGGGAGCCTGCAGTTGTGACTTGGACCAAGGAGAGCAGCTTATATCAGCCGGTTCCCAAGAGTGAATTTAGTAATGGCACTTTTGAGAGCTTGGAGGAGGGATTCGAATTCGACAAGAACTTCAGCCTTGCCATCACCGACTTGACGTTGGCGGATGGGGGTCATTACGTTTGTCGCGTGCTTCTGAAGAATTTCGGGAATGTCGAAAATTCTGTCCATTTGATGGTTAACTGTAAGTGATATTTTATATCATCACGATGTGGAGGTCGGGGTTGGTTTTTTTTATCGGTTTGCATTAACTTGTGAAAGAATTTGATGAAATCAAAGCAACAGTCAATGGAAGAGACAACTCAAGAAGTAAATAGTTATGATGGCAGGGTGACTTGTCCGTAAATCATTTAACGTAATATGTGTCAGCCACTTTCATACCAAAAAGGGTTTGCTTTTTCGTCTTTCATTTTTCTCATTTTTTTCACCTACTCATTCATCTATTATTGTTTTCATAACAAAAGGAACAGTCGTAAATACAAGCTTTCTTTAGTTTTCTGTAATTGAAATCGTCTCAGTGAAACCGTGTTACTTTTATAATAAGTCAAGATTAAACATTATGAAAAAATGAAAATAAACTGCTCCCTGGTAAAGTGGAAAGCTAGTTCGCTGTTCATGACAGGTGATGAATTTCAACAAATCATCCCGATTAACTCAACAAAACTAGTGGTTCAAATCCTTCTCACTCTCCCCATTCTGAAAGATAACTTCTAAATAATCAGGGAAACATCAATATATATGACCAGTATTAAAGGAATTATCATAATCTATCCTCTTTTTCTCCTTTTTCTTTCTTCCGTTTTGTTTTTGCAGATTAAGAAGCAATATATTCACATTTCGCATTAGTTTGAATACCGTGATAATTATCCTGTTGCAGGCCGCACATGAGCGTGTAATTATTCGTCACTGTGGCGTTGCTTGGGTTTTTATGATCTCTAGATACTATAAAGAACAGAGCTGCAGAACATATTTGCCTTTTGGGTGGGAGTGGATTAAAGGAAAGGAAGGCAACATGTTACCATGGTATGACCGGTAGCTGTGATATCAATTAATATTTATCATGTGATTACCTTATTCCGACCTCCCATTCACTATAACGTGTTTTTTTTTTTTTCAATGTTCCTTGAGTGGCATGGTTTGGTCAATTCCCAAACTTGATCCTTTTGATTTGAAGTTAACTTTTTGACCTACTGTACCAAGTATAAATATTTCGAAATTAAAAGCAAAAGAAAATAATGAAAAAAAGATTGGCATTCCTATAGCAACTGTAACATTGAACGATATCTTATCAGACTATAAGACGTAATTTGTTCTCAAGGAGTATCAATTCCAAAATACCGTATAACTCTTGATGTTGAAATTCGTTAACATTGGTTAAGTCCGAAAATGGGGGAAAAAAGATACATACACACACAAAAGAAGCAGAAAAGTGTGACTCACTTACATACGAAATATCAGGAATCTTTGATTTAGTCAATAAAAAACTGCCTTAAATATTTACTTAATAAAATACACATAACATAATATAACATGAATGACATTTATATAAAAATGTATATACACACACACACACACACACACACACACACATATATATATATATATATATATATATATATATATATATATATATATATAATTTTATATACTTTTAGTATACAGTGTGTGTCATATCTTGTGCTTTTCTTATTTCCCCAGCGATGGCATCAAGACATGTAATCGAGGAATGCGTCAATAGGAGTCAGTCCAGTCAATACCGATGCACGTACCAAGCCCCATCCAACGCTACTTCCATTACACTTACGTGTGTCGTGAGTGGATTCAAGCCTGACATTTCTATGATGTGGACCGATGAATCTGGAGAGAGATTACAATCCATGGCTTCCCTACAGACAACACTTTCTGACGACACATACGAGAGGTTCGAGAAAATCAATGTTTTAGTCAATCACGGGACAGAGCAAACCTTTGTGTGCATAGCTGTCGGTGATTCGGTGAATGGAACTTCGACCGTAGAAATCACTCTTCTGCCGTTATCAGGTTTGTAAAAATTGTCAATAAAAGTTATTTGTGATATTAAATAATAACGAGTAATAGCATAGCTTCTGTCGTCACTACCAGAAATTATGCACAACAAAAAAAAAGTATGAACAATATGTCAATAAATGTTTTACATCTGATTTCTCACGGGGAAGTGTAATCTGAGTTTGCTGTTTTGAGTAATATATTTGCTTGACCACACAATCTTATAAAAGAAATTTTGCTATTGCAAACACACGTTTAAAAAAGCGTTAATGAATTTCGCTGGGTAAAGGCAAGCGCCAGTATCAATGTACTTTTGTGAAAAATGGTTTTACCCGTTTAGTCATTTACGTTTTTGACACTATGCAAGAATGTGTTGATGCTGTAAAATTATCGAGATACTGTTTTTCGCTTCTTACTCATGTAATGACTGAATAACGCGATTTTGCTGTGTCTTTAACAAATTTAAGGAAAGCGTGGGAATGTCGGTCTGATCGTTGGACTAGTCATTGGTATACCAACTGGCGCATCCATCCTGTTTCTCCTTGTTCGAAAGTTTCGGCACACATCCGATCAGGAGTATCTACAGCAAAGAGGTGTCCTTTTATTTTTTGTAATGTATTTCATTTGATCGTTCGATTTCTTCATAAAACCACTAAAATGGGATGTAGCAGTATAGATGGGTGTAACCCCCTCTACCCTTGGAAAAGTCGTATTAATATGATTAGAATTGTTTTTAATCAAATATTTCTACACTGTCTGCATAATATTTTCGCAACAGAATCAGCAACAAATATTAAAAACAAAAATCGAGGAACTCTCGTTTTACAGTAATAAGATCTTTAAAATCGCTATTCATGTTGTCCAGTTTCGGAGGAATCGTCACCTGCCATACAGACAGCCATGGATTTTGAAGATGAGAGTAGAAAGTGGTACTCCTGGCAATGGTCAGACTTTAAATTTTGTTGCAGACGACTCAAAGACGTGTCCACGCAACACGTAAGTACTGTATATTGGTGTTGGTGGTACGTATAGAGTGACATCGCTCTACAGTCTACATGTAGACAAAAAGTTAATTATAGGTAAATAGTTGTATCACCATGAGCGTTGTGTTATACCCTTCGATGACACTGAATGTCAGATCGTGTGTTTAATGGCAGAATGAATACATTTTTGTTGTTTTTGTGAATGGTTCCAGGACAGGCAGTGCATGAAAGCATAGCTTGTAACGACTTCTCCGAATATAGGCTGGTATTGTATACCACACAGTCTCTATTAATCTGTTGGCATATGGTTGGCATGGCACAGTGCCTCAAACTGCTATGACACTCGCATATCGTATATTGTGATTACAGATATTGCAAACCGTTTATCAAAGGGAATTTTAAATGATATCATTCCATGTTTTATTTGAAAGATTAGTGAGGGGAGGAATTTCGTTTCTTCTTTTATTTTTTTTTTTCACTGAGACTGAAGAAATTGAGTCACTTTCAAAAGTCTTTATATTCCCTGCACTGGCTGACTTTTACCACAATAGCCTGACAAAAATACCTCTGATGCAAGATATGGGTACTTTGGAAGTATACTTGCTTATTAGAATATTGGAATGCCTTTACCTTGTTTTTACATTTGGCTCTTAGATGCATGTTTATGTGCATCGCATGGAATCTTCGCTGGAATAACTAGGAATGAGATTGGAATAGAGGAGGCAATCGGAAGTGTCGTGAATTTTCTTGATTTCCTTGATCATTTATACTGGCATCTTAATGCTAATTATTGTTTTTATATACGATATCATTTCATACATCATTGCAATATCGTAACAGCATTACTGTTTTAATTGGTAGCAATAGTAATGGTAGTTGGACTATTCTTGTTGCTATGGTTGTTGTAGAATATCGATGCTACCGTTGTAAGACGAAACTAATAGAGTCCTGCAGTCATCTCAAGCTCGGTTTCAAAAAAGTCTTTCAAACTTGAGTTACCGCGGCAATGTCCGTGTAACGTCCCGGATTTTTTTTTTTTTAACCTTGACTGTTAAAACGGTCGCTGGGTAGAATTTGACAAAAATTACCGAAAAAAAACCCATAAGACATTACCCTGATATTTTATGCCCTGGCAAACATTCTATCAGAACGCAACTGCGGTACCATTCCTTTGCCATATTTTGTATTGACATTTATTGACATCACTTGGTATATCGTATTATTCTCAAACCCTCCCCTATCACCACCTTAAAAACGAACGAACAAATAAACAAACACTCAAACAAACAATCAGAAAAATGAGATAAACTTTCGCATAAATATCAGTGTTCCCAGATTTCCCCTTTAGACTTTAACTCTTTCTGTGACAATGAGTCACAAGGGCACAGATTTCACAGACAAACAAGTGGACAGGTAATAATGTGGCACGCAAACAGTTAATATGGTATATGTGATATCAAGGAGGTACTAAGCGAGCTGCTCGGCCGTGATAAGGCAAAGGAACGTAACTCAAAATTTGGGCATTTTGAGTTATGAGCATATGGCTCCTAAATAAAATGCGCTCTTTTTAATGGTGAATGTCTCAATTCTCAAATGTTTACCATTTCAGAGATAAAAAGCGTATCTCACACACCTTTTTCACAACTTTGCCGTTTCCAACTAGGCAAAACAACGTAACCTGAGATACGTATAGAAATGACAAAGAAAGCATTTTCGCTGTTACGGCAAATGAACGTATCTTTACATACACTGTTTTTTTCATGGTGGTTTCTCAAGAAAAAAGAAGGAAGTTGCGACGCCAAAAGAACGTATGTCATCATACAGCGCTTTGCTGTATGAAATCAGGGCCATGCGCGCTACAGTCAGCACGGCAAAACAACGTATCAACATCGTGGCCATCACAACACACGCGACACAGTATAACTCTATGTGTAAGACCTACGGCTACGTGCTGCAGATCCATTTCAGCCGCGGCAGTGAGTGTAGTGCCGCCGCTGCTGCCGGGCCGCTTGCGACAACAGCTGCAGCAGTGCTGCAGCAGAGTACTGGTTGACTGGCAGGCAAGCTTTGCTGCAGTGTGAACCATGAAGTCAAGCCAATTGTTCTGTTTTGCAGTCATGGAATGGATATTCTCCTGACCAGCTAATGCTACCACAAAGAAAATCAGCGGTAACACCGGTAAGTTTTATTTTGTTTTTGTCAGGGCTAAGTTTGATCTAGCCCGACCAGACGCCGTGCGAAGTACGGCGATTGGGCTGTACAGAGTAGATGACAGTACGCTTTGCTAGTAGGGTCCAGTACTTTCGATAATAGTTTTCACTAAGATTTAAGAAAACGATGAGTAAAAAAGAAAAAATAAACAAAAAGCACAGCAAGCTATGAAAATAAAGAGCAAACTTAGATCTATGAGTATGACAGCCTTTCCTGTCGATGGGCTTGGCAAAACGTGGCTCATTGGTGTGGTTGTGGTTGTGGTTCTACTAAAAAGGACTAACGGTATATTATGTAAATGTAGGATACTTGTACTACTACTAGTGGTCTAGTAGATCAAGTAGTGATTCTCAAAAGAAATTTACCTATGCGCAAATAAATCAAGTGGACCCCAATATGCTGTTATGATCATCGACATCATTCGACTTGACGTATTGTACCTCAAATTCAGTTTTCGTCTAAAAGTCTAAAAAAGTAACAGCTTTACAGTAAACAGTAGACTCGACTTCAAGCTAATGACAATGAAGCTTGATACTGATGAATTCAATTTAGTCTTCAGTGGCAACATTAACTGATGGCGGACGATATGTTCTAATAATAACATTAACATCATTTCTTTGGCAAGAAAAGTAGGGACAAAAAATAATGATTGGTCTACATCTTTAGTTAAAGGGACTCTACAGTACTGGTTGAGGTAGGGATTCATGTTTTGAACATTCCTAAGTGAGATATATCAAATGGCTGAGATATCCAAAAAAGTGATGATAACAAAAGGCGACATGCCACAACTTTATTAGGGTCTCTTTGTTTCACCTTGTTTTTGAATATCTCAGCCATTTCAAAACCGATTTTCATCTAATAAACTTTTGATACCCCTTAGAACTGCATGCTCTTTGGCATAATTATCATAGTGTGGTTTCTGAATATCTCGCAAGATGTTAAAAGCTAAATCTACACCTCGACCAGAACTGTACACACCCTTTAAACACAAGTAGTCTTCGATCTTGTTTGTTATTTCTTGAAAGGATTGTGGTGTTTTCATACAAACAAGAATTTACCCACTTAAGATTAACCTAAAAAATAAAGTAATATGTAATAGATATTTATTTAACTATGGAGGCCTGATTTATTTATTTTTATTCTTTGTGCAATTTTAGTCAGCTGTACATATTCTTTGAAACATTCCTCTTTTTTTCATTTCGATACAATATAATGCATTGTAGCCATGGCAGATCCTATACATGCTGTACGTTCCATCCCCCCATAAAAATGTTGAGGGGGCAAAAGGTCATGGAATTCAAATATTTATTCTTAAGTTAGAGGTGGTTTTAAATGCTATGGAAAGTTCAAATATTCAGACCCAATCGTCTACTTTAGATGATTATTAACATTCGTGTTGAAATACATTTTTGCTTGTCTCTCTTTTCAGTGTCCCTACCAACCGCCAGCCTAGATCAGCACAGAAAGGGAATGCAGTGTATCAAGTACAATAAAAGGTACAAGTTGAATAATCACCTATTAATTCATACCAAAAAAAGTAGAAAAAGGGGGCAGAAATGAATCCCACCTTTGTCATTATCACTGGCGACACAAGCCGGCATTTGGAGAAAAAGAAGAAGGCAGAAATCATGATGATGACTCTCTGATAATTTGAGAATACCACATTTCATAGTTCATTCCTTAGCGATAAAAAGAAAATAATAATATTAAATGAAAACTGATGAAATAGTCACCATATTCTCTCTAAAAAACAAACACAGCCTTGTGCATCCTCAAGGGGTATTTGTATGATGTTGAATATTAGATATTGTGAGGGTATTTCAATATTTGAAGAGTTTGTTTGCAAAAAACGATAAGTCCATGTTTGCCAAATGGAGATATTTGCGATTAAGGGTCAAGAAAAATAAAGAGAATAATAAGAAATTGTTTGCTTCTTTTGACCATAACTTCAAAAATGTTCCTTTTTATGGACTGACCAGTATATCATTTAAAAGATATTATTTTGTACTTTATGAGAGAGACTGTACTTCAAAATCTTCAAAAACGGACTTATTGGTTTTTGCGAACAAACTCTTCAAAAATACTCATTCTCATATTCTTTGTTTTTTTGTTTTTTTTTTTTTTTGGGGGGGGAGGTCTGTGAGAGAGGATTTGTTTGATACACAAAACCATGTCTAATGAAGAATTTAATCACATAATATAAGTAAAGCAGAGTTGAAATTCACTAGCTGTCTTTTATGAAAAATACAGAGTGCCTTATTTTATTCTGTGTTAATTATTCTCTTCCGTTTCTTTTACATTTTCCTGCAGTGGTCTACCGAGCAGTTCGAAAGCAGAGAAAAGAGCAACTATACAAATTTCAGAAGAGCTGTGCACGCCCGTCAGAATCTCATGAAAGATGGAGTGGATTGTGCACTAGATCAGTCAACTCTAAAAGAAAAATAATAACACTCGGATTGTTTCTATAGGATCAAGTAAATCTTTCACAGTTAAATTAAGAACTCACAAAACTCAACTGTGAAGTGTTAATGACTATTCTCACGTTATGAAGGCACACGAACGATTTTTTTTTTATATATGTATTAATATGAAACTAAAGATTCTATTTCAAAAAAAAAATGAGGGCTTATTGCCCTTTCAAATGATGATTATCAACTTTAGGTAAAACTATCACTTGTTCATATCAAATATTGTTGTAAATGCTTGCCCTCAAAATCAATATCATGTCGATTGAAACATGTCAACATATTTCAGAAAACCAGGGAAATAGTAACCTTATTTCCTGCATAATTTTGATTTATTTTGAGCCTAATTCCTCCGGGAGCTCTCAGACAACGCAGATGGATTGCAGCACAGCAAATTGCTGTTGTGATAAGACGTTTATTGAAATATGTTTGAAGTGAATACTGTTGCAAATTTTCCCATCGTTTCAGCTGCCTAATAATTGTTCTTTACCCAAGTATTTACCTCTTACTACACTTGATCTTCAACAACAGTAAGGATTAAAAATACTTTGTGTGCTATTTATAATTTGTAATTTGTAGATGTTCTGATCTTCCAAGGTAAAAAAATGATGCGAAGGTCTGATATGGTAATAGTATAACTAATCTCCAGAAAAAAAAGCAATTATGTTCTGTTCTATTGAAATTGAAAATTTTGTTCCCAGGGTTTTGTTCAACTGTGGTACGTAATATGAAAGCTACTTTACTCGGGAAGTAAATTACATTTTTTTTTCTTATTCACCATCATGATAATAATTAGTTACTGCTGATTTGCTTTCAATGTGATAAAAGCATAATGGCATATCAAACTCTATCTTAAATTGTAAGAAAAAAGCATAGATATCTATTTCATATTTATAAGACTTGCAAATAATCGAATGATTTCTATAATGCTGTTGTCTTTGAGAAACAGATGTACACACATTTTTCCTTATAAACCTTTCAGAAGATGTAAATCAGTCTCTGCATCTACGTTTCTGTCATGTCTATCTCAAAGTTATTCTACTGAGAGAATGTTTGCGCCTCTGACAAGTCTGAGGTGTGTGTGTGTGTGTGTGTGTGTTTTGTGTGTTTTTGTACTTGCTTGATTGTGTGTGTGCGTGTGTGTGTGTGTGAGTGGTCAAGTTACACCTAAAAACATTAAAACCTGAATTCATAATTACCTGATAAATCATTATTATTGTTGTTGTTCAAAGAATTGAGGCATATTATCATTAGAAGTTTTAACCTAACGGATACAAGTCATGCAATCAACCAAACATTAACAACTTATAACGATAAACAAAGTACACAATATTATTCTGTCTGTTCAAATCATTTCATCTCAATGGAAATCGTTAAATAAATCAAAGAAAAGATATAAATTAAAATAGGAGTCTCAATATTAACACATTAAATGCGTGTATGTGTCTTTGAAACGAAGTGTATGTACAGATGTCTATACAATTCTTTTTTATACCCATTTCATTTTATTTTGTCAGTTCTCATGCAGTCGTAATAGTTGCCACTCATGCATTTTCATACTAAAAATTATACATATTTCAAGTTCATCTTAATTGTAGCACATGGCATGAGAAGTGTCATGAAATCCATTTTACAGACTCTACCCAAACTCGTACTTTAATTGTCAATATTAATCCAAATCCATGTTTTTGTTAAAACAACATGAATGATAAACCAAATATAATTATGTTCTCAATAAAAAATCTTACATCAAGAGATAAAAAACATACACTTAAAGATTAGAAAAAAGAATGAACATCTCAATAAACTATAAACTATTATGCAAATGAAGTAAAACAAAAATTTACGGTAATTGGTAGATAACAACTAATTACATTTTAGTGCAAACTCGGTAATTTTTCAGAAAAAAAATATGAAAATGTTAAATTGCATAATTTTGCAAGCTACTGTGTTTTACTATTCTTGATATATATTTAAAAACATATAACGGGACTTTTATCATCCAGTTAATAAAATTGTCAAAGTAAATGAATGATAGAGATTGTTGCCATTGAGTCGGGATACGTCATTCTGCCTAATTACATTTATGAAAGGGTTGAGGCGCAGATATTTGTAAGTCAAGATACGTTCTTTTGGCATACTGAAGTGGCTTCGCGGGAGAATGCTTACGCGCCGTAAGTCAAGATACGTTCTTTTGCCTAATTGATGTGTTGCCGCGTGAGGATTCTCGCACAACGTAAGTAAGGATACGCTCTTTTGGCAAACTAGAATTACTCATCAGAACAGTGCTGTGATTCGGTAGAATGCTGTATCTATTCTAAACATGGCAATTACTCTAAAACGGGATGTCCTATTTTACTGAAATTTTCCCGAGATATTCTTTATTAATGCCTTAGAAACTTCGCTGCTTCAAAAGTGTTTTGCTCCTATAACGGAAAAATGGGAACCAATTGAATTTTCAAACTCGTTTTTCTCAGAACATGATATTCTGAGTTACGTTGTTTTGCCTTATTACGGCCGAGCTCGCCTTAGACCTCCTTGGTAATTATATCATTAATATTGGGTGATTTCAAGTTCTGTGCTATATAGCGCTGGAGCTGTAGTGCTCTCTCCTATAGGCCTAACTGCCTTAAATCGAGCTCCAACATCTGCAGTCTACAGATTAAACGCAAGCTACAACATTAATGGCAGTATACCTAAAACACTGTTTGTTGAAACTTTTTTTTTTCTTTTTCCCTTTCAGCCACGAATACCTTTCTGCGTGTACGTTCTCTATCGGTTCACACTCGCCGCCTATTTCTTCGGGTTTTTGATCACCTATGTCATATTGGCAGGGGAGGCAGTTGGCCCGAAGGTCTTCATTTTCCCGGCTTTTTGGACATATACTACGGCAACATGTTATGTTTGCTTTGCCTGTTTTAATGTTGCGATGGACCTCAAGAAGAGTATGATGAAGGCAGCACATGAAGGTACAGGGGTTAAATTTTATGCATGACGGAATAGAAGCTTGTTGAATCTTGAATTGATGTGGTTACCCAACGACAAGAAAAGAATTTATCATAGACAATTTCTGGCATTGTGAAGTTGATTTAAGGAAATGTGTTACACGGTACTGTACTTATTTCCTGAGCTTTGTAATCACGTTCGAAGAGATAAACAAACGTACACAAATACACGTGTACACACACATACATATACAATGCTCAAATACATATATGTGACCGTGCATCACAAAACGAAGAAAACGTCGCACACCATGATTTAACGTGGGAACTCAAAAAAGGTGAAACGGATCAACTTTATTGAGTACCCTTCTACATTATTCTTAAATTTGGGAACATAAAGTGCATGGAAAAGTGCATTTTCAGCAGTTTCTCTACAACTCTTTTTTTTTGTAAAGTGGTGAGATCAGGTATGTCTTAGAGGCCCCTTTTCATGTCTTGATAACCCTTTTGCACACTCTTCACGTTCAAGTCTGATAACTTCTTGAAGGAAAAGGCTACTGCTTTGAAAGTTGGCATTAATCATGGTCCGAATGTGTTTATAGGCTCTTCGTATATGCACACATTCATTTTTTTTTTTTTTTTTTTTTTGCTCACACTGATCCCATATTTAATCGCCTAAAAACTTTGAAGGCCCATGATATACATCTATACCTAACTGCCATATTTATGTACAAACACACTCGAAATTTATTACCATTTTTTCATAATACCCTAGTAACCAATGACCATATTCACTTATACCCTACCCGTCGTTCCCATGATTTTCATTTAAGTAATCCGAAGCTTTTACTTGCTCAAAAGTCGATTAGATATCAAGGTCCGGATACATGGAACACTCTTCCTGGGGAGTTGAAACAGTGTGCCTCCTTGTTTTCATTTAAGGCAAACTTAAAGAAGCATATTTTATTACAGTATACTTCAAATACGAACTAAAAACAAATATATTATATGACTAATGTTGGTCTCCCGATAGCAACAGCGCATATCGTCCCCTCTTCCAGCAAACCAATTCTATTATTCTAAATTCCAGCCTATCTGCCCTTGTGCACCTTCAAGCACCTGCACGCACATTCACCGTCACCACCATCACACACCAGAGTTTATTTTCCCCTGCTATCTTCGCAGCAGAATTTGTATTGTTACGAATCTAGTACGTCCCTATCTTTTCCTCGGGCCGGCCATCTTTTCAAGCTATGCTTATAATGGCGGCCCTCTGCATAATCGTTTCTTAACTATAAATGTTATTCTTATCACTGCTGCATAGACATGCATACCATATCTCTTTCATATCGTTGTTTATGCAAGTCAAAAGACTGTGTTAAATTTATTTTATATATTTCCTACATGTTCATGATTATGTACTTAGAATCGTGGTTTATGCAAGTCAAACCACTCTGCGTTAAATTTGCTTTGTATATTTCCTGCATCTTCATGATTATGTAACTTATGTATATTGATTTGCAGAAAATAAAGTATCTATCAAACAAACAAAACATAGAGCATGTTCACATTCAAATTTATCTGACAATCCCTTCATTGTTGTTGCCCCAGTGGTTTATACCCCCCCCCCTTTTTTTTTTTTTTTTTTGGTCCCAATCATTGCATAGCTATATAGCACGGTTTGGTAAAGATTAAGCGCTTGAATAGGCAGATAGACCTTATACTTCAGAGCCTTATTTCTCGGTTAACACTTTACCAGAGTGCGTGCTTTCTTTCCAATATATAAATAGGTTAGGAGAGTCCATTTCAATTGAGCTATACATCATTTTAAAGCTTAGATTCTGCTCTTTCAGAATCAGCCCTGAACTAAAATTCTGTGTCTGGTGACCTTCTGTTTGTTTTTTGATGCAGGCACATATATGATTTTGATAAAGAAAAATCATATCTTTCAACCGTTCTTGAAAGGGTCTATTACAGCACTTCTCTCAATGAAAGAGAAAATACTGAGTAGGTTTCCATGGTAAATTCGGTCACACACGGATTGTTGTCATTTTTTATAATATTTTATGATCATTTTGTTTTTCTTTTTCTTTTTGATAATATCAGAGACACCAAGCAAATCATATCTTTGTATGATCCTGTTAGAACTGCGAAAAACTGCTTCTTTCATATAGGCTACATATATGCGACCGAACACGCCATTCTGATGAATTTCTATTGAATTTTTCTAAGACTATTTTTACATAATTTATAATTTCGGCTCACTCCCGCATACTAATTAAGAGTATTTTTCAAGTCCTTAGTTTGTTGGTATGAATCGTTATCTATACGGCCGTCACTATATCTTGATTAGAATTGTAAGATTTAATAAGCAAAAAAAAAAGACAATAATTCCATGTTTTGTCAGCTGAAATATAAACATTTTTGGCTCGCTCTCGCCAAAATTTATCAAAATTTATTTCATTTGAATCACCCTCAAAAAGACCCCTTTTAGGTGCTTGAAAAGCATATCATGGGGACTTTTTTTTTTAAGTCCCTACCGGGATGCGGTTGGGGTTGAACACTTTTTCAGAATTAGGGGCGCAATATTCGCGCTTGCCCCTGGCACCGTTTTCCCTAGATACGCCACTGACCCCTTGTACGAATGAAAAAAAGAAGAAAAACAAATAGGAGAGAACCTCGTAGACCATGGATTATCAAGGATATTTTGTTATCAATGAAAATCCACAATAAGTTTTACAGGAAAGCGCTACACACGCGTTCAGATGTTGATTTTAATAGATATAAAAAATACAGAAATGTCGGTCGTCACGCAAATTTTATTATAAAAAAAGAATATGGAATTTGATATTTGTATTGAATACAACCTTTGGAAGGCAATTTAGGATCTTTTGGGAAATTAAACAAAAAAACCTGTTCTAAAATCATTGAAAATGAATATGAAATTACGGACCCAAATGTTATTGCCAATTCTATTAATGAGTATTTCATTAATATAGGATCAAATTTAGCATCTTCTCTATATGTAACCGAGAGCAATTTCATCCAGTAATTTTCTAAATCACTTGCTATTTCTCTTTTTTTTTTCTCACCAACTTCATACCATGAAATAGTTACCATCGTAAAAGATCTCAAATCCAGCAAGTCTTCGGGTTACGACTGTTTAAGTCTTTATCTCCTTACACAGATTGTTCATTTCATCTCACCCCCACTAGTACACATATTCAACATATCTCTCAATTCAGGTCGCTTTCCAAACTCACTTAAAATCACAAAAGTGATTCCTATCTATAAAAAAGACGATCAAACACAGCTAAAAACAATCACCCAATATCCCTTCTTCCAAGCATATCGAAATTTTAGAGAAAACTGTTTATAAACGCTTATTTTCTTTTTTAAATGGAAATGAAAATTTTATTCAGATTCAGTTCGAATTTTTAATAGGAAAAATCATTCTACAGACTACGTCATTATTCAACTTTGTGACAAAATAATTGAAGCTTCTATTAATAAGGAACATATTATTGGAGTTTTCATGAACCTGAATAAGACATTTGATACTATTGATTACAACATTCTTATTCAAAAATTAAGATACTATGGCGTTCAAAGAATACCCTTGCTATGGTTCACCGATTATTAATCTAACCGTGAGCATTATGTTGATTTTGACTCATGTTCCTCCAAGAGATTATAAATAAATTGTATGGTACCATAATGGCCTTTCTTATGCCCTCTTTTATTTCTTATTTATGTGAATGATATAACCAATGCTTCACCAATTTTAACTTACATTTTGTTTGCAGATGATAATAACATAATTTATTCACATAAAGATCCACAGACACTTGTCTGTCCACTTGATTTTGAATTATGTACACTTTCTTCTTGGTTCAAATGCAATAAATCATCCTTAAATATTGGTAAACCTACTTTTATATATATATTTAAGAAGTTCATTCTCCTGATATTGAATCTAGTTTATATTTTGATGTTTTACTCCTTGTAGAAAAAAAAGTCTACCAAATTCCTTGGTGTAATCACTGATGCCAATCTAACCTGGAATGAACATGTAATACAAGTAGTATTATATCGAGAAATATAGGTATAGTGTTTAAAATGAAAGATCTTTTGACAGAAAAGTCTGTTTTCATTTTATATAATGCACTGATTTTAACATACATCACATACTACAATGTGGTATGGGCACAGTCTTACAAGACCAAAATTCAATCAGTTCACTTTCTAAAAAAAAAAAAGAGCACTCCGTAGTTGCACCAACTCACCTCATGTTGCAAACTATGAATCACTATCTTTAAATTGCAAACTCTGAAAATAAACGATATTCATACACTACAATGTGCAATATTTATGTACAAATACACACCCTGCACCAAACACCCTACCATCCTCGTTTCACAACCTGTTCACCGTGATCTCCAGCGTCCACGCTAACCCAACTTGACATTCCAAAGACTATCACCTCCACAATCCCAAGCTAATGATAGCTCATAAGTCAATTAGACGCCATGGACCAGATGTTTGGAGTAATGTCCCTGAGCAAATAAAGGCAACCACTAGATTATATTATTCTTGGTGAATAGCCATTTATGAAAAAAAGCCTTTTATTGAAATATGATAATGGATGAGTGATAACAATTTTTGTAATGTTAAACTAAAAAACAGCTTGTATAGGTATATTAGGAGTTTAGTAATTTGCTGCCTGCGTTTTTTTATTGTTTTTATGATCACATTAAAATCAATATCGCGAACATAAATATGTAACAGACATACACATGACACCGTATACACTAAAAACAAACCCACTTATGTATTATATGCCCAAACGTTAAATCAACAAAATTGTATTTCTTAGCATATACAACACAACGCAGCACAGCACATCAGTCACCTCAGCACGTTAGTGTAGTAAAGAATGCTTCTTGAAAACAAATAAACGATAGCTAGTTTGAATTTCCCCTGTATTCTTTCTGCTTCATAATTTACTACGATATTTTTAGGTTGATTATTGATATGAATTTGTAGCAACGTCCGTTATACAGTTTTGTAAATCGTATTTAAGTTTCGATTTTTTTCCCCGAGACCTCGATCCATGTTAAGTTGCTGCTTATGATCACGGTATCCTGCTTTTCTGTTATTACAATGTCTAAAATTGCACAATCTAAACTCAATTCATTCAAATCCTCCTCTTCAGCATTTCCGTGTATTAAGATATTCTGTAAACTTTTATTGTATTATATATTGTTATGTAATTTACTTATTCAATTTCTGTAAAATATTTTATGTTTTTGTTGGAAATGAAAAAATGAATGAATAAATGAATGAATGAACGATTTGAATTGATATCATTTTCAAATATCTCGTGTTTGCGTTATTTGCCAGCACCTAGAACTACAGATTCAAATGAATAAAAAAAGACAGATTTGATGACGACACAAAAATGGAAATGCATTTTTTCAAACAAGCCGTTACCCTAGTCTTTTTTTAGAAAACCCCAAAATCTTAACAAACTCTCTCACAATGCGTCCTAAGTGGTAAGCGCATAAAATAGGGCGACTGATCACTGCTTTTATCTCTTTCTCTGTACATAATGATCTTTTGTTGTGCTTTCAGACAAATTTCGATACCAGATTCAATGGTTCCTTTTCAACCTTACGGCCGTTCCTTCCATCGTCACAGCTCTTGCCGACTGGGAGGCCCTTAACTTCGTTGTGTTTTTCATATCGGACAAGGTACCGTTTTTGCTTTACGTCAGTTTTCAACCGCTTCCTGCAGTCGTCTACCTCATCGAAATCTTCCTCACCCTGATTGTCGTCCGCTTCGTACACGCGGTCTACCCGTTCTTCTACACGATTACCTACGCGCTCTTTATCGTCACATATTGGGCTACAGGGGGAACAGACCAGTACGGAAACCGTGTCACTGCTTATTATCTCAATTTCGACGAACACCCCGCCATTGCGGCCGGAATCCTGGTCGGCAGTATTTTGTCAACGCTGGTGTTTCAAGCAATCTTAAAGGGATTATACGCCATCCGTGTCCGATGTATGGATAGGAGAGCAGAAGCCGTGCCTCTTACAGATGAGGTACCAGCTGTCGAGCTCGAAGCACCGACCAGGCACCAGTAGTTCTCAAGGTAGGGCCCTCATTGTGTACACACTGTTCATGTCTTCAAAGGGAACTTTACTCCAAAATATGTTTATATGGACTTAGTGAAAGAAAAAACAATACAAAAACACGTCATTGTAGGTTGGGAAAATTATTGGAGATTATTGGTGAAATCAATGAGCCTGTGTCGCTGCGTATAAGGAATATAATAAGTCGTGATGTCAGAGCCATGGAATGATTTGAAGAACACGCACAGAGAATTCTAAATTTCCCTTTTCCAGAATAACTTATAGTCAAGAGCATCACTTGAATTTTCTTCTTTAGAAGGCAGGGAAAAAAATTCTCACCATCATATCTATTTATGGCAATCATTAAGTCCAGAAATCGTGTACTTCACTCAAAATAAAAAGGAGGAAAGAATAGATTTCTATCTATAGGGACACCACATATTTTTGAAGCCTTTTCATCCAGCAATGACAGCGAATAAATTTATCCAGAACTTCGCTTAAAGTATTCTTCTAATTTCTCTGCATTCACTGAATCAACATCCAGGCATATGTTGTAAATTCCTCTTTGCTAAAAAGAAAACCTGGATGATGGTTTTGGTGAAAGGTGGGGGAGGGGCGTCAATTTGTAGTCATTAAAGGACAGTTTTATCTATCATCATCAACTTTAGTTTTCTTTTCAAAGATTTAAGAATGATGTGAATTATAACTTGTTCAGATGATTTAAAGGTAGGGAATACCTTTTACAGACCTCCCAAAATGCAGCAAAACATCAAATATAAACCTCAGGGGACTTGTTTAGGCCACTACTGAGAAATTTGGAAGTCAACAGTTATCTACAATTTGAAAAATGCACAAAACTCAACTACTCAGTAGTTCTGTGTGTCAGCCACACTTAAGCCTTTTTGTTGCAGTCTTCTGTATTTTTTATCTATAAACACAAATCTAAAAGTATAAGAGCTCATGTTATAACATATAGAGTGTGTGGCAAGAATGTATATAGAAATGTTTGTAAGTTTTGATGAACTTTTCTTCACAAAATATACATGATTGACACACATGCAGTGCATGGGTCTGCAAAGGTAGCCTAGTAATGTACTGGAATTTACGGTGAGCCCCGAAAAAAAAATCAATTCAAAATCTAACGGTCAATAAAAATGTACTAAATGTTACCTTCCACTTTCAATACTTTATGGGAGTTTATAAGATGATACTCTCTTCAACATACCACTGTATATATACAACTCTTCATTTAAGGCATGCAAATGGGATTCCCTGCCTTTAAGGGAGAGCATTCCATACGTCAGATCCATTGTGCATTAAAGATTCATGAGGCTCCAGAATTCGTGAGTTACTATTTAGATGGATAGTTTTGCATGTTTTATGTGAATGCAGATTTCTTTTTTTTTTTGCACGAAGTATAATAACTAAAAGCTTGATTTGGTACATTAAGGTGTACACCTATAACACTATACAAGACTTGAGTCATGCTTTCGGCTTTTACCGGACGCATGGTTCCGTGTGAATCAGTAAAAATCAGTGCATGCCAATTTACAAATCAGATTGCAGAGATTTTAAGGCCCATTTTGTATTAAACAATTATTACAAAATTGGCTTTAGAACCTCTGCAATCTGATTGGTCAATTGGTATGCATTGATTTTTACTGATCTACACTGAGCCATGCGTCCGGTAACAGCTGAACGGATGGCCACGTGTTTGGTAAAATCCGAACGCATTGCTCAAGTCTTGTATTATATAGTGTTGTACGTGTACTGGAGGCATGATGGGGAAAATGGTTTGTATTTCATGAATTTACAGGCCCATTTTATTGCACAAATGATGCACAGGCCTACTTTGTGGATTAGTGAGAATTGGATGCTCTTGTTTACCTTTGGAGCAGTCTAAAAGCCACTCGCTGCTATCGTGGATTTAATCATTTCCAAAGTTAAATTCGTGCATCCAATTCTCACCGATCCACTCGGTCCTGTGCACCATTTGTATACTGGATACTTGGTTTTGAAGTACTGGATGCATGATTTTGGGCTTTCGTCTCTAGCGAGCCAAAAGGGAATGCATCCAGTAAATTTGCCATCGGGTAACATGCTCAAAAATAGGATTTTAGGATTATCAGTTTACATGGTTACCAACAAGCAACATGTACAATCGGTCTAAATCAGTGTGGGTATTAAAATGATGGCAACTTGTCAACGACGAACAAGTAGCAATAATTAACATTAAATTCTTAAACTACGTAAACGGGTAGCGCGACCCTTTCTCTGCTGAAGGCATAATCCATTCCAACGAATCCATCCAGCAAATTTTAATCGATAGCATAAAACCGATTGGTTCCACCATAGTTTCCTTATAAGATAATAATGTAATTGAATAATGATAATAAGGAGCAGCAACACTGAAGACAAGCCTTAGGAAGCGCTACCATTTTGTAACTTCTTTTCGTTTTCTCATTTCTCTTGGAATTTAATCGAATCTTGCCTGATCTGTTCGTCACTCTTTTCTGCATTATTGAAATCGCAAGGTTTATAGGGTTGAGATTCAATCAAAGGGGTAGTTGATTTTATGAGTATTGATCGCATTTTAAAGTCATGATAATTCTGCTGTTTATCGAGCATCTACATGTTTAAGTTTTGAATGTGACAAATATAGAATCCTACTTTTTTGAATGTTAGAATCCTAATCGACAATACTTGTGGATTTTTTTTTTAAATAATGATGTCATGAAGAAAGTGTGGTTGATAAAGAGTTTTTCCGCCCGGAATGAGACAAAATAAGAACTTAAATACAACTACAACAAAATTAGAGTGACATAAGTGCAATACTGAAAAATAACGTCAAAACCATACAGATTTAAATCGCCAAGTGACTTTTCATAAATCACCAATACCAAGCACAATATTCAGAAACCATTCATTGAAACTTTGCTAGACGTGGGTGTCTTATACGACATACTACAACTAGATGGTTTGTAAAGATAGGCAAAATGCTTTGAATAGTCAGGATTGTGGTATTATCGTCTTTATGTCAGTTATATCGCCAACACATGTTCACTCACACGATTATGTATAGCCACATAATTAAAGAAGCCATGAAAAATCACATTAAAATTTGTGGACATGGTCACGTTTTCCGTCAACATTGCCAAAAATGAATTAATGGATATTTACTTTTCTATTGACTTCTCTATCTATCTATCTATCTATCTATCTATCTATCTTTCTATCTGTCCGTCTTTCTACCTACATATCTATCTTTATCTTTTTCTCTGTATCTTATTTTATTGAATTTAAATCATGGGATGAAGCTTTATGTCACGTAAAGTTATTATGCAAGCCTTCTTAGTTCGTTGTGAGCAGAGAAAAATACTAACTATACGGTTGTTACAACTGGCGTAAATAATCATGTCATCGACATTATTTGCACTGATATAGCTTCTTGTGTTTTGGCGGGAAGTGTAAAAGTGCGCGGTTGATCTTAACGTGATATAGGTTTTCCCGGCCAATTTCGCACTTTTGTCAGTCCTTTTGATAGAAGGATCATTCAATTTAGCCCCCCAAAAAACCCCTCATTATCGTACAGTTTGACTTTCAAAATTGCAACTTGTGCGTTCAATTTAGCATTTCTATCAATAAAATTTGCACATGTGGCTTTCAAATTTGTAAAAAAGGGCATTCAAATTGGCCAGTACTCTATGTTCATTCAAATTCGCCACCACTCGCAGAAAAGGGTAATTGAGTCATTCTATGTCGCGAATGGGCAGGCAAATTCCGAACATTTCCATTCAATTAGACGTCATGTTATTCCTTTTTTGAATAGGTGAGAACATTTAAATGTGTGCATTTCTTTGTGACATTTTGGTTCATCCACGCACTTTTAAGCAATAAAAGTATCACTTTTTAACTTGATGTAACTCGAGTTTGTTGTTCTTTGACTCCGCTTTTCTTACATACATATAGGCGTACATGAACCAATACTACAGATTAACTTCGTCTTTTTTAGAGTCATGACAGCACAAGTGTAGATACAGACGTATATTTCAAGAAGACAGAGAAAGAATTATAGGAACATTTGATGATAATAACCTTGACTTCCTAGAACTGGTCGACACACTCGGAGTTAAAGCGCGCAACAGCCAGAAAAGTTGTGGCCACATGCACTTCGGACTGGGAGACTCAATAAGCACATTGAAAAAAAAAAAGCTGTTGCCAAAATCTCCCCCCCCCCCCCAACAAAACAAATAAATAAATAAATAAATGAAATATAATAAAATAAAAAATAAAAAATAAATGAAGTGTATAATCATGCTTACAAATCAAAAACTATGTTTCATAACGTATAGAAAGAACCAAAGCTTAAACGTGTGCTAAATTGACTTCAAAACATGTAAATTGGAAGCCCCAAAACGAATTCGAATGAACGAGAGCGGCATATACGTGATCACGTGATCATAATTATTCTAAATTGAATGAACGAATAACGATTTTTTTTTTACGAATTTAAACTCAAAAAAAAATGTGTTAATCAGAATGAGGTTGAAGGTAATTTGAATGCTCCAAAATGAATGTGAAAGAAAAGATCACAAAATTGAAGTACCGAACATGTCATCTATGCTAAATTTTGCTAAATTGAATGTAGCAATAAGGAATTGGATTTACAAAAGTGCGGGAAAACCTATATTTGCCGCTGTTGGTTTGCTAAGTTTTCCCAACACACTCTCTTGACTTCCGTTTTTTTCCCTTTCCTTGTAGGCAATCCCCCCATGGGGGGGGGGGGGATCAGCCTGCCGCATACTGCTGTGGATGCCTTGCGGCAGACCTGCGACAGCCTTGCCGCAGACAGGCATCATTTTCACATGCAAATGCATTTTCACATGCAAATGCTGCTGCCGCAGACTTGCCGCGACCTTGCGGCATACTCTTCCAGGCCAGTGAGGGAGGCTGGAGAGGCTGCGGCAGATCTGCGGCAGCATTTTAGAAAAAATTAGAGGTTGTGGCAGATCTGCGGCAGATCTGCAGCAGACTGTTAATGATGAATATTCATATGTTTGCTTTCAGGAAGAGGTTGTGGCAGATCTTCGGCAAGGTTCCTACAGGTATGCAGTAAGTAAGCGGGAAGGCTGCGGCAAGTCAACAGGAAAAACTGCCGCAAGTCAGCGGCAAGTCTGCAGCAGACTCTAAATGACCTAACCTACATCGGAAAGTATGCGGGGAGGCTGCTGCAAGTATGCGGCAGGTCTGCAGCAGACCCTAGTATTCTAGACTCTAGTTCTACATACAATTGCAATGCATCACATGATTTATATACCCACAAAAAATTGTAATGTTTTAAGGCACGGTTACTAAACTACAGATTCCATTCTTATCAGGCCAGCTGAAATATGAAAATATATCCTGAAACACTTGTTGAAGTTTGAATAATGAATATTACAATAAAGTGTACAATTTCTTACACATTTTAAGGTTGAAGTCAATATAGATACCTTATAGGTTAATGTGTTTACTTATTGCCACTAGCTTTTGCATATTAGATAATCTCTCATGAATATTCATGATTAATCTAGAAGTAAAACGTATGCTTTTGACGACTTTATGACGTCTTTATTACGTTTTTATGACCAAAATGAACACACGCATTGAGACAGGTAGAACCCATGTCAGATGGAAACATGAAAGTTGAAGAAAAAAAATTATTATATGCTTTGATATACATGATATTTTTCACATATTCTCTTAATGAAAATTCATAATCGATGTAAAAATAACAGCAATCAAGCTCCAACTGGAATCACAATTGTTATTTGTACATACATGGTCTCAAAATGAAAATGCATAATTGATATAAGAACCAACAGAAATTACGTTCGAAGTGAAAAACCCCGCCTTTATTCATGCACATAAGTGCGCGCACACACGCCCGCATACACGCACAAATACACACACACACACATGCACACACATTCATTCTATTCATTTCATTTCATTTATTTTATTGTCTATGAAATGGAATATTATCTTTATTACTCAAGCAGCATAGGCCCCCCCCCCCCTACATAAATGTATGCATACTAAGCACACATTTCAAAATAAACACATAAGATAACATATAGGATCTGTCTGTGGAGACCTTGTTGCAGCCTGTATTATGTAAAGTGAGCATGCAAAGTGTTCATTCTTGTGACCTGGTGCGGCAGTATGCTTTTTAACAGTTTACTAGATATACCTAACTGCAATAGTACCTAGTGTCTGTCTGTGGCGACCTTGCCGGAGACTGTACGTAAAGCGAGCCTCAAAGTGTCTGTCTGTGGCGACCTTGCCGCAGACTGTACGTTAAGCGAGCCTCAAAGTGTCTGTCTGTGGCAACCTTGCCGCAGACTGTACGTTAAGCGAGCCTCAAAGTGTCTGTCTGTGGCAACCTTGCCGCAGACTGTACGTTAAGCGAGCCTCAAAGTGTCTGTCTGTGGCAACCTTGCCGCAGACTGTACGTTAAGCGAGCCTCAAAGTGTCTGTCTGTGGCGACCTTGCCGCAGACTGTACGTTAAGCGAGCCTCAAAGTGTCTGTCTGTGGCGACCTTGCCGCAGACTGTACGTTAAGCGAGCCTCAAAGTGTCTGTCTGTGGCAACCTTGCCGCAGACTGTACGTAAAGCGAGCCTCAAAGTGTCTGTCTGTGGCGACCTTGCCGCAGACTGTACGTTAAGCGAGCCTCAAAGTGTCTGTCTGTGGCGACCTTGCCGCAGACTGTACGTTAAGCGAGCCTCAAAGTGTCTGTCTGTGGCAACCTTGCCGCAGACTGTATGTTAATTACGTATGAGTGAGCTTGTTGCAGCCTTCCAGCAGACTTCTCTGGCAGCCTTGCGGCAGACTGTTTATAGTATGCGAGAAGTCTGCCGCAAGTTCCTTTCCGTGGCAGCCTTCCCGCAGATCTGCCACAGACTGTTCCTGCCGCATACTAGTATGCGGCAGGTCTGCAGCAAAGCTTGGTTCTGCCGCATACTCCCGCTTACTCTTGCTGCAGACTAAAAAGTCTGCCGCAGATCTACGGCAGACTTTTCTTTTTCTTATGGGGGCCCATCTATCAATGTTCAGACAGATAAGGACATGTTACATGTGCCAATGTGTGCAAATAACCACGACCGTCACTGTTGAGCATTCCATCTGGTTATGGATGTTACATCTTGCCTCTCTCCCTCCCCCTCTCTCTCTGTTTGTCTTTCTAATTGCATTTAATCATTGAAGCACACACATACATACTCAGACACACACACACACACACACACACACACACACACACACCACAACAAACACTTGGGCATGAATTCACGAAGGTGGTACAAAATTAAACCATATGGTGTAAGTTTGTACCAGGTTTACTTAGACCATGCTTTCAAATGTCCATGGTTCAATTTTGTACCACCATCGTGAATTCGGGCGGCAGACACAGACACAGACACACTCTCCCTCTCTCTCCTCTACTTCTTTTCCCTCTCCTTTGACTCTGAACCGCAAACGCACACCCACCAACCCACACACACACACACACACACACACAAACACAAGCACTCTGTACATGTGTATTAACAAATAGAAACGCACGCACACACACACACACACACACACGCTCACAATATCGAAATTTTATTTCCTATTTGCCATTGTGCAAATCATAGATTTTATTTTATCTGTTAAGCAAACTACTGTTTTAGCTTCCCATAAAAATTATCACAACCTCATTCAGATATTAAATTCAGAATTGCAGAAAATCATCTTGGTCAAAGTGTAATAATCATAGCTGAATATTGTTAGAACAAATTTTAGGCATTTTCAAATTACATACGCTAATACTAATCCGGAAATTGTTTGTGATATATAGATTGATCATCAACACTCAAAATTGGTTATGATACATTTTCAGGAGTAAAAATTGATGAGCTGGATTTATCATAGAGCTAATTATTATATCCTCACAATTTCTTACAAGAGTAGCAATATTGTTCGCAGTAAAACATTATTTGTGTCAGAAAATGTCCTTTATTGTATATTACATTTTGTTGCTACCTTACCTAACATACTGCAATATCATTTATTGGGAAAGTGTGTTAAATCCAAATTGAAAACAATTTTCGTTTTGCAAAAGATTGTTGTGAAAGTTTGTATAGAAATTCCACCTTTATTACATACTTTTAAGTACACATCCTTTATTTCATCAATGATGATCAGTTAGACGTATTTTTTTTAAACTTCATTTCACACAACATTAGAGATACCATGCAGCTCATGTTCTTCGCCCAAAAAGGATATTGTTGTATAACACCTTTAAAACTTTTTTCATAGTCAATTTCGTTAGTAACTCTCAACTTTGCCAATTATTGTGTTCCACCTTTGATATACATACGTATGTTGGAGTTAATTTCATTCTTTGATTCCTGTGATTGTTTTGTATTTTTTACATCACTGCCTGTTCATTTTACCTGCCACTCTAAGCTACAGGGTGCCATTTTAAAGGACAAGTTCACCTTCATAAACATAAGGATTGAGAGAATGTAGCAATATTAGTAGAACACATCATTGAAAGTTTGAGGAAAATCAGACAATCCGTTCAAAAGTTATGAATTTTTGAAGTTTCTTTGCAGTACCCGCTGGATGAGAAGACTACTGCAGTGTATGAATAACTTAGATGTCACATGCGTACAACAATATAAGGAAAATATAAAGAGAATTTCACAAAATTCCATCTTTTGAAAAAAGTACACACTCCCCTGACTCGTTACCGATAAATGTTATGGGTAATATTATTCCCCCTGCCTTTAGAAAGAGGCAAGTCAATTGCTCTTTTATTATGCGAAAAAAGTGAAAATATGTTGAATTTTCTTTTATATTTTCTTTATACTGTTGTACGCATATGACTCACAAGCTGTAGTAGTCTCCTCATCCAGCGGTTCCAACACAAAAATTTAAAAAATTCATAACTTTTGCATCGATTGTCCAATTTTCCTCAAACTTTCACTGATGTGTTCTACTAATATTGTTCCATTTTCTCAATCCTTATGTTTATGAAGGTGAACTTGTCCTTTAAAGCAGATATCAAACTGAATTACCCCATGCTATCTATTTTAAAGAAAGCGTTGATAAATGATTAAAGTAAAGAAACCTCATTTTGGAGCATTATCTTCCAGCAATGCCACTAAAAATTACATTTACATTTTATGTGGTATAGTCACAAACGGTAGCAATTAAGTCGGGCGGTCGGTGCTACGCGAAGTATAAAACGTGTCATTAAAGTTCATTTGTTTCCGATACAGAGCTACCCTCTTTATCTTACGGCGACTGAAAGAAGCGGTGTGCAAGTACGAACGTTTTCAGCACGGCTATTTTCTTTTCTGCCGAGGGCATATGTGTGACCCTGCACCTCAAAACAAACAAAAAGTCGCCAGACATGAATTTTTAGTTAAGACCATATTCTGAAAGAGCAGACTTTAAGCTTTAAAATGATGTAAAACTCAAATCAAATGGACTCTCCTAATCTATCTAAATATTAGAAAAAAAGCACAAACTCAGGAAAAGTGTGAACTGAGAAAAGAGGCTCTGAAGTACAGTGTCTATTCAAGCGCTTAATCTTTACCAAACCGTGCTGGCTGTGCGATGAATGGGACAAAAAACAGGAAGTAAACCACCAGAGTAACAACAATGAAGGGATTATCAGATTAAACTGAAATCTAAAATGCCCCATTAACACATTCTGTCCATAATTAATGCCAACTTTCAAAGCAGTAGCACTATCCTTTCAAAAGTTATTAGAGTTGAAAGTGAAGAGTGTGGACAAGGTTTTTCAGAAATGAAAAAGGGATTCTAAAGACACATCTAATCACACTATTCTACCAAAAATGTTCGAAACTGCTGAAAAAACACACTTTCGTGCCCGTTTTATGATACCACATTTTAGCATAATGTAAAAGAGGACCCTCTCTTTCAGAAAATATGAAAAAGTCAAGTTCGGCTGGGTTGACCCATTTCACTTATTTTCAGTCCTCACGCGAAATCAGTGTGTGCGACTTTATGTTCGTTTTGAGGCGCACGGTCACATATGGTTTAGTTGATCTATGATTAAAAGATGAATTGGCTCACGATACGAAAATGACGATGAATTCTTCAAAGAAACTGATGGTAATATTAATAAACTACACCCAACTCTCTTCCTATGCTTAACAGAGATAAACCATTACATATGGTCGTTTATCATTTTCGTTTTCATTTGTGTTGATTACTGTTTTCTCCTATTTTTTCTGTTATTTATCCTTCCTTTTACTTTCAGAGAAAATACGATACCAGATTCAGTGGTTTCTCTTTAACCTCACCACCACTACTTCCATCATCATAACCGCTCTCAACTGGGGGCTGCTGTATTTTGCCATATCGATAAAAGTACCGAACTTGTTTTACGGCATCATCCATCTACTTCCCACCGTTGTCTGCGGCATCAGAAATATCCTAACCCTGATCGTTGTCCGCTTCGTGCACAAATCACCCAGTCTTCTTCCTGAGCATCTACTTGCTCTTCATTGCCATATACTTGGCGACTGGAGGAACGAATGCGTTCGCCATTTCCTTCATTATCTTCTTCGAGAACCACCCCGGCAGAGAGGCTGCCACCGTGGTACTCGTGCAGTGATGTTGGCTCAGACCATTTTTAAGGGATTGTATGAAATCCGTGTCCGATGTATGGATACTAGGAGTGCAGAAGCTGTTACTGCTGCTAACGAACCGGTATCTGTCGAGGTCGAAGCACTGACTGAATAGTTTTCATGGTTGGCACCCTCACCATTCACAATCTCGACCAGATTATTCACTGCCAACATAGCACTGATTTGTATTATTATAATTGACTGAAGTCTAACATTTACGGAATGATGGTCAGCTACGCTGATGTTATTGTCTCTGGTTCAAGGATTTCTTACATTTTATACGATAAGAATACTTAACATGCATCCCTTTGGAGGCCAGGTCGTGCAACATTAAATTTGTATGACGCTTCAATTTATGTACACGAGTTTACAACACGGCAATACCGATGCTTTGTATTCTTTTCATACATATTCTGTGAGATAGCATTCTTATAAGTTACAAACTATCACCTATGCGACTTAGGGTTACTGTTTCTTTTTTTTGTAGGTCAAATGCACAGTAATGTACTATAAAGGAAAATATTCAATGTTGATTTTGTCAATGTCTTCATTTCTTTCTTTTTTTTTATTACACTCTCTACGTCATAATGTAATTTAGCGTGCAGGGAGTGCATAATATCAGAATGGCGTTTAGTGCCTGCTTGGGCCTATTTTCTAATAAAGCATACTATTGCAGCAGGAAAAAAAAAAATATTATTTTCACTAGAGGTAAACCTGAGCTATATTCCATAAGAGACGATCAGCCCAGTCAAGCCATGCATATGTTGACGGTCTCCTGCTTCCTTTTTGAATCAGATGTATACTGCCTTATCTGTATTACATGCAACTATAAATGCTTTACAAATATTTTTTGTTATACGTGTACCATAGTAGTATAAACTGCACTTCTGTATTGCTCATTTGTCATTTGGTTATGTTTTGTTTCAATTTGTTGCACCTCTGTAAATCGTTTTGAATTCATTTGGGATGCAAAATAAATAAGAACGAGCGACCGAACGAACGAATGATATGAAGAGTTTGTTTGCAAAAACCGATAAGTCCATATTTGCCAAATGGAGATATTTACGATTAAAGGTCAGGAAAAATAAAGAAAATAATAAGAAAATTTTTGCTTCTTTTGACCATAACTTTAAAAATGTACCTTTATAATGTAGTGACCAATATATCATTTAAAAGGTATTATTTTGTACTTTATGACAGAGACCGTACTTCAAAATCTTCAAAAATGGACTTATCGGTTTTTGCGAACAAACTGTTCATATTCTTTTCCCAAAATAACAGTAAAACAATAAAATGGTTAACAAGTCCTTTGACCCCAAATATGTTTGCATATTTTAATTTACAGTTTCTCAGAGTTCTCAAAATTAGAAATATTTGTAAACACTTTGTTTTGATATACCAAAATTACCTTAGTAAAGGAGGAGAATACCATTACCATAATAAAAACGTTAAAAAAGCTGTAAGATCCTCAATGAACGAATGCATTGTATACATGTTTATGTGACCCTGCACCACAAAACCAACAAAAAAACCGCTTCATCCAAGTTTTGTGTAGTTAGGTTCATCTCACAATTTTTTTTATCTATTCAAGTGGGGCAAATAATATCTATTTACGTTCAGCCACAGGCGCACATCTGCAAGGATTTTCTTTTGTTCAGAACTTGGGGATGACCTATTCATTCATCCCTCCCTGATGCTTTCAGCAAAAGATGACGGAATCTGATCAAAATCTGAATAGGGTACAACATGAATTCTAAACAGAATTCAATCAACGAGCACCATGCAAGGCGACAATATTCAGAAATGTGCTCAAGTACAAACAGGGAAACGAGTAGAAGCAAAAAAATTCAACAAGGGCAGATCGGGGAGAAGAGTAACAGTTCGAACACAAGAACACATCGACATGCACCACGTGATGCAAAGCCTCATTCAAGAACCCCGACAAAGTTGCAGGAGAAACAAGCTCTACATGTAATGTGACTACGTACTATATTCAACATAGTAACGAAACTTGGATTGAGAGGTTTTCTGATGAGTGCTGAAAGAAGGCTCATATCTCTGTCTTCAGTAGACCATAAAGCATACAATTTAAGCCAGTAGTATAACATGAATGCTAGCTTACGATTATAAAATCATATACAATCCGATTTTGTAAATTTGAAGTTCTACTAATTTAGAGTGCAATTAGCATGTTTTTGTGGGACACGTTATACATAATTAAAGATATATACATATTTGTGACCGTGAACCACAAAACGAACATAAAGTCGCACACACTGATTTTGCGTGAGGACTGAAAATAAATGAAATGAGTCAACCTAGCCGATCTTGATTTTGTCATATTTTCTGAAAGAGCAGGTCTTCTTTTACATTATGCTAAAATTTGGTATCATAAAACGGGGGGGGGGGTCTTTAGCAGTTTATTTCGAACATTTCTGGTAGAATAGTGTGATTACGTGTGTCTTTTGAGTCCCTTTTTCATTTCTGAAAAAAAAACCTGGTACACACTTTTCACTTTCAACTCTAATAACTCAGAAAGGATAGTGCTACTTCTTTGAAAGTTGTCATTAATCATGGACAAAACGTGTTAATAAGGCATGCGTAATTTCAGTTTAATCTGATAATCCCTTCATTGTTGTTACTCTGGTGGTTTACTTCCTATTTTTTGTCCCATTCATTGCACAGCCAGCTGCTACGGTTTGATAAAGACTAAGCGCTTGAATAGACACTGTACTTCAGAGCCTCTTTTCTCGGTTCACACTTTTCCTGAGTGTGTGCTTTCTTTCCAATATTTAGATAGGTTAGGAGAGTCGATTAATTGATTTGATTTATACATCATTTTAATGCTTAAACTTTGCTCTTTCACAATATGGTCTTAACTAAAAATTCATGTCTGGCGACTTTTTGTTTGTTTTGTGGTGCAGGGTCATATGTATGTATATATATTATATATATATATATATATATATATATATATATATATATATATATGTATATTAGAGACAACTACCCAGCAGAGAGTGTGGAAGCGTCATTTCCAACAAAGTGAAATGGCTTCTGTGGTGTACATGATAAGAAAGGAAATGAGTACTGAAAGGAAAGAGAATAGAAAAAGAAATCGTAATCCAAGAGGTTTAAGGTCTTAGAAAAATAAATATATGATTTCTGTACTCCAATATGTAAATATAATATATAACCTTGAATAATATTTGTAGGGAAGCACTGCATTACCTTGCTCGGTATACCTGATTTTATGTTGACAGTTTGCATGGGAAGTCCATGACAGGTCATTACCGATCGAGGCCAAAGAATTTGGTGTAATCAACCTATGGCAATGCAACATTGCTAATAGTAATCCCATTCGATAGTTCCTATAAATCTATTAATTTCATAAAACGAGTTAGCATTTTGTTACTGTAAGGGGATAATTATTTGTTTCAATCTATGATTGAATCGAAATAATTTCATTGTTACAGGTATCAACAAGAGTATAGGTATTGCTATTTGAAATGAATATAATAGTCCGCTGCAGTGGGAGATTATCATCTTTTTTCTTTACCAGAAATGCAGACAGTGAAAATAAATAAGAGAGCACCCTACACAGAGGGAGCCTTGTGGCACAACACAGAAAATAAACTTAAAACGGAAACTACTTTTAATGTTAAAAACTGCTTTCGATGGATAGGTTATTCCTTAAGCCAATGTGCAGGTCTTTCACGAATCCCGGTTTGACTCAGTTTGCAAAGTGATACTTAGGCGTCTAAAACGGGAGAGGGTTGGAGGAGGGGGTGTCAAATTATATTTTGGTAAAAACCAATATGTCTCTAATTTGGAAGTTCAAATTCAATTAATGCACTCTCAGTTGCATCTGACACAACACAATTGATCTAAAACTTCAAAATCAAAATCTTAGCTCATTTTCTGAGACTTAAACCAACTCACCCATCGTTATTCCCTCTAGTTGCTTTGGTAAAATAATTTGTCTGGTATGACGGAGTTTAGTAACCTATCGCCACGTCTCACAAGAAATGTAGCAAAGTGTGTGTGTGTGTGTGTGTGTGTGTGTGTGCGTGTGTGTGTGTGTGTGTGTGAACATTTCTTTTTTCAAGTTTGGACCTTTCACGGGCTTGCTTGAGGCATTGGGAAAGTCTAGAATTAACTTGAGTAGATTTGACTAGGGGTTTTGTTTCTTGTTAAAGACAAGTCCCAAAGAAGACCATTCAAAAGGTCGTAAACTTGGCATTGACATTAAAGGCATTCAAAGTGATCGAATGCTGCGCCCACTTTCTCCACATTCCCGTCATGATTATGTGTGTGTATATGTGACCCTGCACCACAAAACGCACAAAATTCGCCAGATAAAGATTTTTAGTTATTGGCAGATTCTGAAAGAACAGACCCTAAGCTTTAAAATGATGTATAACTCAATTCAAATGGATTCTCCTAACCTATATAAATATTGGAAAGAAAGCACACACTCTGGAAAAGTTTGAACTGAGTAAAGTGGCTGCATGTGAAGTACAGGATGTATTCAAGTGCCTAATCTTTACTAAGCCGTGCTACCCGTACCATGAAAAGGACAACAAACTTGATGTAAACCTATGTAGCAGCAACAATAAAGGGATTATGAAATTTAACATGCTTGATAAACATTTTCTGTTCATAACAGCAGTCAACTTTCAAAGCAGTAGTATCATCCTGTCAAAAGTTATTAGAGTTTAAAATTAATGTATGCAAAGGATTTTCAAGGGAATTAAAAGGGGCCTCTGAGAAAAACCTAATCACACTACTTTACCAAAAAGAGGTTGTAGAAAAACTGCTGAAAACCGACTTTCCCATTCAATTTATGATCCCAAACTTCGGGATAATGTAGAAGAAGAATAGCTCTTTCAGGAAATATGGATAACTCAAAATTGACTGGGTTGACTCGTTTCACCTTTCTAAAGTCCTAATATATAATCAAGGGGTGCGACTTTTTTTTTCTTCTGTAATGCACGGTCACATATATGTTTATATTTCACATAATTATGTATACGCACCGACACAAACAAATGTATAGCCCTACATACATGATATTGCACGCAACTTCAGGTGACGTGATTTAAATCGTGTTTGAGATTGTCAGAATGTGGTTGCATTTACTTACTTTCAAAACGTTCTCTTGTAAAGTCGCACCTCCTCATAAGTTGTGGCATACAGGAGGTTTCCGCCTTGGCACACAAAGAGTCAAAAGGGATCGCGTAGTTTTGGTTGAGAGATAGATTTAGGTTTCTATCATTTTCGTGACATAATGAGAAACATGTTATAGAATATGAAAGAGCATGTAATTGTAAGAGGGATTCAAAGTTTATGTGATGAAAATTTGTTTTGAAATGGTTGAAATATCTAAACGGAGCAATACTATAGGTTTTCCCGGTGAACTTCAAGTTACTGTTCGGAGCATTCAATTTAAAATATCCCACGCTCGCAGCCCTGAATCAGAAAATCAAATTAAAAATCCGGTCATTCGAATTCACTATTGGAGCATTCAAACTTAAGAGAGGAGCACGCATTTCAGCAAAGAACATTCAAATTCATCTCACGCTGCCGAAGGAATCTCATTCAAAATTCGTCATCCAAATTCGTGAATTAGCAACCATATTCCAAATAGGTGCATTCAAATTAAAAGAAATCCTGAATCTGTGTAGTTCGGAACCGTGCATGATTGCCTTTTTCGTCTAGCTTTGAATATAGTATATTGGGATTTTCGGAAATGTCTCCTGTTCATTCTAAATTTTGAACTCGGGCTTTTCGAGAAGGACAGGCACATTAGGCACTGCATAAGCCTACAGACAAGCATAATAGAGATGACTGATTGACACCTTCGGATGAACAATTTCGACTACATTGAAACTGATAAAATGAGCATTGTTTACGTCTTGTTTGTTGTTTATTGCTATCTTATTGGTTTACTTTTGCGGGACTATGTGAGATCATTGTGTGTCAGCTTGTCTTTAAATTGATGCGTTGTCATTGTGTGGTTAGTGTTGGGGCGTTGTCAGCATGCGCAGTATCATCAAAGAATGTGATTACATTGCCGTTGTGTTGTTTGGTTGCACTGCTCATTACACCTTACAATTTAAAATTTATTGAGATGAAAAACAAAGAATACACCGTGAACACAGAACAATGCAGAACCTTCATACAATCATAATTACATTATATACAAGCAAGTTCAAAATTTATAATGAACACGTGGACATATGCCAAAAATATATAATCTTCATCATAAATCCCAATATATTCAAAGCTAAATGAGAAAGAAACATATACACGGCCCCAAACTAAACAAATTCAGGACTTATTTTAATTCGAGTGCAATTATTTGGAATATGGTTGCCCATTAACGAATTTGAATGACCGACGAGATTCCGTCGCTAGCTTGAGATGAATTTGAATGCCCATAGCTGAAATGCGTGCTCCTCTCTTAAATTTGAAATCTCCGATAATGAAGTTGAATGCTCCGATAGTGAATTCGAATGACCGGATTTTGAATTTGACTGTTGATTCAGTGCTGCGAGAGAGGGATGCGTGGAATTGAATGCACAGAATAGAAACTTGAATGACAAAAGTATATGAAATTGGCAGGGAAAACCTATAATAAAGGGCGGGACCCATCTTTGATTAGGATTGCTTTGTTTTACTCTCTTTTTGGATATCTCAGTCATTTCAAATCCGGTTTATATAAATGAACTTTGAATTCCTCTTAGAATTGTATGATTTGTCAACATATCATACAGTGGTTTCTAAATTTCTCGCAAAAAGATAAAAGCTGAATTCTCACCTCAAATCAATACTATGCCATCCCTTTAAAGGCACACCTACTCGTAGCAGTCTGATGTTCTCTACAGTGTCAGTCAACATTGTCATTGACATTATCATTACAATCGGTTGAGTTGGCACCATTTCACTCTTCAAATCATGATGGTTCCTCTTTTAAGCTGCTGCGCATAAACCTGATATGTACCACTTACAAAAAAAAAATGCATTGAGTTTGGACTTTGTACGCAAAACAATAAAAAAAAAAGACTTCAGTGTGGAAATCGGTATTAAGCACTTGTCACAGGCGAAGGAAGAGACACATAATGCCTCAATGAACTTGAATAATACGTCTGTTAAAACTGGCGTATTTTGCTCCTCACAATCTTCAAGACACAGAGACTTCGACAAACTTGCAGGCACACATCTACACCGTGGCATTAAAGGAATGGTAAATCCCCCCCCCCCCACATTATTAATGCAGGAATTTGGCGTGTCTAGGGAGGGTGCATTGCATGGAGTGTGCTCTGCAACACTCCATGGTTTGAGAACAGTGCTGACTGTGATCACTTGATAGACTAACTTACCTTGTTGATCAAAGTTTGTCTTCGTCTATGTCTCCCTATGACGGATGAAATATCCGACGTCGTTCTGTTATTAATATTGACTGCCTCTGTGTTCTGTGGGCCCACGGCAGAAGGTAACTCTGGCTTCATTTTCATTAACCTGTATTCATGCTACAGATGAAGTCTACCGTTATTACGTCCCAACCTATAAATATCACTGAAAGGCGTTGTTAAAAACATGCACTGAAACTAATGTACATGTATGCAATGCGATTTCCATCATTTTGTTTGACGTAAGAATGCCGGTTAGCTCAATTTTCTGCTAAAGCCCTGTCACACCTTTTCGGGCAAGCCTTGCGTGCGACTTGCGAAGAACAATTTTTACTACCAGGAGGTCCCCGCAGATGACCCTCACATAACAGTAGCTAGCACGTATCTCACCCATAGTTACCCGGAGTTGCTCACGCAAGTCCTATTCACCCGCAGCCCAGTTTAGGCCCTGTCACACCTTTTCAGGGCTAGCTAGGCGGGCTTGTTGCGTGTGGGAATTTTTCAGCACCCAGGACAATCTTTGCAGGCGGAAAAGGATGTGGGCAAGTTTCGCATGCGACTTACCTGCTGGAACCGTGCTACTTACGATCTACTTCCGTGTGACCTGCGTGTCAGGCGCATGGGTGGCTAGTGAGGGCTGACAACTCGGTGAAGGAATCCCTCTGAAGGAATGGCAAAAGTCCCACAGAATGTCATTACCTTGGCCGCATAGAGAACTGCGAAGTACCTGCGTCATAGCTGCGAAGTACCTGAAAAAAAAAGTGTTGGCTGCGGGTAAATCGGATACGCGCTATGTACTGTCAGGTGCGGACCAACTGCTGGGAGGTCCGGGTAGCAAAAAAAAAAAATCCCCGCAAGTCAACCTGTACCGTCACTGTACAGGCATGCTAATCTGGAAACATTGAACTGCACATTACTTGAATATGAGACTATTCTGAAGCAGACAATTTTCACACAACAATCAAAGATTGGAACAATCATCTCCCAGCATTCACATTGATTCCCACTGATCAGTTACTAGCCATCCCCTTTAAGAACAGGAATATGAGATGATAACAAATATTTTTAAGATCAGCACCTGATCAGACAAAACTCTGATTGACTGTTGCACATGCTGCTGACATTGACTGAAGAGTATTCGGGGGGGGGGGGGGAGAGGATGGCGCCCCCTGCCCCCACCCCCAGTAATTTCCCTACTTGTGAAAAAAAAGTCGTGATTTTTTGATTGAAAACTGCCAAAATAATAATTTCTCAAGAAAGCATCAGTTTGCTAAATTTCAATTCTAAAAATGCCAAATCTCCCTCGCTCGGTCATTTTCCATAGACTTAGTAGGGCCTACACTGTTACATTGACAAATTTCGGAATATTTCATCAAATGGGTGCACTACATAATATTTCAATGAGTTCCACAAGTGAAAAAAAAAAACCAAAATCAGATGGTGTTAGTAGTACTCGTCTTGGATTAACATTATTCCCAATTCCATTAAACATGTCTTTGTCAGATATTTGTATTTGATTTATAGAAATTCAAAAGCTCCCTCGCATGTAGGGTCGTCGATCCTGGAGGGCAAGGGAGCAGTTGCCCCCCCTCACAAAAAAAAAAAAAAATGATGTTGGGGAGGAAGCTTCCTGGAATGGGAACACATGCTCCTCCGTTAGGTTCTTTTTCATACACTTATCAGTTCACGTTTTAGACTGAAAAATTCTCAAATATTTCATAAAGACGTGTGCACTAGATCTCAGTTCCTTTCAGTGCAATCTGTTTCTGCATTCTGTTTTCAATACAATACATTACAAAATTTGACAATAGGTCACAAATTTCGTCAATTGTTCCAGCACATTGACATACACTGTGGAGCACGATTGAATGAAGAAAGTGTATCGATAGGGAGAAATATGTGACCCGCTAAAACAAAAGGATCCTAAAGTCGCTGACGGTAGAGCCGAGAAAATCGAATTTGAAGTCACATCATCAAAATTGGTCAAAACAATCGGATTTCTGTTTTCAACATAATTTTGTAGTCTAATGTTTTGTCTATCATCTGCCGAAATTTCGAAGCTAAATGATTTAAGTAAAAGCAAGAAATCAGCGTGTTTCTGGGCCATGATTTTCCGACGTTCAACGTAACAGAAACGTGTCCGAAGATTTGGATTTATTGAACAAATATTGAGTGAATATCGCGGAAGTCGCTAGGAGCATGCCTTCTATTGTCAAGCGATGAAAACTGTCTCGCCTCCCCTTGATCATGATAGCGTTGGAAGGAAAACTTTGAAGGCGTTTTTCTCGAAACGAAACTCTGATTTCCTCGACCACTTGACATGCGCTAATAAAATAATCGATATCTTCGCAACCGAATACTTTTATGAGTTGTGCTACATATGAAATTAAAGTAGAAGAGTAAGGGAATAATGTCATGCCATTTTCAGAAAATTGTCTTCCCCCGACTTTAGGCTCCTTTTGTTATAGCAGGTCACATATATGAAATAATGTCAAATTAAAGGTAACCCATGCGACTACGAACACGTCGATTTTTTTTTTAAATTCATCTCATGAATTTCTTTTTCCTTAGCGACGGAATTACAACATGGAATCGAAGAATGCACGCATAAGAGCCAGTCCCATCAAAGCAGGTGTACGTACCAACCTCCCTACAACACTCCCTAACAAAAAAGTCCTGTGGTACTCCCTGTGGTACTTGTCGGTACCACACAATGTACCACACACTTGTAATGTTACCACAGGAACTGTGTGGTACTGTACCACAGGCTTGTAGGGTACTCCCTGTAGTACTTGTCAGTACCACACAATGTACCACATAAATAAATGTTACCACAGGAACTGTGTGGTACTGTTTTACAGGCTCATGTGGTACTCCCTGTGGTACTGGTTGGTACCACACAATGTACCACACAAATATATGTTAATACATGAACTGTGTGGTACTGTGTCACAGGCTCGTGTGGTACTCTGGGATGTACCACAAGGCAGTACCACAGGACAGTACCACAAGACAGTACCACATGAATTGTCCTGTGGTATTTTGGGACGTAACAGAGGAGAGTACAACAGGAAAGTACCACAGGATAGTATCACAGGACAGTACCACACGACTTGTTCTGTGGTATTTTAGGACGCACCACAGGACAGTACCATAGGGCAGTTCCACAGGACAGTACCACAGGAAAGTACCACAGGATAGTACCACAGGACAGTACCACAGGAATTGTCCTGTGGTATTTTGGGACGTACCACAGGACAGTACCACAGGACAGTACCACAGGATAGTACCACAGGACAGTAACTCACGACTTGTCCTGTGGTATTTTGGGACGTACCACAGGACAGTACCACAGGGCAGTTCCACAGGACAGTACCACAGGAAAGTACCACAGGATAGTACCACAGGACAACACCACACGACTTGTCCTGTGGTATTTTGAGACGTACCACAGGGCAGTACCACAGGACAGTACCACAGGAAAGTACCACAGGATAGTACCACAGGACAGTACCACACGACTTGTCCTGTGGTATTTTGGAACGTACCACAGGACAGTACCACAGGGCAGTACCACAGGAAAGTACCACAGGATAGTACCACAGGACAGTACCACACGACATGTCCTGTGGTATTTTGGGACATACCACAGGACAGTACCACAGGAATTGTCCTGTGGTATTTTGGGACGTACCACAGGACAGTACCACAGGGCAGTACCACAGGACAGTACCACAGGATAGTACCACAGGACAGTACCTCACGACTTGTCCTGTGGTATTTTGGGACGTACCACAGGACAGTACCACAGGACAATACCACAGGACAGTACCACAGGACAGTACCGCAGGAAAGTACCACAGGATAGTACCACAGGACAGTACCACACGACTTGTCCTGTGGTATTTTGGGACGTACCACAGGGCCGTACCACAGGACAGTACCACAGGATAGTACCACAGGACAGTACCACAGGATAGTACCACAGGACAGTACCACACGACTTGTCCTGTGGTATTTTGGGACATACCACAGGACAGTACCACAGGAATTGTCCTGTGGTATTTAGGGACGTACCACAGGACAGTACCACAGGGCAGTACCACAGGACAGTACCACAGGACAGTACCACAGGACAGTACCACACGACTTGTCCTGTGGTATTTTGGGACGTACCACAGGATAGTACCACAGGGGAGTACCACAGGACAGTACCACAGGATAGTACCACAGGACAGTACCACACGACTTGTCCTGTGGTATTTTGGGACGTACCACAGGACAGTACCACAGGGCAGTACCGCAGGACAGTACCACAGGAAAGTACCACAGGACAGTACCACACGACTTGTCCTGTGGTATTTTGGGACGTACCACAGGACAGTACCACACAAATTGTCCTATGGAATTTTGGGACATACCACATTACAGTACGACAGGAATTCCTGTGGTAATTTTGATGTATACCACAGGAGAGTACCACAGGAACTGTCCAAAATCCCACAGGAAAATCATAATATGGTGCTATTCCACACAGAATTACCACACAGCAAACTAAATTCGTAAGTACCACAGAAAAATGCTACAGGATATTCATTTATTCAAATTAAATTCGTAAGTACCACAGAAAAATGCTACAGGATATTCATTTTTTTTTCTTAACATTTTATACCAGAGGACTTTCACATCAGGAGAATATCAAACAGCAGTACCACACAGGAGTACCACACAGGAAAATTGTAAGGCAGAATCAACTGAAATTTATAACAAAAATATAAACAAAAAAGCACATATTAATATTCCTCAATTAATTGATAGATGAGGTATGCTGTGAATTACAGCAATTGATTTGTCATTACTTATCCTGTCCTATACTCCTACAGTATTACCTATTTAGTGAAAGTGCTGATGTTAAGCATGAGACATTTCATAAGGACTTCTGTGGTACTCCTGTGGTACTCCTGTGGTACTCCTGTGGTACAAATTTTTACATAGCTCATGAATATTCATAAAAAGCACTCTAGATTTTAGAAAATACATATATGACTTTAAAAGTCAAGGTATTAATGATGGGACTTACTTTGAACTTTATGAAAGATTGTCTAATTGTGTTATGTTATTCCCAGTATCATAGATATTGCTATGAAAGTGTAATTTCATATCTTGATAATAAAGTATAATCGAGTTAGTAACCATGCCTTAATGCTTTACGGATAGACGACCATATACATATGTACTGATACAGTCGATGGCTACCTAGGAATAGAATATGATTATATAGATCTATTATAGAACTAGATTGGCACTTTGCCATTAGACTCTCGTTTGAGGTTATATGTTAGGAGAGGACAGGTTATTAAGTAGGGCCATGTTTGTCCTGAAATCCATCACTCACCTATCAGGAATATTCCTTGATATGTGGCCAAAATTCTCCCAGATTTTTTTTTTCGATCTGTCTTGTGTGGTACTCTCCTGTGGTACCATGGAAATGCTGTGTGGTACTGCCCTGTGGTAATGCTGTGTGGTAATGATCGACCTGTGGTACTGTCCTGTGGTACTGTCCCAAAATACCACAGGACAGTTCCTGTGGTACTGTTCTGTGGTACTAGTCCTGTGGTACTGCCCTGTGGTACGTCCCAAAATACCACAGGAATTCCTGTGGTACTGTCCTGTGGTACTGTTCTGTGGTACCGGTCCTGTGGTACTTTCCTGTGGTACTGCCCTGTGGTACATCCCAAAATACCACAGGAATTCCTGTGGTACTGTCCTGTGGTATGTCCCAAAATACCACAGGACAATTCCTGTGGTACTGTCCTGTGGTACTTTCCTGTGGTACTGTCCTGTGGTACTGTCCTGTGGTACCGTCCTGTGGTAATTACCACAGGAGTACCACAGGACTTTTTCGTAAGGGTACGTTCCTTATACTTACGTGTGTCCTGAGTGGATTTAAGCCTGATGTTTCTATGATATGGACCGATGACTCTGGAAAGAGACTAAAAACCGTGGCTTCGCGACAGACATCATTATCTGACGACACATACGAGAGGTTCGAGAAAATCAATGTTTCAGCCAAACATGGGAGAGAGCAAACCTTCGTTTGCATAGCTACCGGTGACTCTGAATGGAACGTCAACCAAAGAAATCACTCTTCTGTCTATATCAGGTTCTGTGGAAAGTTTTCAAGTTTGTACTTCTGAATAATAGCGTGTCTTATTAAACCTTCATACCGACACATAAACTATGAAAAAAGGTATCCATAACAAAAACAGAAAATTAATTTGTTTTTATTCTGATTTGTCACGTGGAAATCTAATCCGAGTTGGTATTTTTTATTTTGATTGAATGGAATAGATTGACAACACAAACAAATGCGAGGTTACTCTGCTTTTAAAAGCTCTTGCATAAAAAAAAAACACCATTCACTATTATATCGCTCAGTATAATGTATTGCCTATCATAATGTGTAGTTTTGTACAGTCAATTCAAACGTCTGTGGCACTAAGCAGAACATCGTCCATGCTGTAAAATTATCGAGGTACTAATCGACATGTTTAATGACTTTTAACTCTATCAATTATGGACTAACGTTTTTTTTACCGTGTCTATATAAAATTTCAGGAAAACGCATAAATGTTGGTCTCATCACAATCTTCAAGACACAGAGACTTCGACAAACTTGCAGGCACACATCTACACCGTGGGATTAAAGGAATGGTAAATCCCCCCCCCCCCACACATTATTAATGCAGGAATTTGGCGTGTCTAGGGAGGGTGCATTGCATGGAGTGTGCTCTGCAACACTCCATGGTTTGAGAACAGTGCTGACTGTGATCACTTGATAGACTAACTTACCTTGTTGATCAAAGTTTGTCTTCGTCTATGTCTCCCTATGACGGATGAAATATCCGACGTCGTTCTGTTATTAATATTGACTGCCTCTGTGTTCTGTGGGCCCACGGCAGAAGGTAACTCTGGCTTCATTTTCATTAACCTGTATTCATGCTACAGATGAAGTCTACCGTTATTACGTCCCAACCTATAAATATCACTGAAAGGCGTTGTTAAAAACATGCACTGAAACTAATGTACATGTATGCAATGCGATTTCCATCATTTTGTTTGACGTAAGAATGCCGGTTAGCTCAATTTTCTGCTAAAGCCCTGTCACACCTTTTCGGGCAAGCCTTGCGTGCGACTTGCGAAGAACAATTTTTACTACCAGGAGGTCCCCGCAGATGACCCTCACATAACAGTAGCTAGCACGTATCTCACCCATAGTTACCCGGAGTTGCTCACGCAAGTCCTATTCACCCGCAGCCCAGTTTAGGCCCTGTCACACCTTTTCAGGGCTAGCTAGGCGGGCTTGTTGCGTGTGGGAATTTTTCAGCACCCAGGACAATCTTTGCAGGCGGAAAAGGATGTGGGCAAGTTTCGCATGCGACTTACCTGCTGGAACCGTGCTACTTACGATCTACTTCCGTGTGACCTGCGTGTCAGGCGCATGGGTGGCTAGTGAGGGCTGACAACTCGGTGAAGGAATCCCTCTGAAGGAATGGCAAAAGTCCCACAGAATGTCATTACCTTGGCCGCATAGAGAACTGCGAAGTACCTGCGTCATAGCTGCGAAGTACCTGAAAAAAAAAGTGTTGGCTGCGGGTAAATCGGATACGCGCTATGTACTGTCAGGTGCGGACCAACTGCTGGGAGGTCCGGGTAGCAAAAAAAAAAATCCCCGCAAGTCAACCTGTACCGTCACTGTACAGGCATGCTAATCTGGAAACATTGAACTGCACATTACTTGAATATGAGACTATTCTGAAGCAGACAATTTTCACACAACAATCAAAGATTGGAACAATCATCTCCCAGCATTCACATTGATTCCCACTGATCAGTTACTAGCCATCCCCTTTAAGAACAGGAATATGAGATGATAACAAATATTTTTAAGATCAGCACCTGATCAGACAAAACTCTGATTGACTGTTGCACATGCTGCTGACATTGACTGAAGAGTATTCGGGGGGGGGGGAGAGGATGGCGCCCCCTGCCCCCACCCCCAGTAATTTTCCTACTTGTGAAAAAAAAGTCGTGATTTTTTGATTGAAAACTGCCAAAATAATAATTTCTCAAGAAAGCATCAGTTTGCTAAATTTCAATTCTAAAAATGCCAAATCTCCCTCGCTCGGTCATTTTCCATAGACTTAGTAGGGCCTACACTGTTACATTGACAAATTTCGGAATATTTCATCAAATGGGTGCACTACATAATATTTCAATGAGTTCCACAAGTGAAAAAAAAAAACCAAAATCAGATGGTGTTAGTAGTACTCGTCTTGGATTAACATTATTCCCAATTCCATTAAACATGTCTTTGTCAGATATTTGTATTTGATTTATAGAAATTCAAAAGCTCCCTCGCATGTAGGGTCGTCGATCCTGGAGGGCAAGGGAGCAGTTGCCCCCCCTCACAAAAAAAAAAAAAAAATGATGTTGGGGAGGAAGCTTCCTGGAATGGGAACACATGCTCCTCCGTTAGGTTCTTTTTCATACACTTATCAGTTCACGTTTTAGACTGAAAAATTCTCAAATATTTCATAAAGACGTGTGCACTAGATCTCAGTTCCTTTCAGTGCAATCTGTTTCTGCATTCTGTTTTCAATACAATACATTACAAAATTTGACAATAGGTCACAAATTTCGTCAATTGTTCCAGCACATTGACATACACTGTGGAGCACGATTGAATGAAGAAAGTGTATCGATAGGGAGAAATATGTGACCCGCTAAAACAAAAGGATCCTAAAGTCGCTGACGGTAGAGCCGAGAAAATCGAATTTGAAGTCACATCATCAAAATTGGTCAAAACAATCGGATTTCTGTTTTCAACATAATTTTGTAGTCTAATGTTTTGTCTATCATCTGCCGAAATTTCGAAGCTAAATGATTTAAGTAAAAGCAAGAAATCAGCGTGTTTCTGGGCCATGATTTTCCGACGTTCAACGTAACAGAAACGTGTCCGAAGATTTGGATTTATTGAACAAATATTGAGTGAATATCGCGGAAGTCGCTAGGAGCATGCCTTCTATTGTCAAGCGATGAAAACTGTCTCGCCTCCCCTTGATCATGATAGCGTTGGAAGGAAAACTTTGAAGGCGTTTTTCTCGAAACGAAACTCTGATTTCCTCGACCACTTGACATGCGCTAATAAAATAATCGATATCTTCGCAACCGAATACTTTTATGAGTTGTGCTACATATGAAATTAAAGTAGAAGAGTAAGGGAATAATGTCATGCCATTTTCAGAAAATTGTCTTCCCCCGACTTTAGGCTCCTTTTGTTATAGCAGGTCACATATATGAAATAATGTCAAATTAAAGGTAACCCATGCGACTACGAACACGTCGATTTTTTTTTTTAAATTCATCTCATGAATTTCTTTTTCCTTAGCGACGGAATTACAACATGGAATCGAAGAATGCACGCATAAGAGCCAGTCCCATCAAAGCAGGTGTACGTACCAACCTCCCTACAACACTCCCTAACAAAAAAGTCCTGTGGTACTCCCTGTGGTACTTGTCGGTACCACACAATGTACCACACACTTGTAATGTTACCACAGGAACTGTGTGGTACTGTACCACAGGCTTGTAGGGTACTCCCTGTAGTACTTGTCAGTACCACACAATGTACCACATAAATAAATGTTACCACAGGAACTGTGTGGTACTGTTTTACAGGCTCATGTGGTACTCCCTGTGGTACTGGTTGGTACCACACAATGTACCACACAAATATATGTTAATACATGAACTGTGTGGTACTGTGTCACAGGCTCGTGTGGTACTCTGGGATGTACCACAAGGCAGTACCACAGGACAGTACCACAAGACAGTACCACATGAATTGTCCTGTGGTATTTTGGGACGTAACAGAGGAGAGTACAACAGGAAAGTACCACAGGATAGTATCACAGGACAGTACCACACGACTTGTTCTGTGGTATTTTAGGACGCACCACAGGACAGTACCACAGGAAAGTACCACAGGATAGTACCACAGGACAGTACCACAGGAATTGTCCTGTGGTATTTTGGGACGTACCACAGGACAGTACCACAGGACAGTACCACAGGATAGTACCACAGGACAGTAACTCACGACTTGTCCTGTGGTATTTTGGGACGTACCACAGGACAGTACCACAGGGCAGTTCCACAGGACAGTACCACAGGAAAGTACCACAGGATAGTACCACAGGACAACACCACACGACTTGTCCTGTGGTATTTTGAGACGTACCACAGGGCAGTACCACAGGACAGTACCACAGGAAAGTACCACAGGATAGTACCACAGGACAGTACCACACGACTTGTCCTGTGGTATTTTGGAACGTACCACAGGACAGTACCACAGGGCAGTACCACAGGAAAGTACCACAGGATAGTACCACAGGACAGTACCACACGACATGTCCTGTGGTATTTTGGGACATACCACAGGACAGTACCACAGGAATTGTCCTGTGGTATTTTGGGACGTACCACAGGACAGTACCACAGGGCAGTACCACAGGACAGTACCACAGGATAGTACCACAGGACAGTACCTCACGACTTGTCCTGTGGTATTTTGGGACGTACCACAGGACAGTACCACAGGACAATACCACAGGACAGTACCACAGGACAGTACCGCAGGAAAGTACCACAGGATAGTACCACAGGACAGTACCACACGACTTGTCCTGTGGTATTTTGGGACGTACCACAGGGCCGTACCACAGGACAGTACCACAGGATAGTACCACAGGACAGTACCACAGGATAGTACCACAGGACAGTACCACACGACTTGTCCTGTGGTATTTTGGGACATACCACAGGACAGTACCACAGGAATTGTCCTGTGGTATTTAGGGACGTACCACAGGACAGTACCACAGGGCAGTACCACAGGACAGTACCACAGGACAGTACCACAGGACAGTACCACACGACTTGTCCTGTGGTATTTTGGGACGTACCACAGGATAGTACCACAGGGGAGTACCACAGGACAGTACCACAGGATAGTACCACAGGACAGTACCACACGACTTGTCCTGTGGTATTTTGGGACGTACCACAGGACAGTACCACAGGGCAGTACCGCAGGACAGTACCACAGGAAAGTACCACAGGACAGTACCACACGACTTGTCCTGTGGTATTTTGGGACGTACCACAGGACAGTACCACACAAATTGTCCTATGGAATTTTGGGACATACCACATTACAGTACGACAGGAATTCCTGTGGTAATTTTGATGTATACCACAGGAGAGTACCACAGGAACTGTCCAAAATCCCACAGGAAAATCATAATATGGTGCTATTCCACACAGAATTACCACACAGCAAACTAAATTCGTAAGTACCACAGAAAAATGCTACAGGATATTCATTTATTCAAATTAAATTCGTAAGTACCACAGAAAAATGCTACAGGATATTCATTATTTTTTCTTAACATTTTATACCAGAGGACTTTCACATCAGGAGAATATCAAACAGCAGTACCACACAGGAGTACCACACAGGAAAATTGTAAGGCAGAATCAACTGAAATTTATAACAAAAATATAAACAAAAAAGCACATATTAATATTCCTCAATTAATTGATAGATGAGGTATGCTGTGAATTACAGCAATTGATTTGTCATTACTTATCCTGTCCTATACTCCTACAGTATTACCTATTTAGTGAAAGTGCTGATGTTAAGCATGAGACATTTCATAAGGACTTCTGTGGTACTCCTGTGGTACTCCTGTGGTACTCCTGTGGTACAAATTTTTACATAGCTCATGAATATTCATAAAAAGCACTCTAGATTTTAGAAAATACATATATGACTTTAAAAGTCAAGGTATTAATGATGGGACTTACTTTGAACTTTATGAAAGATTGTCTAATTGTGTTATGTTATTCCCAGTATCATAGATATTGCTATGAAAGTGTAATTTCATATCTTGATAATAAAGTATAATCGAGTTAGTAACCATGCCTTAATGCTTTACGGATAGACGACCATATACATATGTACTGATACAGTCGATGGCTACCTAGGAATAGAATATGATTATATAGATCTATTATAGAACTAGATTGGCACTTTGCCATTAGACTCTCGTTTGAGGTTATATGTTAGGAGAGGACAGGTTATTAAGTAGGGCCATGTTTGTCCTGAAATCCATCACTCACCTATCAGGAATATTCCTTGATATGTGGCCAAAATTCTCCCAGATTTTTTTTTTCGATCTGTCTTGTGTGGTACTCTCCTGTGGTACCATGGAAATGCTGTGTGGTACTGCCCTGTGGTAATGCTGTGTGGTAATGATCGACCTGTGGTACTGTCCTGTGGTACTGTCCCAAAATACCACAGGACAGTTCCTGTGGTACTGTTCTGTGGTACTAGTCCTGTGGTACTGCCCTGTGGTACGTCCCAAAATACCACAGGAATTCCTGTGGTACTGTCCTGTGGTACTGTTCTGTGGTACCGGTCCTGTGGTACTTTCCTGTGGTACTGCCCTGTGGTACATCCCAAAATACCACAGGAATTCCTGTGGTACTGTCCTGTGGTATGTCCCAAAATACCACAGGACAATTCCTGTGGTACTGTCCTGTGGTACTTTCCTGTGGTACTGTCCTGTGGTACTGTCCTGTGGTACCGTCCTGTGGTAATTACCACAGGAGTACCACAGGACTTTTTCGTAAGGGTACGTTCCTTATACTTACGTGTGTCCTGAGTGGATTTAAGCCTGATGTTTCTATGATATGGACCGATGACTCTGGAAAGAGACTAAAAACCGTGGCTTCGCGACAGACATCATTATCTGACGACACATACGAGAGGTTCGAGAAAATCAATGTTTCAGCCAAACATGGGAGAGAGCAAACCTTCGTTTGCATAGCTACCGGTGACTCTCTGAATGGAACGTCAACCAAAGAAATCACTCTTCTGTCTATATCAGGTTCTGTGGAAAGTTTTCAAGTTTGTACTTCTGAATAATAGCGTGTCTTATTAAACCTTCATACCGCCACATAAACTATGAAAAAAGGTATCCATAACAAAAACAGAAAATTAATTTGTTTTTATTCTGATTTGTCACGTGGAAATCTAATCCGAGTTGGTATTTTTTATTTTGATTGAATGGAATAGATTGACAACACAAACAAATGCGAGGTTACTCTGCTTTTAAAAGCTCTTGCATAAAAAAAAAACACCATTCACTATTATATCGCTCAGTATAATGTATTGCCTATCATAATGTGTAGTTTTGTACAGTCAATTCAAACGTCTGTGGCACTAAGCAGAACATCGTCCATGCTGTAAAATTATCGAGGTACTAATCGACATGTTTAATGACTTTTAACTCTATCAATTATGGACTAACGTTTTTTTTACCGTGTCTATATAAAATTTCAGGAAAACGCATAAATGTTGGTCTCATCATTGGACTCTCCATTGGTATACCTGTCGCCGTATCCATCCTATTTCTCCTCGTTAGAAACTTTCAGCAAAAAGGTAGGTATCGTTTTATGTTTCTGCGTTTACTTGCATATTTACTTTACCTGCATATTTACTTGCTTATTTACTTACTATGTGCGTTTACTTGCACATTTTTTGAAGGTACACGACGTTTTTACGAATTTTCAGTTTGGTTTTCGTGAGAAACATAGTACTACGCATGCTCTTTTGCATTTTGTTGATAGAGTTGTTCACGCAATCGATAACCATTCTCATCTAGTTAGTATTTTCTTGGACTTCTCCAAGGCCTTCGACACTATCAATCACGATATTTTACTTTATAAGTTATCGCATTATGGAATACGTGGGAAGGCCTTGGAGTGGTTCAAGAGTTATTTAGTTGATAGAAAACAATTCGTTACAATTAAAAACAATGATTCCGTTGTCAGAGAAGTTAAATGTGGTGTCCCACAGGGAAGTCTCTTAGGGCCGTTATTGTTTATTATTTATATCAATGATTTTTGTCGCGTATCCGACGACCTCTCTTTTATTCATTTTGCAGATGACACTAATGTATTTTTTGCCCATAATGATATTGATTTTCTCGTTCATAAAATTAACATTGAATTGAAAAAAGTGACAAATTGGGTCAGGGCCAATAGGCTATCACTCAATGCTCAAAAAACAAAATATATGCTTTTTAGTAATATTGTTGATAGTTTAAGTACAAATATAGTATTAGATGACTCTCATCTACAAAGAGTCTCACATATCAAATTTTTGGGTGTCATTGTGGATGAAAAACTTTCCTGGAAATCACATGTTGATAATGTCTGCAATATAATTTCACGTAATATAGGTATTGTAAATAGATTGAAATTTCATATTTCACAAAAATCATTACTTATGCTATATTCGTCGTTAATATTGCCTCATCTTAATTATGGAATATTAGTTTGGGGCAACACGCATCAGAATTTATTAGAGAGAGTGTTCCTCTTACAAAAGAAAGCTCTACGTGTTATCTGTTATTCCCCTGTACGTTCTCATACAAATATGTTGTTTGCCTCCAACAAGCTCTTAAAAATTGCAGATTTGTTTTTGTTTAATTTAGGGCAATTTATGTACAAGTATTGTAATAACTTGCTTCCGTCTATTTTTGACTCTATGTTCCTAAAAAATCAATCATTTCATGAATATCCTACTAGGCGTTCCAATGAATTTCACTTACCTCTTTTAAGAACGATTTTTGCTAAAAACACACTTATTTATGTAGGCCCAAATTATTGGAATTCTTTGAATCAAGACATAAAAAACGCTCCTTCCATATATTCTTTCAAGAGGAGACTGAAGTCTTTTTTATTGCAATCGTACGACTCTACAATACCGAATTAACCATTTGGCCTTTTTCTCAGTTACACTTATCTGCTCACTTTGTCCCCTCTTCAAAGAATTAATGGTATCTTTTTCCTGGATGCTCGCAATGTTGTCACCTATGCCATTTTGCCCATAGCGTCTTGAAGTTGACTTTCCGTATGTGACTCCTGTTCATACGTCCCTCTATTTTCTATTTTCTTGTCTTATTTCAGGCGTCAAAATATTACTTTTCCCCTACAACTATCCTCTTATTCTCTTGGCATGCTTCTGCCGAAGATCGCTGTTTCTGTTGTTCTGTTTCTGTTTCTGTTGTGCATTTTTGTCTGCTATTTTGTCTTCAGTTTGTCAGTCTTGTCCATTCTGTTTGTCTTGTACAACCTTTTTTTTTCAGTAGTTGTCTCGTTGTCTAGTCCTGTTTCATGTTTGTTCGCGTCTATGAAAGTGTATATATGGTAATCTAATTTTTAGTGGGCTTCCAGACTTCTTCCACTTTATTATCTTTTGTATCCAGACTTCTTCCACTTTGTTATCTTTTGTATCTACGATGATTCGATTCCATCAATGTTCTTCTCCAGAGGGGCCCACACACTACAAGCTCTGTCTTTTTAGTGGGTCCCTCCATTTTTCGCACGGTATACATGTACTTCATTTCGATCACTTCTGTTTCTTTTTTACTATACAATGTATGATTACTAAAGGTCCTCAATTATTGTACAGTCTTTTCATTTCACTATGTTCTATTTACCTTGTTCTCTGTTATCAAAAGAAGTGAAACATATGTTATGTCGGAAATGAAATAAACTTTGAATTGAATTGAATTGAATTTATTTTGGGTTTGTTTTCTTCATAGAACAAATGAAATGGAATGAATTTAAGATATTTCCGTCTTTTGAAATTTCGTATTCAAACGATTGAAATTGTTTTAACGAATCATTTCTGCCATGTCTGCCAAGTGATTATTGGGAGAGACTCAGCGAAAGATTAAAAAAAAATACAAACAACTTCCACTTTATTGTAATAATATTTCGAAAATCAATATTCATGTCATTCAGTTTCGGAGGAATTAACATCGACCGAGCAGACAACCCTGAATAGCGAAGATGAGAGCAGAAAGTGGTACTCCATTAAATGGGCGGACTTCAAACTTTGTTGTAGACGACTAAGGGACGTATCCAGCTCACACGTAAGTATGAAGTCGGGATGACGTGTGCTTCTCTACAGGAATCTTATGTGATGATTTGTGCAAAATGATATAATATGGACTGGTCTTGAGAGGATACAACATTTAATTCCCCATTCTGTTCTATTTCTACATATTGTTAACGTAGGGGCCCATATTGTATAGCTGCATTTATACGATCCTCCGAGGCTCGAGTTTTTTATTTTGTTTTTTTCAACTGTTCACAAGCTCAGAATTAACGGGTTAGCTATCGTGCTCAGTATCTCGAGGTTTTATTTTGTGTTTATGTGTTGTTGTTGGGGTATTTTTAGTACACGTATAGAAATAACCCGTTAATTGGTAATGGAGATATCTGCCAGCGAATCTGTTCCTGTATAAAATCTTCCAAACTGGGGGCACGCTAACCGGTTATTTTGTGCGTGTGAATGCGGCTTTAAGAAGTTAAGGACCTCGTCATTGTGCGCACGCTGGTATGACTTTGCACTGTAATTATTGGATATACAATCTCGCGCCTGTATTTGAGGCGTTCCCACCTTCACCCCGAGGAAAATCAGCATGCTAATTTGGAAATAAGCGGGAGATTTCTTGGGTTTAGCTTCGTGCTCTTGATCGCGCTAATTTGTTATCGTTTCGGGGTCTCAGGTGAAAAAAAAAGAAAAAAAAATAAATACTCCTCTTGTTTAACACGCAAATCTCATAGGCGTTTGTAAAATATGGAGATGTAAGAAATTTACCCCTGCTGGTCACGTAAAAAGGAGGGGGATACAATTTCGTAGAACCACAGCTCATATGAGTAAACATGCAAAAAATTTCCTCACTATCGATATGCAGGCATGTCAAAATATCAACATGCTCATCGTCATATGGGAATTATTTTTGCAAGCATTAAAAGTCATGTCATTTTGAGCATTTCAGAATCTTACACCATATGCTCGTACATAATTATGTATTGTAAGGCAAAATGTCATTTTGTAGGGACATTGTTTATACAGCTTTGTTTAAACATTTTATTTAAAAACATTGCTATTGTAACACAACCGGGACCGTTGTGATCGAGGTCGGGACTCTCCTGTCTTGGCATACTTGAAGAACTCAACTCTCTCTCATACATCACCGCATTCGTACGTAAAAGATATCTCAAATAAACACACCGGTGATTGTCGCGGTAATTGAATTGTATATGTCACAAGCACTTTACTTGCCTTTATTTTCGGAGAGGGGCGAATAACACATCGGAAAGTATCTCGCGGGGTGGCCCTCGGCCCTTCGCAATCTCACCAACCGCTTGTATACGGACGACCCAGACACTGTCCTTACCCGGCCGTGGCTAGAACGCAACTCCCCTTCGTCAGTTGCCGTACAGACTCTTATTCATACCGCGTGCTGTAAACGCACGCCCCGTCCGTACCTATATACTCTGAGCCTACGTGCGTACACGCACTATCATTACATCACTTTGTTACACTACCCCCCTCTAAAACAAGTCAGTCCTCTGACGGTGAAATAACAACGATAACAGAAGCGATGGTATGAAGCTACTTTCCTGTCAGTGAAACAACTTTTATCTGACAGCCTTCTCATATATCTGGCTTCTTTCTGTATAATTATACATAATTCATAACTTCCTCTAAACAAGATGTTATTCTTTCTTCAAAACCAACTCGCCCTCTAACAGTCATTCATTAATGGGACAACACACTGAGTAAGCCTATACACATCACTTATCTTACTAAGTGCAAAACATTACAAATATCAAAACCACCACCTGATATATGGCTTTCATACCTGTGGCAAAATTTGGTAACGACTCAGTGTAAAGCCGCATATTCAAATAAGAAGTCAGCCTTTAAAGCTAAAGAAACAAGATGGAGTTTATAACTTCCTACTCTATCAACAATTTCCATCTTACGCCAAACTGCAATGAAAAAGAAAACCACTACACAGGAATGTACTTATTTCCTTGAGAGTCATATTACATGGAATGCATACTCATTAACAGTTAATAATTACTTATCCCTTGTGTTTTTTTTTCAACCAGTATTCTACCTCCAAAAGCTAAAAAAAAAACCACTCTTCAGTTACAACTCTTTCCTTCAGACCTGTAATATTCTGTGATAGAGGGTATCTTAAGACATAACTCTCTGACCTCCAATACACTAACCAGCATAAACATCGCAGTTACAAATAATCAACGTTTTCAACTTTCCTTGTATCTGATCTCACGACTTAAGCAATCCTTATCATTGTTATACTGTCATGATAGAACATGTTATATTGTCTCACTTTGGCCGAGAAAATACACAAATTGAAACATACTTTATTCTCGATTTCGCTACTCCGAAAAGGCTCTTGTGTTCTCTATTCGCAAATCATAAGGTTGAGTAAAATTAACTACAGCTTTTCAAATTCATAACATGCTGAGCTTAATGGCAGTCCTTTGTCAGGAATCTGGCCTCTAGGTCCACTTCGAAGTCTGTTATGGTTTCCTCTTGGCAGACGAGGATTCCCTCCTGAAAGGTCTCCCTCTTCACTGTTTGTTTGATGCTTTTCACCCTCCCTTTGCATTCTTCTTCCAGGTCGTCTGTGGCACATCCATTTCCCCCCGGTGGACTTTGTGAAGTTTGGTGGTGCCACTGGTTTGCCGGTTGCCTTCAGCGGAGTTGTGCATAACCATCCTGTACTCCCTCTCCTTTTCCTCCTGGAATACTTTCATGCCCTGGGCGCCGTACCATGTGTAGGTACTGTTCTCCCTTACTCTAACAGGCAGTCCCATCAACATGCGATGCGCCTCAAGGCTCCCGATGTCTTTCCCGAGTTGGACGCGTCTGATGTCAGTTTGGAGCACAGGAAGCACATCGCCGGGGCCATCTGACTCCGTGGCCTCCTCGGATGTGCTATCCGCCGCCCGTTGTTCCGCCTCTCGTTGCGCCCACATCCCCCTTGCCTTGCCAGACAGAGGTGTTTTGCCCCCCTCTTCGACATAGTGCCGGGTAACGGGCGACACTCCGATCACAAGCTGGTCTCCACATCCGTCATTCGGGCCGGCATCTCCGGTTTAGTCGACGTTCGAGGGCCGCTCCCTCGTGCCTGACTCCTCCCGTGTTGGCTTTGGGGTCGCTGTGGACCGACCCAGTCTCCTCTGCTCCCCAGTCTCGCGAGTCTTCCGCAGTGGGCTGCTTCTCCTCCGCGGACTCCGGCTTCTGGGGGTCCTCCTATGGGGACTTTTCCTATGGGGGCTCCTCCCTCTACCCGTTGGACTCTTCTCTGCTGGCACGTCGCGATGTGTCTTTTCATGGGCGCGGAGGTTGTCGACCCTTCCATAGCTTCGGTTGCATTCGCGGCACTCAAAACGCCTCGGATGGCTATGCTGACTTTCGATGTGTCTCTGGAGACTTCGGTGGTGGCCGAAGTACTGTTGGCACGTGTAACACTTGAAGTTTCCACCCATAGTGAAACGTGGGAACCTGCATCAAAACAGAAAGAAAGGACCAAGGCTGGTTCCTTCAATTAAAAAACCCAACCTACGTATTATACTTGTAAGCTAAAAGGAACACAAACATCGCATTTATTCATCACATTTCAAAAACCCAATCGTTTTGGGGCCATCCTCTGCCTTGGAGGGTTTCGACGTGGTGCCGGGATAGGCATTCGCCTAGGCGCTGGGGTAGGGATATTTGGTTCGGATTCTTGGTCAGGGGGTATCGTTTCCAATTCGGCGTCTGGTGACGTCGGAATATCCTCTCTGATCTCTTCCTCTGTCTCATCCTTCTCGCCGGGAAGGTAGCTTGTTTCTACTTCCGGCTCTTCGATCCAGGATTCTAACGGTTCCCCTTGATAAGGCTTCAACCGGTCTGAGTGAACAACTACCATTTTGCCATTGGGTTTCATTTGAAGTCTGTACACGACGTCGGAGAGTTTATGTGTCACGAGATATGGCCCTTTCCATCTTCGCTGTAGTTTCGGAGACAATCCCTTTGTCTTTGCGGGGTTGAAGTACCACACGAATTTCCCTACTTGTAAGCCATCCTTTTCTGTTGTCTTGTCATATGTCCGTTTCTGGTGTCTAGCTGCTTTAGCTAAATTCACTCTAGCTCTTTGATGTGCTGTCCTCATCTTCTTTCTCAGCTCGTACGCATAGTCCGACTTCATTTCGGGGTCAATTTCTTCGTCTACTCTGGTCGCTTCCGTAGTAAGATCAATGGGGAGATCTACCTCACGACCTAACATCAACATATTTGGTGACTCTCCTGTTGATTCCTGGGATGAGGATCGATAGCCAAATACGGCCAGGGGAACTTGTTCGTCCCAGTCACGCTGCTTTCTGGTCGGGTCGATCATCATGGACACCATGGATACGAGCGTACGGTTAAACCTTTCTATAAACCCGTCAGATTTCGGGTTGTACGGCGTTGTGCGAGTTTTGTCGATTCCCAGGATAGAGCACATCTCTGCAAACACTTGAGATTCGAAATTTCGTCCTTGGTCTGAGTGCAATACCTGCGGCACTCCGAATCTGCATACAAATTCATGGACAAATTTCTCAGCCACTGTCTTAGCCGTTTGATCCGGGATGGGATATACCTCTACCCATTTTGTGAAGTAGTCCCCTACAACTAGCAGATATTTGTTGCCTCTCTCTGTTTCTGGAAAGGGACCAACGACGTCCAAGGCAACACGTTCCATGGGCATCCCGACTGATCGTTGTTGTAGAGGTGCACGTCTTGTTCTGACAGGAGACTTCTTGCTGGCACATGTGTTGCACATACGAATGATTGATCTTACGTCTGCATCCATTTTTGGCCAGTGATACCTCAGGCGAACTTTTGCGATTGTTTTCTTAGACCCCAAGTGCCCTCCTGTATGACCGGCATGCAGTTCCGCCACTACTTGCTTCCGGTACTTCTCTGGAAGAATAATCTTCCACTGTATGACATCGCCACTGTCGGATTCCCAACGTCGATGGAGGACGCCTCGTATCATTCCCAATTGGTCCCACATACGCCAGTATGACTTTGCGATGTTGGATTGCGATTCTACATTGGACCAGTCTGGCCGGATACCCTCCTTTTCTTTACACTCGACTACCCATCTGATCGTGTCGTCAGCAAGTTGTGCTTCTCTGAAATCAGAGAGTGTGATGGAGGGCTCCACGTGGACTGCCTTTACCTGCTGGTGGAATTCTGAGTTTGGTACCGGGCTCTCCTTATGTTTTGTGTTTGGCTGAGGACAATCCCCTTTGATGTTATCGCACTGAGTACAATCCCTGCACGGTCGCCTGGAAAGACTGTCAGCGTTCGCATGTGACCTCCCCGCACGATGCACAATGTCAAGGTCATACTCCGAGATGACTTGGAGCCATCTAGCCATCTGGCCTTGGACATCTCGGAAGTTCAGGAGCCAGGTGAGAGCTCCATGGTCCGTCCTGATTGTCGTCCGTTGGCCATAAACATATGGCCGGAACTGTTTCAGGAAGACAACGACAGCCAGTAATTCCTTGCGGGTTGTACAATAGTTCTTCTCGGCTTTGTTAAGGGCCCTGCTAGCATAGGAAATGACTCTTTCCTTCCCATCGATCACCTGCGAGAGCACGGCTCCTATGCCCTCGTTACTAGCATCAGTGTCTAAGATGTACTCACAGTCAGGAATTGGGTACGCCAAGATTGGCGCCTCTTGTAATCGTGCTTTCAACTCTGTGAAAGCAGCCTCGCAAGCTTCGGTCCATGTAAACGGTTGACCTTTCTCAGTCAGTCTGTGTAGAGGGCGAGCGATGTTGGAGAATCCTGCGATGAATCGGCGGTAATATGACGCAAGCCCCAAAAAACTTTGAACTTCCTTCACAGTAGTGGGGGTTGGCCATTCTTTAACCGCTCTAACCTTCTCTGGGTCCGTGGCTATTCCTTGGGCTGAAACGACGTGACCTAGGTAAAGGACACTTTCCTTGAACAAGTGACACTTTTTTGCCTTGAGTTTTAGACCGGACTCTCTCAAGCGCTGGAAGACTGTCGCCAAACGATGTAGTTCCTCTTTGACGGTCTTGGCATATACGATGATATCGTCCAAATAGACCAAGAGAAGATCCCAGTGTAGCCCGGATAAGACACGCTCCATCAACCTTTCGAAGGTGGAAGGCGCATTCGTAAGGCCAAAGGGCATTACGTTCCAACAATACAGACCTCCTCTCACAACGAATGCCGACTTTTTCTTCGCGTCATCGTCAAGCTCGACCTGCCAGTAGCCCGAGGCAAGATCGAGGGTTGAAAACCATTTCGATCCTCCAAGGGCATCCAACGAATCGTCTATTCTTGGAATGGGGTATGCATCTTTGATCGTGATCTTGTTTAGACGCCGGTAATCAATGCAAAACCTTTTCGTGCCATCCTTCTTATTCCCCAATACAACATTGGAAGCCCACGGGCTATCAGAAGGCTCGATCATGCCAGTGTCTAGCAATTGTTTGATTTGACGATCGATTTCCCTTTGTTCCTTTGGAGGAAATCTTCTGGGGCGTTCCTTGAGAGGTGGGTGATCCCCTGTGTTAATTCCGTGTCGCACTCTGTTCGTGCGCCCGATGTCTACGTCAGATTTTGCAAACACATCCTGATATTCACATAGGAGTTTTGCGATATCTTTGTGGTGTGTTCCTTCGACTCCTTGTTTGGCCCGTTCGTAGAGGTCTCTTAGATGATCAGGCACCTCTTCAATCATTCCGGCATCTGTAGGTTGTGTCTGTTTCTTTTCAACATCAGTAACAGGAGTGACGAATCCAGCAAGGGTACCCCGCTTAACAACGCATTCTTTGTTACTTGGGTTGTAGACTCGGATAGGCAGGGTCGTATCTTCGGCCTCAACTAGTACACGTGCCACTAATATTCCTTTCCGAGCTAGTTCATTATGCGCAGGCTCAATCAGACCAAGGCCTGTCCTGACCTTGCTAGATCTCACGTGACCTGAAATTAGTGCCTCGTGTCCAGCAGGTATTCTGGTAGTTTCCCCAACTACTACCCTTGCACAGAACGATGTTCCTTGTCCGTTGGTGCATCTGATTCTCTCGCCCTTCAGGTTCAATTCCTTGGACTTCAAATCTAAACTTGCCTGGTTTTGTAGGAGGAAGTCCATACCGAGTATTCCATCGATTTGGCCAGTGTTACCGAAAACAACTTGCAATGACGAGATACAAGCCCCTATTCGAAGTTCGATCCAACCACTTCCTAGTGTTGAAAGCTCACTACCATCTGCGTTCCTAACTCCTGAGATGTTAGTATTCAAATGTGGCCTTTTTACTCTAGGAATACGGTGATACAGCGTGGACGACAATATCGTGTCGGTAGCAACAGTGTCTACCAGTAGCATAGTCTTGATACCCCGTACTTCCACTTCAACAAAAAGGCCACTGCGAGCCACGTCGGGTCGTGTTCGAACAGTTGGTTGTATCTCTGGGACTGTTGGTAACTCATTCATTGTGTCACGGTATTTGTTGGCCCCTAATTCTGATCCAGCCTCCTCTCGGGCCTCTGAGTCGGCTGATCCTCGTTTCCCGAATTTTTGACCTGTTCTTCCTTCAACTTGTTTCTTGTCTTTTGCGGGCAGTCTCGTTGGAAATGCCCTTTCTCATGGCACTTAAAGCACCTCCGATCTGTTCTTGGTGTGCTCCATCCCGGCTGTCCTGTCCACTCCCTGTTTGCTTGTGGTTTGGACTCTAGTCTTTCTCTGATCCACTTCAGTTCCTGTCTCAGCTCGTCTATCTCTGCCAATGAGTTCCTTTCCAGGACTCTGGATTGTTTATATCTCCTTCCAGTCCTTTGTTCCTCCAATCTGTAGAAATTGTCGGTCGCCAGTGCAGCCTGAATGGCTTCGTCCAATAAAGTAGGCTTGGAACGGAAGACTCCCTCTCTGACAGACTGATCCTCGATTGCTTCCGTAAAGTGGGTTCTCGCAAGACGATCCTGTGCTTCCTCCGGTAATTCAGGATAGGCGAGCATGGACAATTCTCTTACCGCTTGGCCCAACTCCTGAATTGTCTCTCTTGGCCCTTGACGGCGGTATCGCAGTTCAAGTAGATAGTTCTCGGCTAGCTGTCCGGGACCGAAACGCTTTTCTAGAAGACCCACCAGTTCGTGATATGAAAAGCCTGATGTTTCACTGATCTTCCCGCCGAGGGTTTTCAGGGCAGGCCCCCTAAGGCTGGCAACCAAGAACACTTTCGCCTGGGCATCATCCCAAGCATTTGCCATTCGACATGCTTCAAAATGGCCGATATATTCATTCCAAGGAGTTTTCCCATCGAACCTGTCCGGAATGATATTAGGTTTTGAAGGTGTTGTGTGTGCTAAGTGTGGTTCGTCAAGCTTCCCTTCTTGTGCAACTACTCTTGTCGCATCAGAAACCTGTCTTTCCATGTGGTGAGGTTTGTCTGCTTGACGTGGTTGCGGTCGTCTGCTATGTGCCGGTATCCTTAACCCTGTCGATGTCTTTTCCCAACCGCGAGAAGAAACAGGAGGTCCTCGGTGATGTTCAAACATCGGAGAGATAGGTCTCTCGTCCGCTAGGACACCGTCGTCAAATACGCTTGCAGTAGGTGTCCGTTCTCGTTCACACACCCTCGAAAATTCGACGGTTGATTGCTCCAATTCCAATCGTTTCAGCTTTTCGCGTAGGAGACGATTTTGTTCCAGCAGCAGTTGATTCTTATCTCGAGAGTGTTGCAATTCTTCATCACCCCGCTGGACTTCTGCTGCCAACATGTCAAGTTCTTCTTGAGGATCTAGGGCTGAATTTTCCGCCATTGTCAACGGCTTTGCTTTTCTTGATATAGAAGTACAAGCGCCTGCAGAAAATGTAGTGAAGCAACCTGACGAAACTGGAATGAAACTGGAATGCTCGTATACAAGCGATGAGATGATGACACCTGAAGACGATGGAGTACCAAAGGCACCTGTGAGCCTAAGGGTGCTCTGTAGGTAGAGTTAACTCCTGCCCTGGACGTCTATGGATGAATTTATAGCGCCCGAAGGTGACGTGTAGGCACAGCTGTAGCGCCTGCAGGTGACATGTAGATGAAGTGGCCCCTGCAGGTGACGTGTTGGTAAAGGTGTAGCGCCTAGTGCAGGTGGCGCGTGGGTGAAGTGGCGCCTGCAGGTGAAGTGTAGGTGAAAGTGGCGCCTGCAGGTGGTGTGTAGGTGAAGAGGCGCCTGCAGGTGGTGTGCATAGGTGAAGAGGCGCCTGCAGGTGACGTATTGGTGAAGTGACTCCAGGCGAGCCTCACGGGAATACGTCTAATACGATGTAGAGGTGAAGACACCTTTGCGTACTACGTAGGTGACTAGGCTTTACGGCGACTTGTTGTTAACGCAGTAGATTGCACATGTCGGTGACGGCGCCTTTAGGCGTCGTGTAAATGAAGTGAATAACGAAATTTGAGTAAGATCGGAAAATCTTGCAAACGATATGAACTAATACAATCAAAATCCCTCAATATGCCTGACAGATCCCACCGCTGCCACCAAATGTAACACAACCGGGACCGTTGTGATCGAGGTCGGGACTCTCCTGTCTTGGTATACTTGAAGAACTCAACTCTCTCTCATACATCACCGCATTCGTACGTAAAAGATATCTCAAATAAACACACCGGTGATTGTCGCGGTAATTGAATTGTATATGTCACAAGCACTTTACTTGCCTTTATTTTCGGAGAGGGGCGAATAACGCATCGGAAAGTATCTCGCGGGGTGGCCCTCGGCCCTTCGCAATCTCACCAACCGCTTGTATACGGACGACCCAGACACTGTCCTTACCCGGCCGTGGCTAGAACGCAACTCCCCTTCGTCAGTTGCCGTACAGACTCTTATTCATACCGCGTGCTGTAAACGCACGCCCCGTCCGTACCTATATACTCTGAGCCTACGTGCGTACACGCACTATCATTACATCACTTTGTTACACTATTATAAAAAACAAACTGTGAAAAAAATCTTCTTTTTTTTTCTCTCTCTCTCTCTCTCTCTCTATCTCTTTCAGCCACGAATACCATTCTGGTTTTACGCCTTATACCGGACCGTACTCGCCGCCTATTTCTTTGTATTTTTCATAACGTACGTTGTACTCGGCGTGGGGGCACTGGGCGCGAAGTTCTTCATTTACCTTCCGGTCTGGGCGTATACTGCCTCCGTGTGTTATGTGTGCCTTGCCTTCTTCAATGCTGTGGTGGACTTCGTACAGAGCAGAAGAAATGCAGAACTTGAAGGTATTAGTATAAGGGAGATGAGGAAGCTAACATAAAAGGCAATGATGAGTGGTCCTGTTTTAATGATAAGCCCACTAATGCAGGGGTCGGCGTTAGCCATGGTCCGGCCAACGGGTGGCCTGGGTCACTAAAATGTGATGTTTGGCCACCAGATAAACTCCCTTCTGATAGTTATGGTTTAGTGGCCCAACAGGGCAAATGAGAATGAAAATAAATTCTTATACTTGCTTTGATTCCTTTCGGGCCTGTTAAGTTTCAAATCAATTCTTTTTGCAAATTTCAGTGACCCAAAGGCAAAAAGTTTGTGTCGAGGCTTTATGATATAAGTATATATTTTTTTCTATCTCGAGCAAAATTTATTCAGGACGAGTTATTTAAAGAGCTTACTGAGATTTTTATGCGGTTACCCCTAGAGAAAGACCGTTTTGACATTGTTGTCACTTGGTATTATAATAATGATGTGATGAATGACCAGTAGAATGAATTTTCAAATGCTTAAACACACACTCTCACACACACATACACATACACACACACACACATTTACACACACATGCACACTAATCAAGTGTACAAAATTATGATGCTAATAAACATATATGACTGCGTTCTTAAGCCATTTCACTCATGGTCTATTTAATCGATATGACTTCGGAAGACACAATTACTCATACGGCAATTTTCGTTTCCTTTCGAATCATTTCCCTTTATTTTTTTTTTTTTGGTCATTTTGATTTGATTTGATTTGATTTATACAGTAGCTTCATCTGTCAAATTATCAACCATACTGTTAGCAACCATACTGTTAGCAACACGCGCTTGACATTTAAAAAGAAATGAAAGCATTCTCAAGCAACGCTGTAACATGTATATAGTGATCGCAGGGTTTCGTTTCTCCTTGTTTTACAGTTTATTGATTGGCTACTCTTTCTTCTGTCCTTTACTTTCTCATTTCTCTTTCTCTCTCTCACATACACAGTTTCGTTTATCTGAATTTACATGAGGGAAAATTAGGGTCGAAACAACAGCACCCGTCCATGCTTACATCAAAGTCGTGAGTGCATATAGCATAGCTTCCTTGATCATTTTCGTTTCGTTTTAATCTTTCTTCGTGCCAATTTGTGTTGATTACCATAGTATACATGTATATTCTCTTTATACTTTTAGACAAAGTTCGGTACCAGATTCAGTGGTGTCTCTTTAACATCGCCGCCGCTTCCTGCCCCCTCGTAACGGGGGGTGGTTGGCTATTCCTGTACTTCAGCATTTCGGTAAAGCTACCCATTTTCGTGTACCTTAGCGTCGATGTCCTCCCCACCGCCGTCTGCATCATCGAAGTCTTTCTCACCCTGATCGTTGTCCGCTTCGTGCACGTGGCATGCCGTCAATCCCTCGTTTGAGGCGAGTCCCCAACTGGGGCATACCCAAAGTGGGGTGCGTATATTTGTCGTTTGGGAGTTGGGAGTCGAAGGACTTGTCCATTGCAAATAAACTTTCTGCTCAGGCGTGACAAACCTGGGGGGGCATTTCATGAAGGAACTTGTCGGATAAAATATCTGACAAGTCAATTATATCCGACAAGTTTTGAGAAATTCTCTAGTCTGATTGGCTGATTTCTCTGAACTTGTCAGATATAACTGACTTGTCAGATATTTTATCCGACAAGACCTTTCATGAAATGCCCCCCAGGAGGCCAAGCCAGGGTTTGATGACTCCAGCAGCTGTCGTATTACGTAAGAGCATGATAAGGATATCTGCCTGTGGCAGACCATTCAAAGTGAACTCAATTTTCTCTATCCTTTCTAAAGTTTTCAATTTTATATTCTATTGAGAAATTCTATGGTCATCCATTTTACATTTCGAACGAAAAAAATTGACCCGTAAATAACGAAAATACAGGAATAAGAAGGAGAGCATTGCTAGTTTGCCGGTGCTGACAATGTGCTATTTGGTAGTGAGTTACAACGGGGAGGTGAGACTACCTCCCTGGTTACAATCAGCCTGCTGACTGGATCATTGAGAAAGCAGCTGTCGTATTACGTAAGAGCATGATAAGGATATCTGCCTGTGGCAGACCATTCAAAGTGAACTCAATTTTCTCTATCCTTTCTAAAGTTTTCAATTTTATATTCTATTGAGAAATTCTATGGTCATCCATTTTACATTTCGAACGAAAAAAATCGACCCGTAAATAACGAAAATACAGGAATAAGAAGGAGAGCATTGCCAGTTTGCCGGTGCTGACAATGTGCTATTTGGCAGTGAGTTACAACGGGGAGGTGAGACTACCTCCCTGGTTACAATCAGCCTGCTGACTGGATCATTGAGAAAGAGAGAGAGAGAGAGAGAGAGAGAGAGAGAGAGGGGGGGGAGAGCGAGGGGGAGAGAGGGAGGGAGAGGGGGGAGAGATGGGGGAGGGAGAAGGGGAGAGCAAAATGGAATGACAATAGTTCCGGTCACTACAGTACAGGCATGCTCTGTCTGCATACGCTGAATGTCTACACTCACACACACACACGTACACACACACACGCACCATGGAGCTACATGGCCCATGCCAAAACCAAAACAATCTCCTCCTCTCGCGGTGCCCCCCCCCCCCCCCCCTCCTGTGGCGCTGTGGCGATGACTGATGCTTAGATTAGGCCAGGGTCAAGAAACAGGTGTTTTATATCTTTGACTTTAAGTCATTGATTGCCAAGATATGCACTGGCATTATTTACTGGGGTGTAGCCTCTTCAAACGAGAGATTTGCGTCATGTTTATCCAGGCTTCTATCTGGTCATCAACTTGCTCTTCACTGTCATCTACTGGGCGGCTGGAGGAACGGACCCCTTTGGAAACCCCTATATTTCTCACTTTATCGACTATGGAAACACCCCAGGCATCGCGGCCGCTAGTGTTTTTGGCGCGGCCTTGGCAGTGCTGCTGGCTCAGGCCGTTTTCAAGGGATTGTACGCCCTCCGTGTCCGATGTATGGATAGGAGAAAAACAGAAGCCGTTCCTGTTACCGATGAGCTATCAACTGTCGAGGCCGAAGCACTGACAACGTAGTGCTCATGGCAGCACCCACGCCATTGATAAACTGTTCATGTCTACGAATGAAAACGCGGTAAACACGTGTATATCGCTAAACTCGACCATGCTATAGGTACCCAACTCACTGACAACATAGCACATCCAGATGCCGGTTTTTTTTTCTAATTAAGTGAAATATGTGACCGTGCACTTCAAAACGAACATAAAGTCGCACACACTGATTTTGCGTGAGGACTGAAAATAAGTGAAATTGGTCAACCTAGCCGAATTTGATTTTTTTTATATTTTCTGAAAGAGCGGGTCGTCTTTTACATTATGCTAAAATTTGGTATCATAAAACGGGCAGGAAAGTATCTCGAACGTTTTTGGTAGAATAGTGTGATTAGGTGTGTCTTTAGAATCCCTTTTTCATTTCTGAAAAACCTTGTCCACACTCTTCACTTTCAACTCTAATAACTTTTGAAAAGATAGTGCTACTGCTTTGAAAGTTGGCATTAATTCTGGACAGAATGTGTTAAAGAGGCATGCCTAATTTCATTTTAATTTGATAATCTCTTCATTGTTGTTACTCTGGTGGTTTACTTCCTGTTTTTTGTCCCATTCATCGCACAGCCAGCGCGGTTTGGTAAAGATTACGCGCTTGAATAGACACTGTACTTCAGAGCCTCTTTTCTCAGTTCACACTTTTCCTGAGTTTGTGCTTTCTTTCCAATATTTAGATAGGTTAAGAGAGTCCATTTGATTTGAGTTATACATCATTTTAAAGCTTAAAGTCTGCTCTTTCAGAATATGGTCTTAACTAAAAATTCATGTCTGGCGACTTTTTGTTTGTTTTGAGGTGCAGGGTCACATATAGAACATACATTAAGATTAAGTACGAGCGCATTGACCCCGAAATTCGTTGCATAATTGAAATCATTGTTTTTGAAAAGAAAATCTCAGAGTTGAAAAAGAAGAAGTTGTAACAGCATAAATACTAAATACACACTTAACATTATGTTCGTAAAGGAACTTTATACATAATTATTATTACAGAACTATGATTATGTCAATGTCATGGTATCAGAGGCAGTGACAGTACCAGAAACATGACCAAAATGAATATGGAACCTATACTGTAACCTCTCAGGGAACTCGAAAACTTGCAGTATCCAAATTAAAGAGACAATTACCCGGCAAATTGGAAATGAAATGAAAGTGGGAACATCTTTTCGTATAATGTATAGCTGGGAAAAGAGAGGTTTATATTGAAAGGAGAAAAAAAAGTTATCAACTTGTCGAAGCTGACAATACAGAAAAGTATGTTCATGATCCATGACAAATAGTATAATCTAATAAACAAATTCACTTAGTTTAATCCAATGTAACCAGCCAAACGTATATGTATATGGGTGAGAATTTTGAACGATGTACAATTGACAATTTTCGCACCTTATGACATTCTTTCCCTTAGAACACGCCAGGATAATCTAAGAAACCAGATTTTTTCATGTCATCTCAAAGATTGGTAAATTTCCTCTCAGGAAATGCATGGTTTGGTTGACTTTTGCCTGATATTTTTCATTTGACAAGGGCTTAAAGCGTAAAAATAAGGTAAAAACGCTATTTTTACATCTTTTTTTTTTGTTTTTCAAACTAATGATGCGCCTTTTTATGGTACGTGGCATCTAATATCTGACCATTGTTCTGGATCTGACATATCATGGGTATGTACCACAGAATTATAAGAACTTTATGAGCACGTATAGAATTACAGAAAACAATTGAAATATCAAAGCCCTAAACAGACGAACGTCCGTGATGCTTTTATTTCTATCGCTGCTGCAAATTCTACTTTGTTGTCCCAACTGTAATGTATACGAAAATTTGGTGTTCCGCCTAATGAACACATCCTGCAAAAATTGTACGTCTGCCGGCTGTACATGGGACGTAAACATTCTTTTACGCAAAATTATACTCAGTTTTCGTCACGGACGTGCTTCCGCTATTTTCTAATAAAGATCGTAGCCCATTAAACGTTATAGGCGATATTGTTCTGAGTCGTAATCAACTAAGATCTAGCCACACGATGATATGTTTGTTTTGAGTTTCTGTCCATCCTTTATCAAATAGGAACCGAAATTATATTTTTAGACGAACCTCCGAGAAGAAAAAAAAGAACGTCCGTGATGATTAAAACGTTTTCGAGTGGGACACGATCTTGCTTTGATGGCGAAGGTACATTTTACCTTTGGATCTCTAGCCGAGGAGCTGCATGTCATTTTTGGAGCGGACTGAGGCTCGTCTGCAGTTTTTGGACCATGCAAATCACCGAAAACCAAGCAAATAATTAATATTTTCTCTGGAAATTCACCTCCTAATCCCCCTCTGAGCATTATATATGTTGTAAGTAATGTCAAATTTCTTATAATTTGCATTGACAATACCTTTTCAAATTTTTGAAAGAGTTAGGAATGCCAGGTACTCTCTGCCGATTAGTTATCCGTCCTGGAACATGACCCTAGTAGTAGAACGAACGTCCGTGACGTATGCAACCCCACCGATAGGGATAACTTGTCCCGAAAGTGTCCGGTATTCTTTTAAAACTTTTGTATCCAGTAGCGACAAATAAAGTTTTACAAAGTAAACAATGAGTTTAGAGCAGTAGTTTCAGAATTTTTAAGGCGTTATGTGATCATGTTGAACAAACAGTTGAAAATTTACTCACAATTTTACGCTTGTTTTCCCTCTAAGTATACAAAAACAGCTTAACACTGAAAACTAAGTTATACGAAAATGGAATTTTGCGTAATCTGTAATTTTTGTGCATTTAAATTTATTTCTAATGAGGTTCTGGAGACAATTTACTGTTACAGGTTCTGAAAGTTTCCTTCACGGACGTTCTGTCCGAGAAGGAAATTTCTGATAATTACAAATATATCACTGCCTATTAAGTTAATGTTACTTGAAAATATCACTAAATCACCGAGTCGCTCATACCCAAAAGTGAATAACGTTCAGCACTCAATTTACCTGTAATAACAAACGGAAAACGTTTTGGTCACGGATGTTCGCTGGTAGAATAAGTCAATGGATTACATAGTAGGAGAAAGAAGAACAGTGCCACTCTTTAGTGAGAGATGCTCCAAGTGTTTATCTTTTGAGTATGGTAGCTGCCGTCTCAAACAGAACACATCCAGTTTTGGTCTCCATAACCGACGTTCGCTGTATAATTGTCATGATAATTTAGGATTATTAAAAGCCATAATTCATTCTTATTTTTCTCTTCACGACGATTTTTCTCTCATTCCCTAAGTAGCCTGAACATGCTGCGACCAAACAGAAAATAAAAACAAAACAAAACAAAACAAAACAAATCCGAAAAGCGCTACACAATCACATTCAGGATAATGACGGAAGAAGTCTGTAATGGGCATGTGTTGAAGAAGAAACGGAAAAGTTTCAAAAGGACGTGGAAGCAGCTGAATGAAAATGAGAAGAAACAGAGAAGCAGTCGAGCTCCAACACACAGAGAAAAGAATTGCCAGTGCAATCCCGTTATACCAAACTCCTCTGGAGAAGTTTTTTTTCTTTGTTTGTTTATTTTTTTATTCATCGAAATGTCGTCACAAGCGAACAGAAATAGTGCAGTATACAATCATTGTCTGATGAAAACACGCAAATCCTCCGCTTATCATGACATGGTGTTTTTTATACTCATCAATGAAAAGCAATGTTAATTTCTAATTCTTTCCAAGATTTTTTTTTTTTCATTTTAGATCGTCAATTTGCTTGTGCTTTTGTGCTTACTTTGAAAACACATGCTAAAAAAGTAATGACTAAGAATAGGTTTAAGGTTGCACTTTGATACGTTCGCTCTTCCAAAGATTCGTTACTCTGAATGTCCAAAGGTTTGTTATTCCGAAAACGAAAAAAAAATTCGTAGTTAATTCAGGGGGTTTCTTATTAAAAATGTTCTTATTCCGAAAGTTTGTTAGTCCGAAAATTAAATATTAAGGTTCATTATTTTTAGTTCCGTTCTTCTGAAAGTAGAATGGGCCTCATATTCGTTTAGGTGAAAACGATTATCATGAGGTTTTAAAATTTGGAGGATTTAGTTGTTAAAACTTGTTTCTCCACATTTGGATAAGCGAACCTGATTTTTCATGTTCCAATAAATCAACCTTTCGATTAACCTTCGGAGATTCCTATCATTTACCGAATTAAAAAAGATTATACGAACTCTATCAATTTTCGGATTGAAAAATTGTATGAATAAAGAGCCTCCGAAATGACGCGCTACAAAATGTTTGTTATAACAAACCATATTGTATAATATCGAAGTCAAAAACATCAATCTGGTGTTATATGGACTTACTGTGTCTTGTTTTGACTTCGCAGTATCGAACCTAATATCATTTCTGACTAACATAATAACACAAGTTCTCCTCGGTAACAGTGTGTAACACAAGGAGCAAACGCAGAGGGATTTCTTCCTAACTTATTCGTTTGCCCTCCCCAGCTTAATTTCGTATTTCTATAACGGAGCACATTTCTTTTGTTTTTTATGTTAATTCTTTGTCATATTTAGCTGTGATCATGTTCGTTATAAGCAAATTTGCATTGTAGACTTTAAATAACAAATTTAGGACCTGAATCTTTACTTCGTGATAGCGAAATTTTGATAGATATATTCGTTCTCAAGGATGGACTGCGTCACTGAGATTACACGTACGTTTGTACGTTCATTTACAAGAGATAGAAACATTGTTTTCTTTGATTCCTCAGTATGGGAAGATAAACAAGCTTTTATAATTGAGAATTGATGATATCTATTCAGGATTTTGCAGATGAGTTTGTTCTCGACATGAAATTGCTGTTTGTTCAATATCTTGTTTGTTCCGAACGTCCGTGAGCTATATGCGAACCTCCGTGATGAAAACTATGCTATGTTTGTTAGGTTATAGAGACTGCCTAGATCAGATACATCTTAAAAAGGTATGTTATTATTTGGGAGTGAGGATTAAAGTATGGGATAGTGAAACAAGAGGTCAAAATATTGAGTTTCTGTTAAATGCGCGTAAAGTGGAGAAAGAGTTTAGCGGAAGAGCAATATTTGAACAGATATGACGAATTTGGTTAAATCAGTTGTCTACCATTACGTACAGGTTAAAAGTACAAGCTTAATATTCTGCCAACACGTACACATGTCCCTTAAGATATTTCGTTACGATTTTGAACTGAATCAGATCTTTGCAAACTATGTTAAATGGTATTCAAATGTATGTGCAGTACTATTCCTCACGGACGTTCGCTGCTCTGGACATGGTAAACTTCCGCGGTGAATAAAAACTTGTTTCTCTGGAAAAAATCCTAGTGTAATTGGGTTCATATTAAAGTTTGTGTAATACTCTTTCAGGTAAGAAAAATGATTTGGAGAATTTCCTACTTTTTAAATTTTGCCTTGTTTTGGCTCAATTGTATATCGTACAAAATTCTGACCCATATATATATATATATATATATATATATATATATATAATTATATATATATATATATATATATATATATATATATATAGGGAGACAAATTTACGAATGCCATATGCATGCGTGTTTCTAAGGACTTGGCAACTCGAATTGACAGAATGTACATTGTATAACGTCTGTAGACTTTTACCGTTTGACGGATCGTCAATCCGGGAACATCCATACTGTTTCCGGCATGACTGTATGGACTACGTTAAGTCCTTCAGCATGATCCTTGAACTTCCGGCATGTCCATGGACGTCACGGATAAAAATCAATACGAATTGATCCTTGTAGGCACTGTCTACTCCATGTTGCCTCCGTATTCATTCAGGGACAACCAACCCGTGAAGACATCGGGTCGTCTGTATTAGAGGCCCACGAGCTCAGTGTCGGGTTCATGGTCAATTTCTGTTTTGCCTGCAGTGTCGAAATGATTGGTTTTATAAGTGTTTCGAGCTAATGGGCCTAATTCTGGCTGAAACAAAGTGTCGAGCTTATGGGCTGTAAGAGTTGTAAAATAGGATGTATGACTCTGTGACCTATTATTTTTTCCATTATCGAGCTAATGGGCCGTATGACTCGTGAATGTCGAGCTAGTGTAAAGAAACCATTTATTTCGACCATTCCGTTTTCATATTAATGAATAAGTACAATAAGGTTCCTCAATTATTGTATAGTCTTTCATTCTCCTATGTTCTGTTTACCAGCTTGAAATGTATACTTTTTTATCAAAAATAAAACAAACGTTGAATTGAATTGAATTGAACTAAAGCAGACAGCGACATTGTGATTGAACGAAAGAATGCATAGTCGACATCTGGCCAGAAGAATATCTGCTGCACAAATTCCACGAGAAATTTAATGCTTCAAATAATTATTTGAAATGTATGTCACATCTTATCAAAATTAATTCTTTTTTGTGTTATCTCGTTGATTGAATTTACCAATGTCATCATTCATCTTTAAACATTGTAGTTTTCTGACTTTATTAGATGCAAAATTAATTTCTGTAGAAGTCGTTCATTTATTCAAGACTCTCCTTTTCTATCACAATATCGTTTTATTTACTTTGTGCATAAAGTCTATTGAAAGTTCATAATTGAAAAAAATTACAAGAAATACTTACCGACATCTATAGCAACTTCAAACCAGTATTCCTAAGAAGAAAGGAATTTATATTTCTTCCCCAAAGTCTCAAATCAATATAGGAGAGGGAGTAGAGATAGAAATAGAGATATAAAGGGCGGGTTGAGGTTGGGGAGATTTATGATACTATACAACCAGTTCTTACCTGTCTAATATTCCTTACTTCAAACATGAGTTGTATTGTTTTGTTTACCCTTGTGTGTGTGTGTGTGTGTATGTGTGTGTATGATCAAATGAACTGCATATTTCACTTCAGCACTTTGAACATAGCGAAATAAGCAAACAACAATATGATGGCAAGTCATAAATTACCGTATACTGTGTTTCATTTGAAATCATTATCATGCACTTGTCACATCGTATGGACAAAAAGCACGTTAAAATTCCTGAAGGAACCTTGAACTATATCCCCAGTGGTACCGGTATGGTACGTGATCTCCGAGGTACGTAGACTTCGAACAACTAGGAAACACGCAGATGTACCGCGGGAAGAAGCATCATAATCATTTGACTCCTCACACTATAGCTCTTTGTACCAATTTGGAATCGCGCTTGTCTTAAAATGGTGCGTTGCCTCAATTGCGCTCTACAATCTCCAGTTTTTGATTATTGTGATGACTGATGACCATTATAGTATGATGGGCTTTCGTGGATAGTACAATCAAAACGTTTGTTCACTTTGTTTTGTTTCATTGCCTCCGTCTGCATCTACCCATGATGGATAAAAGATATGTCTTCGTTCTGCTATTAACATTGAATGCTTCTGTATTCTGCGACCACACTGCAGAAGGTAACTGTGACTTTATTTATTTTTATGAACCTGCATTCATATAGGCTTAGCGTTATCAGGTCTAACTGAGTAATATCACTGAAAGGGGTATTTAGACAGACAGAACTGCACAGAAATCTATGTACCTGTAATCCCGTGATGTGATGTAATCGCAATCCGTTAGTTTGGCGTTGAATGTTCGTTGGCTCATTTCTTTTGCATGATTTCACTTTTTTCTCTTACTTCGTTTCAGATGCATTCATTTTGTATTTGTAAAACAACTGATTTCCCATGTTGATTCGACGTTGCATTCATTTCTTTATTCAAAGCTGTCAATGGTTGTTTCGTAGTAAGTGCTGTTTGCACGGTTGTCTTGTTCTGATGACGTATATTCAAATACATCATTCAAGATACCAAGCCATTTCGTTTGAATGGTAGTTCAAGAATATTCGTGTAACTCAGTTTTCTCGAAAAAAAATGTCAGAAGTAAATGAAAGCTGCCTGAATTATTTGCTAAGAAAGGAAATTTAATTGGGTACAAAAATGTTGCCTTATAAGACCTTCCTGTTCCCGTGGCGATGGCATCAAAACATACAATCGAGGAATGCGTCCAGAAGAGCCAGTCCAGCCAAGGCAGGTGTACGTACCAAACTCCGTCCAACACTACTTTCATTACATTAACGTGTGTCGTGAGTGGATTCAAGCCTGGCGTTTCTATCAAATGGACCGATGAGTCTGGACAGAGACTTAAGTCCATGACTTCGCAACAGACAGCACTATCTGACGACACGTATGAGAGGTTCGAGAAAATCAATGTTTCAGCCAAACATGGGACAGAGCAAACCTTCGTGTGCATAGCTACCGGCGACTCGCTGAATGGAACGTCAACCACGGAAATCACTCTTTTGCCTGCATCAGGTTTTGTTAAAAGTTATCAATTTTCCCTTTTTAAGTAACGAGTCAAATCATAGCTTCTGACGTCACTTCTAGATGCCCAACGAAACAAGTAGCAGTACTTTGACAGATATTTTGAATTTGATTTCTCACGGAGAAGTCTAATTTGAGTGAGTAATTTTTAGAAATATAATTGCTCGGCCACACAATCAAATATGAGTCGTTTCACTATTATACACTCATGTTTTCTAAGTGTTTATTCGCTGAGTAAAAACAAGGGCTTAAAATAATGTACTTTTGTGTACTGCGTTTGTACCCGTGTTGCTAGTAAACCGCGTCTTTGGCACTACGCAAAAAAAAAAGAAGAAGAAATAATAAAGTACAAAATGTTGATGTTGTAAAATTATCGAGGAACTTGTTACATGTTTAGAGATTTTTATCCATGTAATGGACAATATTCGTTTCAACTATTATTTTTCCATAAAAATGGACAAATTATCATTGTAAGCAACAATGATAATATTCATCAAGACTCATTTATGTTTGTTCTTGCTTTTGCAAACATAACATGGAATTAAATTCAAATTGATTATTTATCAATCAACGATTGAATAACGTATTTCACTATTATACACACATGTTTTCTAAGTGTTTATTCGCTGAGTAAAGACAAGGGCTTAAAATAATGTACTTTTGTGTACTGCGTTTGTACCCGTGTAGCTAGTAAACCGCGTCTTTGGCACTACGCAAAAAAAGAAGAAGAAATAATAAAGTACAAAATGTTGATGTTGTAAAATTATCGAGGAACTTATTACATGTTTAGAGATTTTTATCCATGTAATGGACAATATTCGTTTCAACTATTATTTTTCCATAAAAATGGACAAATTATCATTGTAAGCAACAATAATAATATTCATCAAGACTCAGTTATGTTTGTTCTTGCTTTTGCAAACATAATATGGTATTAAATTCAAATTGATTATTTATCAATCAACGATTGAATAACGTATTTTACTGTGGTTTTTATTAAATTTCAGGAAAACATGATAATGTCGGTCTCATCATTGGACTTGTCATTGCCATACCAGCTGCCGGATCCATTCTATTTCTCCTTCTTAGAAAGTTTCAGCGAAAATGCGATCAGGATTGCGGACGGTCAGAAGGTGTCGTTTTATGTTTCCGTTTTTATTCACTTGTTTGTTTGTTTGTTTGTTTGCGTATCTGGTCAATAGCCCCCGAGGACAATTATTACCCCCCCCCCCATTTAAATACTGGTTAGTGATAATCTTAGAGTAAAGATTTGAGTTAGTGTTAGGTTTAGAGTCAGAATTTGGGTTAGGGTTAGGACTAGGTTCATGATTAGGGTTAGGGTCAGGGGAGGGTCTTGGGAGATTGTTTAGGGGGTAATTGTCCTGGAACCGTTTGTTTGTTTCTTTGTTTGTTTGTTTTTTCAATAAATCAGTGAAATTAAATGGTCTAGGGCAAATTGTAGGATGGTGGTAACATCACTCACCCTTCCAATGTTCGTATTAATACTTTTGAAATAGTTTCAATAAACCATTTCTGCCATGTATATATATAGTACAACGGGGCAGTATAATTTCAAACAAAAATGCGAGTAACTCGCGTTGAACAGGAATATGATTTTTAAGTAAATCATGTTGTCTAAGTTTCAGAGGACTCACCACCGACCGTTCAGACAACACTGAATATTGAAAATGAGAGCAGAAAGTGGTACTCCGTACAACTGGCGGACTTCAAACTTTGTTGCAGACGACTGAAGGACGTGTGCACACAACACGTGAGCATATGCAGGGAGGCCTGGTATATAGGATGATTATGTGTATAGAGCGACATTCCTGTACATGCAGGCAAGAATAAAATTTCGCCATAAGCGTTGAGTACTATCTGACGATGCGGAAAAACAAATTAGTTGGTTTGATATATTTGAAGGCTTCGGTAGGTAGTGTATGAGAGCATAGTTCAAAATTAGGGCTGTAACATCACTTGCCTGAGCCAGGGAGGTGCTGAGCTATGCATGTGTGCATGCATTGTTAAATGGATTCACGCAGCGTAGAGGTATTGAGTTCAAGTTGGTGCTCAGTTGAAAGTTGTAATTGGGAAGCTGTAAAAAGTTCACTTTGCAATGTTTTCTATTACTGTTCAATATGCATAAAATGGGTAATAAAGATATGGAATAGCACCTCTCAGGGGGATACGACATGTATAATTTAAGTTGAGGTGGGGATTCCAATTTCTTACTTTTCGACGTAATTACAATCTACCTGTATGAAATATGAAAGAGAACACAAATCTAAGAGGAAATCAGAGTTTCTTTGATAAAAAATCAATAATGAAATAAGTGATGGGGCCATCGCCCCGTTGACTTGCATAATCAACCAATCAATACAATATCCTTTCGTACAGTTTCTTTGAAACATTGTTCCTATCATCAAAACCCACCTCATGTTTTTCTTTTTCAGCCACGAATACCTTTCTGGTTGTACGCCGTCTACCGATTCGCACTCGCCGTCTATTTCATCGCTCTTTTGATAACTCATGTTGTATTTGCAGAGGGGACACTGGGCCCGAGGTTCCTCATATACCTCGAAGCATGGACATATATTACAGCGACATATTATGTAAATATTGCCCTTGTTAATGCTGCCATGGACTTCAAAAACAGCAAGCAACATGGAACACTTAACATAATCAAAGGTACAATATTGTGTGGTTGGAGTCCAATAGGGCAGGGGAGGGGAACACAAAAGCCGAGAGGGCCTTAAAAGCCCAATAAGCAGACGTATACCACCAGGGTGGTCCACACCTTCAAATTTGAGCTGAGCATGTCGCAAGCTCTGAGTGTGAGAATATTATAGTCTGGGTGCCAAAGTCAGATTTTTGGGTAAACCTGGTTCTGCCGTCTGCCCGATGTCATTTTCTCTTATGGTTTTACCCTATTTCGGCGCAACTCTTGCATCCTTGAGGGTTTTGTTATATTCAAGATGGCCGCCAAAATGGCCGCCAAAACCAGTAATTCTTAAGGTATTTCCATCTGAATTGTGAAAAATTGAAAACAATAATATGGTTTCACCCTATTTCGAGGGTGCTGAATCCAAATCTGCATGATGTAACTGTTGAATTCTTGAGACTTGTCAAAATGACCATTATAATGCGCATTTAAAAGTGGTTCTTTCTAAATGGTAAAAAAGCAAACAAATTGAGAATATATTGATAATATGAACCGATTTCGAGGGAGCAGAAGCAGAATCTGGCAGATGCAACTCTTGCATTCTCTAGGGGTTTGAGTTATTCAAGATGACTGCCAAAGTGGCTGCCAAAAATTGAAATATAATATGAATATTTCCTTATAAAATGACGAAAAATTCAAACTGAATTGACAATATAGACGAATGGTGTTATCCCGTCTCGAGGGTTCTGAAGCTGACCCCAGTTGATGTTACTCTGGCATATTTGAAAGTTTTGAGATATTCAAGTATGTCCAGTATAAACGCAAGGTCGTTTGCATTTTTTTTTCGTAGTTATGATAAAATATTGTGATCGAGAGTGAAACAGGGGAATAAAACCAGGGCGAAAAGCAATAATTACTATTTCTATTTTACAAGTCGGTTGAGCGAATATGCTATATCAGCCAAAACTCAATGGCATCCGAAATGGCAGCATGTTGCATTATACCTGTGTTGAAAAGACTGAAATCAAGATTATACTAAAACTTACGACAGTGTCCCACATTGTCTTCATAATGTATTCACATAGTAGCTTATTTGAAATGCTCGAATAGAACAGTGTAAAGATGGTTTCACACTGTTGTGTAAATTTTTTACAGTGTTCACATAACAGTGTTCTCTTTCACACTGTCAATTTATGATAGACAATGTGTTTACAATGAAGCATGTATAAAAAATGTATATTTTGCAGAAGGCATGTCTCAAGTTTATTCTACAAATATTGCAAACAAATACACAGAGTATTGCATGTGGTGTGTAACGGTTTCACATTGTGGGGACATTGTGTACTTGTCAGCATCTTATATTACGACTGCCATTGACTGATTGACATTTTATGCCATGCAGTCATAAGCGGGAACGGTATAGTTAAGCTGAAACGTGGTTGATAATTTCAGCGCCATATATTATTGCAAATTATTTTGATCACCACTATTCTCTTCCTCTACCCCCTCTTAAACGTCTTTCCTTGTACGTTCAGACAAATTTCGGTACCAGATTCAGTGGTTTCTCTTTAACCTCACCGCCACTCCTTCCATCATTACTACTTTCGACTGGGGGCCGCTGTACTTTGCCAAGTCAGAAAAGGTATCGATCTTACTGTACGTCAGCATCTATCTCCTTCCCAGCGTCGTCTGCCTCATCGAAATCTTCCTCACGTTGATTGTCGTCCGTTTCTTACACGTCGTCTACCCGGCCTTGTTCCTGATCAGCTACCTTCTATTCACTGCCATCTACTGGATGGCTGGAGGAACGGACCCGTTCGGAAACCCCTTTACTTATTACTTTCTGGACTTTGGAAACTACCCCGGTATCGCCGCCGCGCATATTGTCGGCTTCTCCTTTGCAACGCTGCTGGTTCAGGCCATTTTGAAGGGATTTTACATTCTCCGTGTTCGATGTATGGATAGTCAAAGAACAGAAGCCGCTCCTCCGAGAAGTCCTACTGAGGAAGCGTCAGCTGTCGAGCTCGAAGGTCTGACCACATAGTTTTCCTGGTTGATGCCCTCACCTTCCACAAACTCTTTATGCCGAGGATAGAAAAAAAAAACAACTTGCTATCAATATGCATGTTCGGACAAACTCTGTCATGCTCCACACTGTCAGTACAGCATTAATGTTGTTGTTGTTATAATTGACTGAAATATGAAATTTACATAGAGGTGAAGCACATCCCAATGTCGCGAAAATAATGGTATAGTCATTTCTTTTGCATAGCCCGTTCTCTTTTGACTGCTGTGTCTTGGAACGTCTGGTGTGACGCTGCGTGTATGTACGTAATTACGAATGATATAATTATTTTCAATCATTATCCTATATCAATATTAATAATTCATTTAAATTTCATACGTTTCGACGTTAGACAAAGCGTTGCCATAGGTAAAAATTTATCATCTGCAGGTTAAAGGTATCTATTCTACGAGGGGTCTATACGTGGAATTCATTAGATAAGATTTGTATCTCTTCTTTCCATCAGTCTTCATTGCTCTTAAAAACAGGAGGGAAAAAGGTGACCGGGCGATTGAGCATATTTGGAGTGCAAGTACAATTTCCAAATTGCGAAACTTGAATGGATTGATTTTTGTATGACTTTCTCCAATAGATGAACCCAAATCACAGACGATCAAGACATCGAATTGATTGATACGCGGGAGTTGTAAACGTAATATTTGCCTATTTCAGACGGGAATAAGACTAAAAAGAAATAAAAAGAAATTACTCTTCAAAGTCAACATAAACTAATAAACGAGTCCATTGTTTCACTATGTCCGTCTGTCGTCGACCACATGCGCAATTTCTAATTATGAAAGTCTTAAAATCGTATTCTGTTCTGCTTCATTGCGAAGGACAGCAAGCACCTCGCAAGTAATGCACTTCGACACATTCCATGAGTGTAGATTTATCAGTTTAGAAGCTCAGAATCACAAAGATGAATAATCATAGCAATATCACTGCGTGTGTGTGTCTAGGGGAGGTGACTTGTGTGGTGTTCTCTGCTGTAAAAATCCATTATTTTATATTTGAAATCAATCAGCAAGGTGTTGAAATCCTGTTCATTTAGGACCCCAAGTGCCTTATAAGTGGATTATTTTTCAAGTTTTGACCAATTGAAAGAATGTATTTTGAGGACCAAATTTTTTTATGCTTGCACTGCTAAAGGCTACAATTTTATTGTATTCCCATGTATGCATTCCTGTGGGGTCATCCGGCATCAACCCCAGGATCAACTCTAGTGAGCAGCCAAAGATTTGTGCCAAGTTTATGATATGATTATATATTTTTTCTTATATGGATCCCAACCAACAGGAGCTAGGATGAGATGTTTTATATTCCTGTGCATTGATGGAGAAACCATTTTGCAGTTTCTCATACCCCGTGGAGCTAGATTTGAACTTCAGTTAATCATCAACTGCTGGTAACTTTTAAACTCTTCTTGAAAAATTGGAAAGGGACATTTGAAAATTCCTACCAATATGGGAGCCTGGAACAAAACACAGAATTCATTCTTGCTTGCATTTTTTTTTTGCAACTGTATGTATTCTTCTTGTACTGACCAAAGACCTGCAAGTAAGTCAATATCAATCCCCTGAATCCTTTGAATCTGATTGTGTGAAGGTGGCAGTGTGTGCATCCCTTGCTGAGGGGTAAAGTGCTGTACCTGCACGTCTCCTTAATTTTGATTCTACTTTTACTGAGTGGCCAAAGTGAGAGAAATCCAGAGCCATCTACAAACAGTGCCCAACCAGACTACCCATGTGCAGTATGTCAAAAGACAATCTTTAATGACGATGCTGGCATCCTTTGCGATGCTTGTGGATATTGGTGTCACATTTCATGTGTGGGCATCTCACCAAACTTGTACCAATGCCTTCCTAACAAATCAAGGAGTTTCTCTTGGCTATGTATCAACTGTGGGGAACCAAACATTGGTTCCAGTGCTTCTCTACTGGGACTGGATTTCACACACTCAATAATATTATTATGCTACACATCTCATGCATTGAATACGGTCATGTTCATAGTGTGTGTATGTACTGTGATTTAATTGTAAGACATCAAGCTGGCTTTTGTGTTGTGTAATGTTTATTTTTGAATATATGTATCTATTTGTTTTTTGTTTTATTTGGAAAAAAGGCAGTAATAAAACCAAACCAAAATTGTTGTGTGACGCTATATATGCATACATGTATGAAGATTTGACAAGATGTAGGAAGGAAGACACTGCAAGATTAATAGCATGGCCGAGATTAGCTATACGTACATATGTATTTCACACGTTTTCATTGTTAGTCAAGAAGAGTAAGTGCTCCGAGCTGAACAGTTGAAGACTCTTCCGTACTGAGTAGTAGTAGGGGAGGGGGGAACTTGGCGGGGGCTGCGCCCCCCCCCCCCCCACACACATACACACTTTAAAGGGATCGAATGTTTGCATCCCCCACCCTTTTGCATGGAATATAAAGTGAGAGGGGAGTGGTAGGAAAGATGTGAAGACTTTTTGTCCTGGTTTTTGTTTATTTTTTATTCTTTTGCTTGTCGGCCGACTTTCGGCGGAAAATCAGACAGTAAAATCATAAAGATTTTGTTGTTGTTTCTCTTGTCTTTTGATTTTCTCTCTTCTCGACTGACAAGCGATTTTGACACCCCCTCCCCCTCTTTCAAAAACGTAGCGTCGCCCTGAATAATGCCCAAATAAAATCAATAAAATGGTAATATGGATCTCCATTTCTTTGAATGTCATAAAGTAGTACATATTTTCCTGTAGCTATTGTATATTTCAATTCTTTTGATTTAAGTCAATAAAGCAATCATCCCCAGGGGTATCGTTCCGTTTTAACCCTAACTAGGCCGGGCTATTTAGGTAGATCATAGAGCCGGGGGGGGGGGGGGGGGCTCCCAGGCCCCCCCCCCCCCCTCCAGATCTCGGCCATCGACAGCGCGATCGCGACGAAAATAGGCACACACACTGCCTATGATGTAATCTAAAGTACCACGAAGTTATATTTTCAGAAAATTATCATTTATGCTAAATTATGCTAATTTATGCATCATGATGCATGAAATCAGACAATTTGGTATAAATCACTAAATAAAGCTCAAAATGGGCACATTTTTTGTGAAAATATTCTTTTTAGTGTCTTGAGCAAATATAAGGACAAAAGATTGTGCCATCAGAAAAAAATTCTTAAGTATTTTATTGGTTTTTGAATTTCTTATGTATTTCTTTGTTTTTGCGAGTTTATGGTTTTCATTGTTTTTTTCGATGAAACCTGTCCGCGACATTGTTCCGAAAAAGAAAATATGTTATTAATTGATTTTAATCAATAAAACCCCAAAATAATCATGCTTTTATGAAATTTGCCTGTTAGCACAGTTTGCATTGAAATTGTACACAAATTCACGTTTTTGAGCAATTTTTGGTCTGACATGCACGTACATATTTATGCACAACTTCGGAACCGCGCGCCGGGCATCGCAAATTTGGTGTTAAAAGATGCGGGAGACTCGAAAGAAAAAAGTCATGAAACGTCGCGGCGATAGCTTTTCGCGTTAGTGATATATCGCGCGGAACGTCGAGGCCCCCCCCCCCCCCCACCGGCCTAGTTAGGGTTAATGATGGTGGTTGGGGGAGGGACTTGTTCGGGAGTTGGAATATCTGTGCGAGGGAAGGGGGAGGGTGGGGTATCACCCTCCCCCTCCCACACGAGGAAGATTTTGCATTTCAGACCTCAAATTCAGCGATCTGGTGCACATTTTTAGTGAAATTTTGGATTTTTTCCTATCACAAACAAGTAAGAAAAAGGAACATTCATTGAATGCATAAAATGTCGGTATCTGAGCTCATGCTCCGCCTGTGCGACATCACTGCGTAGGCCTACTATAAATAGTGGGGCCTATCACCGGCGTAGCCAGGATTCGGTCTTGGGGGTGGGGCGGTTAGATGCGACGGAGTGAAGCGACCGAGCCCGAGCAAGCGGAGCGAGCAGGGGGGGGGGGTTCCCCCTCCTACGTGAGAACTTTTTACATTTTGGTGTTGTAAATAGTGCAATTTGATGGGGTTTTTTGTGCGTGTTTTATCGAAGTGGAACAGTTCCACATTTCAAGGTAGGAGTACATTTTGATGTAAATTATTATTGAACAATTTTACCTATGAAATAGTATCATTTCAATAAACTTCTTGTACTATATTACACTGAATATCATGAACGCGACCGAGTCCGCGGAGCGAACGAAGGGGGGGGGGGGAGGTGGGAGGGTTGTGTCCTACTCCAACGGTCAGAACTTTTTGCATTTTGATGTTGTACATGGTGCAATTTGAGGCATGTTTTGGGCGTCTTGTCGATTTGAAACAGTCAGACAGTACCACTTGTTTAAGGTAGCAATAGATTTTGATGTCGATTGTTATTACACAATTTGGCTAAAAATGGTATCATTTTGAATAAGTTTCTTGTATTAATTCTTACACTGTATATCATGATTGCGACAGAACCCGAGCGGGGGAAGGGGGGATGTTGGAGGGGGTGTTCCCTCGAAACACACAAATTCCCCATACCTAGAAGTTCGTTAATCCGAAAAATGGAAAAGGGTTCGTTAATCCAATTATTCGTGGCGATACTCCGAAGCTTTGTTAATCCCAAAATGAAATAGGGTTCGCTATTCCAAAGACTCGTTGATATGAAAATGAAATAGGGTTCGTTATTCCGAAGGTTCGTTGATCCGAACATGAAATAGGGTCCGTAACGATCCTTCGGAATAACGAACCTTATTTCATTTTCGGATTAATGAACCTTCGGAATAACGAACCTTCGGACTTCAGAACTTTCGGAATAACGAACTGTAACCCCAAGTCTATAGAGGAGACCAAGCAATGAGAGGGTGGCAAGATACCTCTCCCATAGCAGGGAGCAGGGAGAAGGCTATCACCACCCTTCCCGTACGAGGGAGCTTTTGCCTTTTTTTTTTTTGAAGTTGAAATTGAGACATTTCGTATACGCATATTTGATGGAATATTTGGGAAATTATAAGAAAAAAAACAAACTACTGATCTAGGGGAACTGAGTGAGGAAAAGGTTGATTAAAAGGGGATATTCCCCTAGTACATGAAGAAACTTTCCAGTTTTCGGTATATAAGTGATAAGTCTTGTGCACTCAGAATTATTCAGATTTTGTTTTTTAACCTGAAAGTGTACTAAGGCTAGAGAAAGGGCACACTAATCAGAGGAAGAGGATTTGGGAGGGGCTATCCCCCTCCCAAGCACGAGAGATTTTGCTCTTTTTTTTGATTGAAATTCAACGATCTGGTGCACACTTTGAGTGATATATTGAAAAAAAATATGATCTTGCTTGAGGAAAAGTTGAAAGAGAGATACACTTCATATACATGCATACAGTATGCACGCATTATCTTTTTACACCTTCCAAATCCCCAGTCCAAATGTTGGGGGAGGGGGGAGAGCGACCGCCCCCATCACCCCCCCCCCCCAACTACGCCAATGGGGCCTATACATGAAAGTTATGGAGTAGCTTTCGCATTTTTAGGATTGACATATTGTAAATGATCTGATGTGCACTTTTGTGGAATATTCACAAAATTATCAATCCTAAAAATTTGCAGAATCTTAATCAATAGATAGGAACCCAGAGGGTGGGAGGGGAGGGGGAAGTAAATAAAAAGGGGATGAGGGAATTCTTAAATTTATTAGAATTGAAATAATACAAGTTCATCTGATGCAAACTTCATGAAACATTTGAAAATCTATCAATCTAAATCTGTACTAAGTCCATAGGAAAAGGACCGAACGGAAGAGGGGGTATTCCCCTCCCACGCGAGAGAGATTTGCATTTTCAGAATTGAAATTCAGTAATCTGGTGCACACTTTGGATAAGATATTTGGACAAAACGCAGGAACATTTTTCCTCATTTCGGGAATTATTGAGAGACAAAATAAAATGACATGTTTGACCCCCCCCCCCCCCCCGTCCTCCAGGATCAACGTCCCTGCATACGAGTGGGCTTTTGCATTCTTAGAGTACACATACAAATGAAAAGTTATGGAATTCGGAAACCTATCAATCCCCAAAGTATATTTAAGTTTTTAATGGGAAACCAAGTGGGGAAATGGTTGATTGAAAAAAGATATCCCCTCCCACCCGCGGTGGATCTTTTGTGTTCTTTGTTTCGCAACTGAAGCGACGGACATGGTGTTTGGAAATCTGTCAATCTAAAAAGAAAAAAAAAAAGGAAAATGTCGTAAAGGGGAGGGAAGATTTTTTTTTGAATTTTCAGAATTGAATTTCTGCAATCTGGTGCACACTTTGGATAAGATATTTGAACAGTTTTTTTAATTAAAAAACGCAAGAAAATTTTCCTCATTTCGGGAATCATTGGGGATCAAAATGACATGTTTGCCCCTTCCTGTATTCAGTAGAAAGGACTGAACGGGGAGGGTATGGAAAAGGGGTAAAGGCCTATCCTCCTCTCGCTCGAGGTAGATTTTTATTTTTAGAATTGAAATTCAGCCATCTTTGGGTGAAATATTTGGACAGTTTTCTGTAAAAAGATTAAGAAAATTTCCATACCTCGGGAGTTAGGAGGAGGAGCAAAATTATATTTTGTTCCCAATACTTTTATGGGGGAACCATCACCCCCCCCCCCCTTCGTCGCCTCGCCTCTGCATATGGGGGAACTTTTGCAAGTGAAAGCTTTGGTGTACACTCTTTGATAAAATTTTAGGAAATACGTCAATATCGAAAGTGTACAAAGTCTATCAAAAGAGACCCTGTAGTGGAGCTTGTTCTTGTTTATGATTGCAATAAAACCATCTGGTGCATAGTTCTGGTATTTTATAGTATTTAGACAATTTTCCATAAAGACAGTTCCAGATTTATCCGCTTCCTGGGAATATTCCTTGGGGGACAAATGATTTGTCTGCCCCCAACATTTAGATAGAAGATAGAATCGACTCCCCTGATCATCCCTGTGTATGCCCATAGATGTATCATGACTGAGTCATCAGAGTCATCATTGCTTCAGGAATGATTCTGAAAATGCAAGGAGGGGGGTTCAGTTATGGCGGTATAGTTTTTTGTTATTGTGTGTGTGTTTGTTTGTATTCGTGCACAAGTTGCAGATGGTCCCGAGTTGCTCACGTCATAGCATGTTTACATGCAAGCCTATATTATTTGACGTTTTCAACGCCTGGACCATACCTTATGTCGATATTATTTTCCTCGCTAGCGAGCGCTTGTGAAAATTATGTATATACATTATACTACGAGATAAAATACCGTTCAGCTCTGCTACCTCTCTGAAGGTGACGTACATGCAATATGCCAAAATTGATAAAATCACATTTCTGCTTCCTCCATTTTTTTTCAAGTTTCGGGGGGGGGGGATTGTACAGGCCATCTCCCCTCCACCATTTTAGGGGGAATTCATACCCCCATCCCCCCGCGATTTTGCCCATGCTTCGGTAGCAGGAATGGCTCCTGGTCTTGACCTATCCATACATCTGACACGGAGGGTGTACAATCCCTTGAACACGGCCAGAGCCAAGAGCACTGCCAAGGTTGCGCCAATCACGCTTGCGGTCGCGATGCCGGGGTACTATTCGTAGTCAAGAATGGGAGATATGGCGGGGTATCCAAACTGGTCCGTTCCCCCAGCAGTCCAGTAGATGACAGTGAAGAACAAGTAGATGATCAGGTAGAATGCTGGGTAAACTACGTGCACGAAGCGGACGACGATCAGGGTGAGGAAAATTTCCATGAAGCAAACGACGGTAGGGAGGATATCCACCCCGCTAATATAGACTATGACGAAAATAGGCTGATTTGCCGAAATGAAATCGTATACGCCTATCCAAATACCTCCGGTCACGAGGGGGCAAGAAGCTGCGGCGATGTTAAAGAGACACCACTGAATCTGGTACCGAACTTTGTCTGAAAGTATCAAGAGATAGGATATCGAAAAAGGTAGATTAACGGTAACCAACATCAATTGTCACGAAGAAGGACTAAATTGACATGACAATAAACAAGGATCCTATGTTGTGCGCTAAGTACTTTGCTATAAGCATTGCAACAGAATCGGATACAGTTGCTTTCGTCCTTATTATCTGTTATGTAAGATCCATATAAACAAAATTGTGTGAGAGAGAAATGTTATTGAGAAAGAATTAACACGGAAGACTGAGTGTTATGTAAAGACATACTAAGGATATAAAGGAAAAACGAAACGATGGCCTCACCAGCAAAAAATAAATAAAAAAATGTTACAACGTTGCTGGAGAATGCTTTTCTTAATGCTTTTTTAATGATGCGTGTTTCTAAGAGTGCCGTTGATATTTTGTGGAATGAAGCTATGAAAAAAAAATATGGGCTGAAAACTATTGTTTAATATGCAGTATAATTCAAACATTGCCAAGGAAACGAAAATCGGCATGTGAGCAACTGAATCTTTCCTACTCATTTCGAGAAAATATACCATGACAGTAACGGTTTACAAGCGCAACTAAATTTGTTTATTAACTTTACAATCTTGTATACTAGTAGTTGACTGGTCTTCTTTTCATTTTGAGTGTGTGTGTGTGTGTGTGTTGTGAGTGTGTGTGTATGCGTGTGTGTGCTTTAAAGTCCCTGGAAATCATTCTATTGCTCAGCAGAGTTTCGCAATTCGTTATATCAAGTAACTAATATCAAAACGGCGCGTTTAACATAAGACTTTGTTAAGGGGTACCAGATAAAAGTATCGAGCCTGCCACGAATAACCTTTGTGAAGAACCAGTTGGGTGCATAATATGTCACAGTGGAATACAAAATCCACAAAAAGTCGCACACACTTTTTTTTGGTTGTTTTTTTTTGGTGAGGACTGAAAAATAGGTGAAATGGGTCAACCTGTGATATTGAAAATGTGATATTTTGCATGTTTTTTTTTTTTGTTTTTGCTAAAGTTTGAGATCATAACAAAATGGGAAATTGTGTTTTTAGCTGTTTTTGTGTAAGACTTTTTTTTTTAGTTTTGTAGAGTAGTATGATAAGGTGTGGCTTAGAGTACATTTTCATTTCCTAAAAACCCTTTACACACTCTTCGTTTTCAACTCTGATAATCTTTGAAAGAAGGATGCTACTGCTTTGAAAGTTGGTATTAGTCATGGTTAGAATGACCAGTGTTGATAGAGCATGATCATTTTCCAGCTTACTGTGATAATATGAGGTTATACATCCCGTTTTTTGTCCCATTTATTTCACTCAGCACGGCTCCCGGTCAGATTAAACACAATCCACTTGAATTATAGACTCTATGACAATAATTCACAGCCTCTTTTCTCAGTACACACCTTTCCAAGGTGTGTGCTGTCTTTTAAATATTTAGATAAGTTAAGAAAGTTCTGTAGAATTGAGTTACACATCATTTTAAAGCACAAAGTGTGCTCTTTATAATGTGCTATAACTGAAGGGTGACTTTTTGTCGGTTTTGTCATACGGCTCACATCCACTGTGCAAAGCTCGACACTAACTTCTACCTCTGATGGCTAATTCGAACCACTAACATCTGCACATCTGAAATGTCGGTGGCCCCAAAAAAGGAAATAAAAGCAGACATGCAATCCTTTAGTTGCCGTATTGGACCACTAAAACCTTTTGGGAAATCTGGTGGCCAAACATCAGTTCTAGTTCTAACTTTGGGCCCTGCAAACAACTTCGGCTTTATAACAGAACCTTTCGCTGCCTTTCATGTTAGCCTCTTCCCTCCTCCCTTTCAACACCTACAATATGAATACCTTCAATCGCTGGATTTCCCATGTTCTTCACGAAGTCCATCGCAACGTTAAAGAAGGCAAGGCACACATAACACACGGAGGCAGTATACGTCCAGACCGGGAGGTAAATGAAGAACTTCCCGCCCATTGCCTTCACTCCGAGTACAACGTACGTTATGAAAAATACGAAGAAATAGGCGGCCAGTCCGGTCCGATAGAAGGCGTACAGCCAGAATGGTATTCGTGGCTGAAAGAGAAAGACAAAAAGTTTGACACAGTTTTTGACGATATCAACAGCAATTTCGAACAAACTGTTCAAATTAATCCGCATAGAATAAGGTAAGTACAGTAACATTGAAAGTGGATAAAAAAATTGTACTCATGAAAACAAAATGTAATTAAACACGTCATTCTTCCTTTACGGATGATCACATGGGTGCAAGATTTCAAATTGCTCAAAATTGTATGAAATATGCAAAATAATTCCCATATCATCGGGACATTTATCATCGGGAGCATTGTGATATTTTGACAGGCAATCACGTAGTTTACAAGTTAACAGTAAAGAAAGAAAAAAGAATGCTGGACACGATCATGACGACGGCATTACGAATATCTTGCCGAAAATTGTTAATATATCCGCAATTTTGTCTCCTGTAACATATATATTGAATTTGTTCCTTGTTACTGGCATAGTGCCTAGTCATATGAAAATTGCCCAAGTTGTTCCAGTTTATTAAAAACGTAATAAACAAGATGTAAGTGATTATCGTCCAATTTCTCTTTTGTCCACAATTTCCAAGATTCTCGGACATTTGATATATTCTCGTGTAATCAAGGTTTAAAATGAATGCAATACTTTTTGAGGATTCTCAATGTGGATTTAAGAACAAAACACTCTATACTACTCACGCTCTGCTTGCTGTTATCGATCAAATAGCCCACGCTATCGACGATTCATTACCTACAGTTTGTGTATTCCTGGACCTGTCCAACGCCTTTGACACTATCGATCACGATATTTTGTTTTATATGTGACCGTGCATCACAAAACGAACAAAAAATCGCACCCCTTGATTTTACGTGAGGACTCAAAAAAGGTGAAATGGGCAAATTGAGTCAATTTTTACTTTTTCATATCTTCTGAAAGTGCTATCCTTCTGCTACATTATTCTTTAGTTTGGTGGGATCAACACATGAATAGGAATGTGCGTTTTCAGCACTTTTTTCTACAACCATTTTTTTTTTGGGAGAATAAAATTGAAATCCTTTACACACTATTCACGTTAAAATCTATTAAATTTTGAAAGGATAATTCTACTGCTTTGAAAGTTGGCAGTGTTCATGGACAGAACGTTGTAATAGAACATGCTCAATTTCAGCGTAATTCGATAATCCCTTTATTGTTGTAGCTTCGGTGATTACATCCTGTGTTTTGTCCCTTTCTTTGCACAGCTAGCACAGCTCGGCAAAGATTAAGCGCTTGAATAGACCCTGTACTTCAGAGCCTTAATCCATAATAATCTCTACACTAGTATACTCATATTTGGCACTCCTCTTGATCTTGACTCTCTATATATGCTCGTATACTTGTTTATTTACATTAATATGTCTATTTTTTCATTCAGTTCTTATCATTTTCTTCGTTTTTTCGCTTTCCCTTTTCTTTCTCTTTTCTTTTATTTCTTCCGCCCTCTGTACTTTGCTATTTTAGCTTTCATATAATTTCGTAAATAGTACTTTGTGTTTTATCTCCATTGCAAAACAAATTTACATTGACATTTTGTTGTTGCTGGAACCCGTGGCTACACGCCTTGCTTTTGCAATTCCTTGATATTTCACATGTCATAGAGAATTGTCTTTTATGTACAAGTGTATCGTGACACACTGTCTAATCATGACCCGCTTTATATCATATTTTATAGCTTGTTTGTTTGTATTTTTTTCTCAGTATCTATGTATAGACGTCAAGGGAAGTATGAAAATAAACGTGCTGGAACTGTTGAATGCATATTGAGTGTACGACCAGTGTAGTTTCAGAAATTGAAATTAAAAAAAAAAAGCAATTCAGATACAAAATCATTGAGACATGAGACATAAATGACGCAAGTTCCAAAACAGAAAAAACGAAAGGTAAAAAGTGATTATGTACGATTCACCTAGCAATTCCACCAGTGTTCGCATGACATTTTTGGTACCGCTTTCAGTTTCATTGTGGCAAAATGATGCCGCTCGAAGTAAAATTTAACCCATTCCATTCGGGAACCTGGTGGCCTGTGTATTAACTCTACGGGGATTTCAGAATTCAGTATGGAACGGGTTAACTGATTAACCTCTTGACCCCTTGTAGGGTAACATTACACATGTCATCCCGCCTCATACTCACGTGTTGAGTGGACACGTCCCTCAGTCGTCTGCAACAAAGTTTGAAGTCCGCCCATTGGACGGAGTACCACTTTCTGCTCTCATCTTCACCATTCATGGTTGTCTGCACGGTCGATATTAATTCCTTCGAAACTGGACAAGGTGAACAGTAATCAAAAAAATATGAAAAAGGTCTTATTAAAGCACGAGTTTTTTTTTAATCTATTGCTGAGTTTGTCACAAAATTATTATTACGCAGGCTTGACAGAAATGGTTGATTAAAACAACTTTAGTCGGATAAATGCGGCAATTCGAAAGGCAGAGAATGTTACAGACATAATAACTTTTCACTGGTTCAATAAAGAAACAAACAAAACACCCAACAAATGAATAAAGAGAAACATGTACGACACCTTTTTGCGGCATGAAGTTCTGATCGCATTTTTGCCAAAATTTTGCAACAAGGAGAACCAGGATCGTTACGGCAGCTGGTATACCAATGACTAGTCCGATGATGAGACCGACGATATCCCGTTCTCCTGAAATTTGATATAGATACGGTAAAAACACGTTATTCACTAAATGCTAGGGTAAAAGTCATTAAACATGTCTATGAGTACCTGGATAATTTTTCACTACGTCGATGTTATTTGGCGTAGCCGTAGTGCCACAGACGTGTATTGAAGTTGACTTTACGAGTACAACAGCTGTACGCAAAATTACATTATAAAAGGTCCTTGTAGTTATATTCATTAGCACTTTTTATATTAATGAACGTGTTTTCTATAGTAGGGTAAACTCACATTCATTTGTGACTAAAACTACCCGCTCAGATTAGGTTTCAAGTTGCCAAATCAGAATGAAAACGTTTGTTGAGGTATTGTTCTATTTTTGTCGGGCACCCTTTTCTTTTTTGTAGTTGAAGTGGCGGTAAATTTTTAATGAGACACCTTATTATCTAAACAACAACAACAACAACAACAAACCAACTTAAAGGATGTCGACAATACCTAATACAGGCAGAAGAGTGATTCTCTTGGTCGACGTTCCATTCACCGTGTCACCGGTAGCTATGCACATGAAAGTTCGCTCTGTTCCACGTTTCACTGAAACCTCGATTTCCTCAAACCTCTCGTATGTGTCATCAGATAGTGTTGTCTCTCGTGAAGCCATAGATTGTAGTCTCTTTCCAGACTCATCGGTCCACATCAAAGAAACGTCGGGCTTGAATCCACTCACGGCACACGTAAGTGTGATGAAAGAAGTGTTAGGAAGTCGGTACGTACACTTGCTTTGACGGGACTTACTCTCAGTGACGCAATTCTCAATTGTATGTTTAGATGCCATCGCTAGGGAAACAGGAAATTCATAGGATGTCACATATCTGATAATTAAAATTTGAGTTTTTTGCTATCGTTTTTCTAATAAGCAAATAACTACGACAATTTTAATAGATTTCGTCTCTCTCGTTAAAAAAAAAGAGTGTTATATAATACCGGATTTCCGGACAATGCTAAAAGCCCTGGCAAATGTATAAGAAGTTATTTATCACATATCTCGTGTCATGATTGACACAGCTACTCAATGTGTCTTCAGAATTTTGCAAAATTCTATATTTGCCACACTCCCATCTTATTTTATCATTTTATCTTATTATTTTATTATCTTAGCTTTAAATGCTATAATTATGCTTATTATTTTATCTTATCTTTAAATGCTATAATTATCAGGTTTAACGTCATAATGGCTAATGTACCTTGTAATACTGGTCAAAGAAGTTTTTGCACACTCTTTAGGGCCCCGATTTTTCATTTTTTTTTGTATTTGATATCGATCATATGGTTTCCATCAATCTCGTGTATACATACACAAATGATATGCCAACATCTCCAGCATATGATTCATTACTATTTGGATATGTTAGTGACGACTTTTACGATCAAATCCCTTCCTCCCTGTCATGATATAGCAAAAGATAACTTACAGCTAACCGTCAAATGGACGGAATTCTCGAAATTGTCTAAATTCTTCAGAAGCACTTGACAAAGGTAGAGACCCTCATCTGCCATCTTCACGTCAGAGATGACCAGGTTAAAGTTCATGTCCATGTCGAACCCTTTCTCCAAGCTCCGAAAGTTCCCATCGATAACTTTAGCTTTGGGAACCGGCTGATACAAGATGCTCTCCTTGACCCAGGCCACAGATTCAGGTACCCCTTGGAAGTGGCATGGCAGTCGGATGTCTTCCCCTTTCCATCCTTGAACGCTGGGGACAATGTCTACCATTAAGAGTACAACGATGAAAATTGGAATATTAGCAAGTGTCTTGATCTCTTCATCACGCAACTTCGATTGTTTCTTGAAGAGAGGAGCTTCCTAAATAAGAATCTGAAAAGATATTGTACCGATTCTTCCATAAAAACCTATCCCAAAATTCAATGAAACGGTCAGTTACATGCAGGTTTAGCGATATTCGAATAGTTTGGATGCCAAACCCAGATTTTGGGCCTAACCTTCAATCCTTTTCCCGTTTATCCAATGAATCTTGATAGCCTTATACCCTATTTCGAAAGTGTCAAATCTAAATTTGGATGGTGCCACTCTTACACATCCTTGAGGAATGTGAGACATTCAAGATGACCTCAAATATGGCGGCCAAAATCTGATGTTCCTTTAGTGAAAAACTAAATACAAATATATATATATATATATATATATATATATATATACTGTATATATATATATATATATATATATATATATATATATAATCATATAATATATACATATGATGTTCACACACACACACACATATATATATATATATATATATATATATATATATATATATATAATTTGATTTCTGGATTATGAAAAATATGCATACTCGAGGATGTTAAGATATTCAAGATGGCCACCAAAAAAAAAAAAAAAAACTGAGTGAAAATATTCACTCTTGAAGGAGTGAACAATATTTTGAAGTGACATCAGGGATCACTCAAAAATGTTCGATTGATTCCTGAGGTCACTCCAAAATAACTTGATATTCAATCCAGTATCATTCTTAACTCACTCTTTTTCTGTTATTTACTCCTTCAAGAGTGATATTTTCACTAGATCGTGTAGATTATTTTTAGTGAGTATCTCTTGCGCCTCCGAGAGTTTTGAGATATTCAGCATGGAGGGGAAAAATGGTTTATATTCGAGATTACTTGAGATGTCGGCTACAAACTTGACATTCCAATATAAGCAGTTTCTTATAAATGGTAAATATTTGAATATATTAGTGACGACTTTTACGACCAAATCCCCTCCTCCCTGTCATGATAATAGCAAAAGATAACTTACAGTTAACCGTCAAATGGACAGAATTCTCGAAATTGTCTAAATTCTTCAGAAGCACTTGACAAAGGTAGAGACCCTCATCTGCCACATTCAAGTCAGAGACGACGAGGTTAAAGTTCCTGTCCATGTCGAACCCTTTCTCCAAGCTCTCAAAATTCTCATCGATAAATTGAGCCAATAGCACCTGCTGATGTAAGACGCTCTCCTTGACCCAGAACACAGCTGCAGGTTCACCTTGGAAGTGACATGGCAGTCGGATGTCTTCCCCTTTCCATCCCTGAACGCGGGAGACAGTGTCTACCACTAAGAATACAACGATGAAAATTGGAATATTAGCAAGTGTCTTGATCTCCTAATCACGCGACTTCAATTGTTTCCTGAAAAGAGAAGCTACTATCAAAAATAAGAATCTGGAAAGATGTTGCGTCGATTCTACCGTGAAACCTATCCCAAAATTCAATGAAGTGGTGAGTTACAGGTTTAGCGATATTCTAATAGTCTGGGTGCCAAAACCAGATTTTGTGCCTAATCTACAATTCTTTTCCCGTTCATCCAATGAATCTTGATAGCCTTATACCCTATTTCGAAAGTGTCAAATCTAGATTTGGATGATGCAAGTCTTATACATCCTTGAGGAATCTGAAACATTAAAAATGACCTCAAATATGGCGGTCAAAATCTGATATTCCTTTAGTGGAAAACTAAATACAAATATATACAGTATATATATATATATATATATATATATATATATATGTATATATACGCTCAGCAAAAAAAAAGTAAGTTCCCCCTAACATTTTTGAATATATCTCAAAAAGTGTTTTACGGATTTTCATAATTCAAACGGGAATGGATAGGAAACATGAATGGCATATCATTGCCACCAGATATCATTATTGGTGTAAAAAACGCATTTCATGTCAAAACGCATGGGGAAAAAATTGCACTTTAGGCTATATGAAGCATAATTATTGCATACGTTTCCTATGTAAGTTAGCAAATGACCTTTTTAAATTGTGTAATTCTCAGGAATTTTTTCAGGTACAATGTGCTTGCCTATTAGACAGATGTTATGCATACTTTTTAAACAATAGCCTTTTCAATATGAAACTGTTGGGAGAAGCCATGTGATTTGTAATTCCAATTTGGGTTGATCACGTCATTAATGTGCCTATGGCCATTTTGCATCCTTCGCTCAAGTTGTAGATCAGTTTGTTGAGGGAAATGGCATCGAACGTATGGAGTGGCCTGCAAGATCCCCTGACTGTAATCCAGTGGAGAATCTTTGGGATATCATTAAGCGGAAAGCAAGCAAGAAGGTGAAAAATGACACTTCACTGCAATAATTTCATCGCATCTTGCAGAGAGCATGGGCCAACATTGAGCAGCGCTAAGTACAAACTTCAGTTAACAGTATGAGGACGAGATGCCGGCTGGTCATTGAAGCGGATGGTGGACATATCAATTATCAAATACTTTACTGTATGCTCATGAAAAGAAAGAGATAGAAAAATATGCAATAAACCATGCTTAAATGTTCAGAATCATTATTGATTGTTTGATTATTTGTGTAAAAGTCACCGCATATCACATTTTGACATAAAATGCATTTTTTCACACCAATGATAATGTCTGGTGGCAATGATTTGCCACTCATGTTATGAGTAATAAAAATCCTTATCCATTTCCGTTTGAATTATGAAAATCGGTAAAACACTTTTCGAGGTATATCCAAAAATGTTAGGGGGAACTTACTTTTTTTGCTGAGTGTATATCATATACATCATATCATATACACTCAATCAAAAAAGTAAGTTCTAGCATTTTTTTGATATATCTCAAAAAGCATTTTTCCGATTTTCATAATTCTAACGGAAATGGGTGGGAATCTTATTACTCATAAAATGAATGGCATATCATTGCCACCTGATATCATCATTGGTGTGAAAAATACATTTTATGTCAAAACGCATGGATAAAAATTGCACTTTAGTGATTTGCATCGACTTTTAAACAAATAATGAAATAATTACTTATAATTCTAAACTTTTAAGCATGGTTTAAAGCACATATTTTCTATCTCTTTGTTTTCATGGACACACAGTGAAGTATTTAATAATTGACATGTTCACCATCCTCTTCAATTATCTCTTCCTCATACTGTTAACTAAAGTTTGTACTTGGCGCTGCTCAATGTTGACCCATGCTCTCTGCAAGATGCTCTGAAATTCTTTCCGCGAAGTGTCATCTTTTATCATTTTACTCGCTTTCCGCTTAATGATATCCGAAAGATTCTCTCCTGGATTACAGTCAGGGGATCTTGCAGGCCCCTCCATACGTTCGATGCCATTTCCCTCAACAAACTGATCTACAACTTGAGCGCATGATACAAAATGGGCGTCCGCACATTCATGTGATCAAATCAAATTGGAATTAAAAAGCACATGGCGCTAAATCCAAATCTTCGGACACGTTTTTGTTACGTTAAAAGTTGGAAAATCATGGCCCAGAAAAACGCTGATTTCTTGCTTTTCCTTTGATCATTTAGCTTCGAAATTTCGGCAGATAATAGACAAAACATTAGATTACAAAACTATGCCAGAAACAGAAGTCCGATTGTTTTGACCAATATTGATGATGTGACTTCAAACTCGATTTTCTCGGCTCAACAGTCAGCCACTTTAGGATTTTGTTGTAGCGGGTCACACACACACACACACACACACACACACACACACACATATATATGTATATATGTGACCGTGCACCTCAAAACGAACATAAAGTCGCACACACTGATTTTGCATGAGGACTGAAAATAAGTGAAATGGGTCAACCTAGCCGAACTTGATTTTTTCATGTTTTCTGAAAGAGCGGATCTTCTTTTACATTATGCTAAAATTTGGTATCATAAAACGGGCAGGAAAGTGTGTTTTTTAGCAGTTTATCTCGAACATTTTTGGTAGAATAGTGTGATTAGGTGTGTCTTTAGAATCCCTTTTTCATTTCTGAAAAACCTTGTCCACACTCTTCACTTTCAACTCTAATAACTTTTGAAAGGATACATCTACTGCTTTGAAAGTTGGCATTAATTATAGACAGAACAGGTAAATGAGGCATGCTTAATTTCAGTTTAATCTGATAATCCCTTCATTGTTGTTACTCTGATGGTTTACTTCCTGTTTTCTGTCCCATTCATCGCACAGCCAGCAAGGTTTGGTAAACAAATTTTTGGGATTGATAATTTTGTGAATATTCCACAAAAGTGCACATCAGATCATTTACAATATGTCAATCCTAAAAATGCGAAAGTTACTCCATAACTTTCATGTATAGGCCCCATTGGCGTAGTCGGGGGGGGGGGGGGGGGGGTGATGGGGGCGGTCGCTCTCCCCCCTCCCCCAACATTTGGACTGGGGATTTGGAAGGTGTAAAAAGATAATGCGTGCATACTGTATGCATGTATATGAAGTGTATCTCTCTTTCAACTTTTCCTCAAGCAAGATCATATTTTTTTTCAATATATCACTCAAAGTGTGCACCAGATCGTTGAATTTCAATCAAAAAAAAAAAGCAAGATCTCTCGTGCTTGGGAGGGGGATATCCCCTCCCAAATCCTCTTCCTCTGATTAGTGTGCCCTTTCTCTAGCCTTAGTACACTTTCAGGTTAAAAAACAAAATCTGAATAATTCTGAGTGCACAAGACTTATCACTTATATACCGAAAACTGGAAAGTTTCTTCATGTACTAAGGGAATATCCCCTTTTAATCAACCCTTTCCTCACTCAGTTCCCCTAGATCAGTAGTTTGTTTTTTTTCTTATAATTTCCCAAATATTCCATCAAATATGCGTATACGAAATGTCTCAATTTCAACTTCAAAAGAAAAAAAAAGGCAAAAGCTCCCTCGTACGGGAAGGGTGGTGATAGCCTTCTCCCTGCTCCCTGCTATGGGAGAGGTATCTTGCCACCCTCTCATTGCTTGGTCTCCTCTATAGACTTGGGGTTACAGTTCGTTATTCCGAAGTTTTATTATTCCGAAAGTTCTGAAGTCCGAAGGTTCGTTATTCCGAAGGTTCATTAATCCGAAAATGAAATAAGGTTCGTTATTCCGAAGGATCGTTACGGACCCTATTTCATGTTCGGATCAACGAACCTTCGGAATAACGAACCCTATTTCATTTTCATATCAACGAGTCTTTGGAATAGCGAACCCTATTTCATTTTGGGATTAACAAAGCTTCGGAGTATCGCTACGAATAATTGGATTAACGAACCCTTTTCCATTTTTCGGATTAACGAACTTCTAGGTATGGGGAATTTGTGTGTTTCGAGGGAACACCCCCTCCAACATCCCCCCCCCCCTCCCCCGCTCGGGTTCTGTCGCAATCATGATATACAGTGTAAGAATTAATACAAGAAACTTATTCAAAATGATACCATTTTTAGCCAAATTGTGTAATAACAATCGACATCAAAATCTATTGCTACCTTAAACAAGTGGTACTGTCTGACTGTTTCAAATCGACAAGACGCCCAAAACATGCATCAAATTGCACCATGTACAACATCAAAATGCAAAAAGTTCTGACCGTTGGAGTAGGACACAACCCTCCCACCTCCCCCTCCCCCCCCCCCCCCCCTTCGTTCGCTCCGCGGACTCGGTCGCGTTCATGATATTCAGTGTAATATAGTACAAGAAGTTTATTGAAATGATACTATTTCATAGGTAAAATTGTTCAATAATAATTTACATCAAAATGTACTCCTACCTTGAAATGTGGGACTGTTCCACTTCGATAAAACACGCACAAAAAACCCCATCAAATTGCACTATTTACAACACCAAAATGTAAAAAGTTCTCACGTAGGAGGGGGAACCCCCCCCCCCCCTGCTCGCTCCGCTTGCTCGGGCTCGGTCGCTTCACTCCGTCGCATCTAACCGCCCCACCCCCAAGACTGAATCCTGGCTACGCCGGTGATAGGCCCCACTATTTATAGTAGGCCTACGCAGTGATGTCGCACAGGCGGAGCATGAGCTCAGATACCGACATTTTATGCATTCAATGAATGTTCCTTTTTCTTACTTGTTTTTGATAGGAAAAAATCCAAAATTTCACTAAAAATGTGCACCAGATCGCTGAATTTGAGGTCTGAAATGCAAAATCTTCCTCGTGTGGGAGGGGGAGGGTGATACCCCACCCTCCCCCTTCCCTCGCACAGATATTCCAACTCCCGAACAAGTCCCTCCCCCAACCACCATCATTAACCCTAACTAGGCCGGTGGGGGGGGGGGGGGGGGGGGGGGGGGGGGGCCTCGACGTTCCGCGCGATATATCACTAACGCGAAAAGCTATCGCCGCGACGTTTCATGACTTTTTTCTTTCGAGTCTCCCGCATCTTTTGACACCAAATTTGCGATGCCCGGCGCGCGGTTCCGAAGTTGTGCATAAATATGTACGTGCATGTCAGACCAAAAATTGCTCAAAAACGTGAATTTGTGTACAATTTCAATGCAAACTGTGCTAACAGGCAAATTTCATAAAAGCATGATTATTTTGGGGTTTTATTGATTAAAATCAATTAATAACATATTTTCTTGTTCGGAACAATGTCGCGGACAGGTTTCATCGACAAAAAAACAATGAAAACCATAAACTCGCAAAAACAAAGAAATACATAAGAAATTCAAAAACCAATAAAATACTTAAGAATTTTTTTCTGATGGCACAATCTTTTGTCCTTATATTTGCTCAAGACACTAAAAAGAATATTTTCACAAAAAATGTGCCCATTTTGAGCTTTATTTAGTGATTTATACCAAATTGTCTGATTTCATGCATCATGATGCATAAATTAGCATAATTTAGCATAAATGATAATTTTCTGAAAATATAACTTCGTGGTACTTTAGATTACATCATAGGCAGTGTGTGTGCCTATTTTCGTCGCGATCGCGCTGTCGATGGCCGAGATCTGGGGGGGGGGGGGCCTGGGAGCTCCCCCCCCCCCCCCCCGGCTCTATGATCTACCTAAATAGCCCGGCCTAGTTAGGGTTAAAACGGAACGATACCCCTGGGGATGATTGCTTTATTGACTTAAATCAAAAGAATTGAAATATACAATAGCTACAGGAAAATATGTGACCCTGCACCTCAAAACAAACAAAAAGTCGCCAGACATGAATTTTTAGTTAAGACCATATTCTGAAAGAGCAGACTTTAAGCTTTAAAATGATGTATAACTCAAATCAAATGGACTCTCCTAACCTATCTAAATATTGGAAAGAAACCATAAACTCAGGAAAGTGTGAACTGAGAAAAGAGTCTCTGAGGTACAGTGTCTATTCAAGCGCTTAATCTTTACCAAACCGTGCTGGCTGTGCGATGAATGGGACAAAAAACAGGAAGTAAACCACCAGAGTAACAACAATGAAGGGATTATCAGCTTAAACTGAAATTAAGCATGCCTCATTAACACGTTCTGTCCATAAGCAATGCCAACTTTCAAATCAGTAGCCCTATCCATTCAATAGTTAGTAGAGTTGAAAGTGAAGAGTGTGGACAAGGTTTTTCAGAAATGAAAAAGGGATTCTAAAGACACACCTAATCACACTATTCTACTAAAAATGTTCGAGATAAACTGCTAAAAAAACACACTTTCCTGCCCGTTTTATGATACCAAATTTTAGCATTATGTAAAAGAAGACCTGCACTTTCAGAAAATATGAAAAAGTCAAGTTCGGCTAGGTTGACCCATTTCACTTATTTTCAGTCCTCACGCAAAATCAGTGTGTGCGACTTTATGTTCGTTTTGAGGTGCACGGTCACATATGTACTACTTTATGACATTCAAAGAAATGGAGATCCATATTACCATTTTATTGATTTTATTTGGGCATTATTCAGGGCGACGCTACGTTTTTGAAAGAGGGGGAGGGGGTGTCAAAATCGCTTGTCAGTCGAAAAGAGAGAAAATCAAAAGACAAGAGAAACAACAACAAAATCTTTATGATTTTACTGTCTGATTTTCCGCCGAAAGTCGGCCGACAAGCAAAAGAATAAAAAATAAACAAAAACCAGAACAAAAAGTCTTCACATCTTTCCTACCACTCCCCTCTCACTTTATATTCCATGCAAAAGGGTGGGGGATGCAAACATTCGATCCCTTTAAAGTGTGTATGTGTGTGTGTGGGGGGGGGGGGGCGCAGCCCCCACCAAGTTCCCCCCCCCCCCCCTACTACTACTCAGTACGGAAGAGTCTTCAACTGTTGAGCTCGGAGCACTTACTCTTCTTGACTAACAATGAAAACGTGTTAAATACATATGTACGTAAAGCTAATCTCGGCCATGCTATTAATCTTGCAGTGTCTTCCTTCCTACATCTTGTCAAATCTTCATACATGTATGCATATATAGCGTCACACAACAATTTTGGTTTGGTTTTATTACTGCCTTTTTTCCAAATAAAACAAAAAACAAATAGATACATATATTCAAAAATAAACATTACACAACACAAAAGCCAGCTTGATGTCTTAAAATTAAATCACAGTACATACACACACTATGAACATGACCGTATTCGATGTATGAGATGTGTAGCATAATATCATTCACACCAAAAGAAAATATTCAGAAGCAAACCATTGAATTAACAGTTATGAATTATGTAAATAATGATTACTTATTCATTCAGAGTATGTCACTTTTGTTCCAATCAACGAATTAAAAAAACAAAGAATAAAAGAGGGGGATTTGAATTAATTGATTTTGAAATTAAGCATTTTTAGCTATTATAATTACGAAAAGCGGGAGACCGCGATCATAAGCAGCAGCTTGACATGGATCGAGGCCTCGGGGTAAAATTCGAAACTTAAATTCGATTTACATAACTGTATGACGGACGTGTCTACAAAATAGAATCAATAATCAAATCCAAAACATCGTAGTATTTTGTGAGGTCAAAACTAAAGGGAAATTTCAAAATAGCTATCGTCTATTTGTTTTCAATAGGCTGTGCTGTGCTCTGCTCTGTTGTGTATGCCATAAAATACAATTTTGTTAATTCAACGTTTGGGTATATGATACATGATTGGGTTTGTTTCTAGTGTATTTTTGAGCGTGTTTCTACTGAGCGACGAAAATTCGAGGTGATGCCAGCCGATGTGTGGTGATACCGGCCGATGCCGGCCGATACCGGCCGATGCGTGGTGACACCTCGAATTTTTCCTCAGTAGAAACAGATCTGGTAGTGGCCGATGCCGGCTGATGCGAGGTGCTCCGTCGTCCATCTATTGAGGTGGTCGATGCGTGGTGACGCGAAGGACGATTCTCAGTAGAAACACACCGGGTAGCGAAATTCGTGGTGTATCGGACGTCTAGAATTTCTCCCCGCGCTTTTCACCCTTACAAAAAATAACCATGAAATTTAAGGTATTACCATGGTAAAACCTCAATTACCATAGTAAAACCATGGTATCGATGGTATTACTACGAGTACCACAGAAAAACCATGGTGATGCATGGTGATGCCACAGAAAAACCATGGTAAAACCTCGATTACCATAGTAAAACCATGGTATCGATGGTATTACTACGAGTACCACAGAAAAACCATGGTGATGCATGGTGATACCACAGAAAAACCATGGTAAAACCTCAATTGCCATAGTAAAACCATGGTATCGATGGTATTACTATGAGTACCACAGAAAAACCATGGTGATGCATGGTGATACCACAGAAAAACCATGGTAAACTATCATTACCATGACACAACCATGGTACTGATACGTATACCATAGAATAACCGTGAAGTCTATGGTATTTCCATGGTCTTACCATACGCGCCACAAAATAACCATAGTAATAGTATGTTATAATTTTTATACCATAGCACTACCATGATATTACTACCAGTACCATGGAAAAACCATGCCATCTACTGTATTTGCCTGGTATAACTATAGAGGTACAATAAACTAACTATGGCGATGCCGGGTTATGGCCATCATACCATGGCGTCACCACGGTATTACCACTTGTACCATAAAATAGCCATGGTATATAGGGCATTTCCTCAGTATCGCTGCACTAATTAACCATGGATATAGGGCCTACCATGTAATAACCATCACATAGCACGGTTATGGCACTACTAGGCCTACTTGTACCATAGAATAACCATGGAGATACCATATAATAACCATCATCCCATGTACTACAACCACAGGGTCTTTAATTGTACCGCAGCATATACAGTACTCTCCGCGTAATCGGGTATCGCTTAAACGGGTACTCCGTTTAATTGGGTAGTAATGTCAAAATCAGTTCCAATTCACATCAGAATTACCTGATAATCGGGTTGCCTCTCCGCATAAATGGGTAAATAAGTTTCTTCTTATCTAATTTCTACCCACATTTTATCGCAGATATAACACTTTAAGAAATCATGAATGTCAAATTTTCCACGACTAATCGCATTCTCTGTTTAATTCGCAAAGAAGACCGATAATTTGGGGAGTGATTAAACGTGAAAACATAATGTTCCAGTACCGACTTGCCACACGTAAACGAACATTACACAATGTAGCTGGCACTCACAACTACATAGACAGACAGGAGTCGAACACACTTGCTCCTCAACAACATTCACAATACGAGAATTTTGCAACGAAAATTAGGTCATGCACCAGCTCCATAATTTTGCTTTTTCCCAGTAACTTCTCGAAAAGTAACCCGACGTTCTATTTGACTAGTGCACGCAAAGAGACGTATTCATTTCGGGCAACGCCTGCGTGTTAGCGAAAAGTCTATAGTCAAACGACAAAGTTTTCTTAAGACATATTTGTCCATAGAAAGAGTGTAAATTATTGCTCGTGACTGAGCAATGGTAAGGTATGTATAATAAGCCGGGCAAGCACGCTTGTTAAACGCACAGTGTAGGTGTTTGGTGCAGTGTACAATGCATGTACATACACATTGTGTGTGTCAATTGTGAATGAGACGTGTTCTTCTGTTAATCGGGTACTCCGCTTAATCGGGTAAGAAACGCTCTGCCCGAACCTACCCGATTATGCGGAGAGTACTGTATAACCATAGTCTTTATGTTATCTTCTGTATTTCTAAAGGTACACAAAAATACCCATGGTGATACCGTGGTTCAACAACAAAATATCAATTATGATATTCTTATAGCTGAAAGGGATTGTACAGTAGGTACTGGTTGAGATGAGGATTCAGATTTATAACTTTTTTTCATGCAGATGATAAACCTCTTATGAAATATGAAAGAGCATGTACAGCTGTAATTTCAAGAAGGATTCAACGTTTTGAAGAAAATTCGTCTTGAAATGGCTGAGATTACCAATCCCTTCCCCCCCCCCCCCAAAAAAAAAAATCAAAATGAAATTGACAGGCCCCATCTTTCACTACAGGAGCTCTTTGTTTTAATTTGTTTTTAGATATCTCAGTCATTTCTCAGCCTGTTTTCATTAAATAAACGTTTGAGTCCTCTTCTGCTCTTTACCATTTCAAAGAGTGGTTTCTAAATATCTCGCAAAACGTTACAAGCTGAATCCTCATCTCGTCCAGTATTGTATACTCCCTTTAAATGTCAAATAAAGACAAAAAGGTACATTCTCTACTGGTATCACAAGGAAAAAATGGTCCCATTATAGCCATCCGTTTGACCCAACTTGTTCAAATAGTTGCAAACTTGAAGTAGGCCGATACTCGTTCACATTACCATGGTGTGAATTACCATACAGTTAAAGATGAAAATTAATACCAACTCACACCATTCCAGCTGACACTAAATTGAATGAGCTGGCACACTCTGAAAAACACCAATCAATTCCAGCTGAATATATGGCCTGGCTCTAAATCATTGATTATGAAGTTTTATTTGTACCAACTGGAAAACATGCCGCTCAACTGGCAGATTCACTAGTTGACTCCACTTAAACAAGTTGACTCCAAACTAACATTTCATTCCAACTGACAGACTGAAACAAATGAAATAAACTGCGCAATTGTCTACCAATTAGAATTTATTGACATAACCTACAGATTCACCACTGGATTCCAATTGCAAGAAACGGAATAAAGTGTCATACTGAAATATCAACTACCTGATTCCTGTATAGATACAGCTGGACATAAACGGGCCCTTAATAATTGTATTGAAATTGACTATAAGACACAACTGGCAGGTTTACCAGTTGATTCCACTTGAAAGCGATGGAATGGCCTGGTACACTGAGAAAACATAGCTGACTCCAGTTTGAACAAATGGATCAAACTGTGATGAGTGAGTTAATAATAACACACGTAATAGTAGTAGCATAGTAGTACTGGTGATAATAATAACAATAATAATAGTAATAATAATAATAATAATAATAATAAGGTCTTATCCAGGAGAGCCTCTCCACTGTTGCCACTGCTCTATACCACAGGGCCCTGCCATACCACTAACAGTTGAACTGTTTTAATGAAAATGACAGATTAAAAAAAATTAGATGTATTGTGTGAACTGGAATATTAAAGCCTATTGGTTGATTCCAGTAGGAAGAGATAGACCAAAGTATGCCCTTTGACAAAGTGGGATCAACTGGACACAACAAGCAGATTTTTCAGTAGATGATCCACTTGAAAGAAATTGTGTGAAATTGCATACAACAACCAGTTGATTCCAGTAGAAACAATGAGTGCACATTCGAGTTCGACACCCACAAATCATACAGCCAACAAATCAAACAACCCATAAATTTGACGCCTAGCGAACAAGGCCCATATGACTGCGACACTAGGTAAATAAGGCCCACGACACTTTTACAATAACGTAAGCCCCATGATGCAATGTCGAGCTTGTGGGCCTTATGACTTGTGGGATGACCCCGAAAAATTGGACCAATTTGGTGCAGGTTGACTCGACTGGACACAACCGGCAGATTTACCAGTAAAAACTGGCATACTAAAACATCAACTCCATGATTCCAGCAGATTCAGCTTTTTTTGAACCAGGCTCTTGTATACCTGTTGCAAATGACTTGACACAACTGATAGATTTATTCAACCTGAAAGCAATGCAGATTTAACCTACATGCACTTTGATAAAGTTTAGGCCGTAACAGTTAGTAGAACCAAGCCGGGATAAATGGACCAAACTGGCATGACTGGGGAAGTTCATACCAGTTCATCAAATCTGGCAGTTTTACCAGTTGATTCCACTTTTTAAACGATTATAAACGTACCAATACATTACAGTCAAAACTATTGGACCATTATGAGTATACTTGCAACAAATGGGAAAAATCAAAATATATATCAACTGATTCTAAAGGTAAACCCCTTAAACTCTAAGGGACGTGGCAGGAGAGGGAAGGGCGGAATCCACCCTCGAAGTTTCGAGTCTGCGATGGAAGAGACCCTGTCATGAGACATTTTGACTTTTTTTCAAGTTCAACTTCAAATTCATTGTTGTTTTTTCCACAGCAAAATAATATATTTGGTGAACACAAATCTCGCTTTCTTCAATGAAAGTATAATGCATGTAATTTGTACAGAGAAAGCAATAATTGAAAACCTAAAGTATATAGGTACAATGCAATGGTTGCTGAGGTAACAAAAGTGAAATAAATGAAATATGCATTGTATGAAAAAAGGGACCCACTAAAAAGACAAATCTTGTGAAGTGCGGTCCCTTCTCCGATTGAAAAAAAAATCGATGCAAAGATTGATTGAAAACAGCAACAAAGAAACTCTTGAAAAATCTGACTATTCTTTAGCGGAGCGGATCCAGGAATTCTGTAAATGGGGGGGGGGGGGGATCTGTCATGGTGCCACTTCCGGAATTAAAGGGGGCACACACGCCCATTTTCATTTTGTTTTCTTGTTATTTATTTATTTTTATCTTATCAAAAATTAAAGAAGGGGCCCCCTGGAGCTATCACTGCTGTAACATTAATCACTGCGATTGATTGATCTTATGCTAATTATGGTATAAAAGTGGTCAATGAGAATCTCCAATAAGAAAACAAAGGAAAAAATTAAAAAACAAAGAAATACATTTGAAACTCCAAAAACAATTATATACATTAAAAAATGGCTTTTGGAAGTCCTTTAATGTGTGATGCATACAGTCTTTAAACATGTAAAAACAGACTTACAAATAATTAAGAAATAGACTCTTAATGCTTTTAATTGGGCTAAAATAAGATGTTGGGCCTAATTTGCACAAATAATTAATTGATGAATTAAAATTAGAAATTGACAATCAAAAAAAAATTCTTAAGACATGTAAGACATAATTTTGTAGATTACAATGTGGTTGTAACACGTGCCAAATTTCGCTATAACGATCGTAATACTAATGGTCAAGATCTTGTGGGGGGGGGGGGGAGGGGGGTGAGGCAAAATTCCCTCCCAAAATGCAAATTTTAGCATTTATAGCCAAATAAGCCCGGCCCGTTAAAAATAAGCAAACTAATTAATTCTTTATATATAACAGTTCATTTGTTTTGGAACTAATTCACATTGTGTGTTATCTCATACAAATTCCAAGTACGACCCAAAATATTATACCAGTACGTTCATGTAATAAATGTAGGCCTACAGCCTGTATTTAGTATATGTGTGACTGTGTGTATGTGTGTATGTGTGTATGTGTGTATGTGTGTGCTTGTGTGTGTGTGGGTGTGGGTGAGTGCAAACACCCGGTTAGTACCAATATATCCACGAACACAACTGACTTCTTCCCATGCAGTTTAAACCTAATCTACCCAACTGGAAAATGTAACACAAGTTGATTCAAGTTGCACGATCCTTGTTTTGACTTGGTTTCTGTATCGCTCATGAATATTCATGAGAGAGCATCTAACATGCAAAAGGAGAGAAAATTGATAAAAGACATAAAAACCCAAAGTATATAGTCTAGGTTTAAACTTTGAAGTATGTTGGGAAATTTCTCTTTTGTTACCAACTATTTTAACTTGTGTTATAACAATGCATATTCATATTTTGATAGGACTAATATTATGTATGACATGTAGTTAGTAACCATGCCTTAAACCTTTTCAGATATCAGCCCATATATAAAGAAGTGATACACTAGCAATGTATCTAGGAATAGGAATAGGAAGTATACTCTAGGTATACAGATAGGTAGACCTGTGTAGAGTAGGATGTAGGTCTTGTACAATAGTGTAGAAACAGGTGTATGCGATTCGAGGTCATATTAAGTAGGTAACATACTAGTACTGCATGTTGGAAATACACAAACATTAATGTTATTTTTCTTTTCAAATTGTAATATCATGGTAATTTTACCATGGTAATACCATGGTAATACCATGGTAATACCATGGTAAAACCATGGTCAAATCACCACAGTACATGGTAAATTCACCTCAGAAATACCATGGTATTGTACCATGGTACCGGTACCATGGTATTTGGTAAGCACAGTAATACCATGGTAATATACCATGGTACATGGTAAGAGCAGTAATATCATGGTATTTTGCCATGGTAATACCATGGTAATGTACCATGGTTTTACTAGGGCAAAATTACCAGGTTTCCATGGTTCATTACCATACCATGGTATTACCATGGTAAAGCCATGGTACTTTTTTGTAAGGGCAATCGGTTCATCGCCCACATGTGTACAAAATACGTGTGTACACACAGTGACCGTGTTCGCATCATGCTTTGTTGGTACCAACTCGCTTGTGTATGTGTTATAGGCCCTATACGTTACGTTACATGTGAATTGTGGCATTCATCGCCTATTGTTCGCGTGATTAACAGCCTAACTTATTGCATTACTAAGCCCTCATCACTTACTTGATCATCGAAGTTTTACACCGCGTTATTTCATTTTATATTGTCTCGAATCGCGAGAGTACCACATTAGTATGTCGCAGCCTTGAGAAAATCTCAACTGGACCCTCGATCTCCAAAGATTTCTCATCAGTCAGTGGCAGGATACCAGTATGTTAGTTCGGGGTATATTGGATGGGAAGACGAAGAGAAATGGCTAATCAAAAAATAGCCGACGCAGTTGTAGCAAAGCAGGCAGGGTTCGGATCGTATTAACAGGCAGTGCGCGCGTGACCCAAATCTGTGACTTTAAAAATACCTGACTTCCGGAATCGCCGCATTTGCACGTCACCTTTGCATCACCTCGTATTTTATCGCTCAGTAGAAACAGCTCGAGTGGTCATAAAATACGAGGTGCTGCGTTGGACAAAATTCGTGGCGATGCCAGGGATGTGAGGTGCTCTCAGTAGAAACACGCTCTTTGTGTCACATGTATGTCTGCTATATACTTCTGTATACAATAACAACAATTTTGATATGCAGCAAATTACTAAGCTCCTAATACATCGATATAAACCGTTTATAAGTGAACATAAAAACCCCAAAAATTTCTTATCACTCATACATCATTATAATTCGATAAAAGACATCTTTTCATATGTACCTCAAAAGAAAATAATTTAGTTTTTGCCTTGATTTGCTCAGGGAGGTTATTCCAAACGTCTGGTCCATGGTGTCTAATTGACGTGTAATCCATCATTAGCTTGGGATTGTGGAGGTGATAATCTTTGGAATGTCGAGTTGGGTAAGCGTGGACGCTGGAGTTCACAGTGAATAGGTTGTGGAACGAGGACAGGAGGGTGTTGGGTGTGTATTTGTACATGAATATTGCGCATTGTAAAGTATACTGATGCCTACCGGTGTATATCTTAAAACATTATGCAATACCAGTAACTTTCCCAAAGTGTTGCATGACAAAGAGTTGTTATGGGATGAACATTACGACCTACACAATTTAGGGTATAATTATCATAGATCACGCGCATAATGCGTAACGAAAATATAATCGTCTTGATTTCCTGAAACTATATAGAGTCATGGGTACGAAAAATGTAGTATTGTATGACACTGTAACTTGAATGGGCAGCAAAGACAGATAGAGCAATTGATTTCTGTGGTCATGGGGTTAGCAAATTGAGGAAATAAACTGAAATCATCACTTGTAAAATAAAAAAAAATGATAAATGTATTTACAAGTAATATCGTGTTAGGAGGTAATCTGTGGCAAGCACTCTTTAAGATTCAAGAGCAGCTACTGCCGATTAACCATTTTTTTTTTGTTTCATTGCCTCTCTCACCTGTATTACTGTTCAATTCTATGATTACGATGATTTATATCATTTGTTTATAGCAATTTATCACCCCATGTATATCATGCAGAAAGTTATGCACAGGCTCAGAAAGAGTGTTAGATACCTTCTTTTGACGCTGAAGCGCTAGGTAGAGAGTGTACAATATTTCTCATATAAGTACATAATTTTTGTACACAGAGTATATAAGTTGTATTTTATAGGTGTCATTTACTTTACTTTATTTTACTTTACTTTAACTGTAACTCGTAAAATGAATTTCATGATTTGTTGACGATGTTCTTGGACCGAATTGACGTCATGTGGGGTTGGTTTTCTCCTCAAATTCGACTCATAATTCTGATGTGGAAGCTTAGAAGATCCGGGACATTGTTAAAAGTGGGTGCACTTCACGAGTTCGACAACCACGAGCCATACAGCCCAAGAGTAACACAGTCAATGAGTAATGGAGTCATGGAGTCAATGAATCATACAGCACCACAATTATTAGACACTATCTAAGGAAGAAAAGGGCTAGAGTCGACATCAAGTAAAAATAGGACCACGAGTTTATATGCGGTCCACCAGTCGTCACAAGGCATATAAGGCCCATTACATCAAGGGGCTTAATTTACGCAGTGTCGGACTCTTGGGCCTTGTTTGCCTAGTTTCGGACTCGTGGAGCTTAATTTGCCTATGATATCGAGCTCATGGTCCACTTTTGCCTTGCGTCGAGCTGCTGGACCTTTCCTTTCTTTCTTTCTTTTTTGTGTTTTTGTTTGGCCCAGTGCCGATTTCATGGGCTGATGACTCAAGGACCTTTTTCTTTTAAAATCGAGCTCTTGGGCCGTATAACTTGCGGATCGGGCTGGTGGGATTACCCAATTTGAAGCAGATGGTGGCATTGTGATAAAATATCTGACTGAACGCAAAAGAGAGCAAAGTAGACATCCGGCCAGGAGATTTCCTACTACACAAACTACACAAGAAATGCAATGTTTCACATTTTAATCATAAATGTATGTCACGCCAAATCGAAATAAATTCTTTTACGTGTTAGCTTCTGGACATAACCTTACCGTGTCATTATTTCACCTTCAAACTTTGCATACAAATTGATTTTGTTTCCGAATCAAAATCAAACTTTGCATTAATATAATCCTCTTAGCACGCCCTTTCCCGCAACTTGGCGTCATGTTGAGACGATGTGATTTTTTCCAGCACATCATGGTGTGAATTATGTGTACAAACATTACGGCACAATTCTCCCAAGGACCTTATATAAAAATTTATAACGACGTTTTTGCCCGTCAGGTAATACATGCTGTAAGACATTACAGATGTGGATTGCGGGTATGGTCTACATGGTCTATTCAAGACTGTTTTCTTTGTTCCGATAATGGCCAAAAAAAAAAATTTCAGCATAAAGGCTGTTGAGAAATTATAATAGTAAAAATGTACATCCATAGGCCCACTACATACATACATTGCATGAAAGAGAACATTTCTACAGATTAGACGATGGCCACATTCATGATGTAGGATATTTATTATGCAAAGTCAATTTAATATGGGAGATGAAACAGAGATAGAGAGATGAAGTGGAGATGGGGAGATTTACGATACCATAAAACAGTCATAGCCTACATTCTTACCTTTTTTAAGGTTGTTTACATCAAATATGGGTTACAGCGTGTGTGTGTGTCTTTGTGTGTGTCTGTCAGTCTGTCTGTGTATGTGCCTGTGTGATTAGAGAAGTCATATTTCAGTCAGAACTTTGGCCACAGTGGAAAGAGTAAACAGCATTATAGTCATGATAGTGTCAAGAAATTGCGGTAAATGTGCTTTATTCGAAATCATTATCATACACATGTCACATATGCGAATTTTACAAATAGGCACGTTCATACCCCCTTTAACCTTGAACCTTGAGCTATGTCTGCTGTAAAACATGTATGTTTTATTTCACGTGATCTACGGGATATGTCACGTGATCTACAAACTAGCAAACAAGCAGCTGTATTTCCCCCACAATATCATAGTTATTACTACGAAGGGACTGTGATTGTTTCGAAAGGGCCATAGCAACAAGCGCTCTTAATCCCCAATTTTTCGAGAACTGTAGCGACTGGTGATCATAAGGATAGCACACATGTGATCCTTCCGCAGACATAAGATTGAAACATTAATTCGCTTTGTTTTACATTCTCCGCCTATGTCTACCTACAATGGATAAGAGATCCGTCCTCTTTCTTCTGTTAATATGGATTGCTTCTTTGTTCTGTGGCGCCACTACACAAGGTAATTATGGCTTTGCTTTCATTATACATTCAATTGAGTAATATCACTGAAATGAGTTGTTCAAAAGACAGACCTGCAAATAAAATCACGTATGTAATATAATCATTATAATTTGAGGTAGAATGCCTGACAGCGCATTTCTGTAATAATTCTAATTTCACATATTCACATATTTTGTTCCAGATGCCAGATGTTTGTATCTGTAAAATTACGGATGTCTTCTCTCGTTTCAATGCAAAGGTTATCCTGCTACTCACAGTTGGCTGTGGGTGATTTTGTTGTTTATGTTGTTTGTATATGATGCATTACATCGGTGCATTAGCAGAGTATTCAGAGTAAACATTTATAAATGCTAAGATAGAATTTTCAAATGATTATGAGAGTTATTGTTGAAAGAACGTCAGGCCAGTAATTTTTGGTCAAGTTTGATAAAGAAACAGTAGATCTAAGATCAGCTCTATGCAACTCTGTCCAATTATTGCACGTATGTAAATGCCATAGAAGAAAATGGGCTAAAGAAATACTCATGCAAAAACTAATGCATGAATGAAGTAGCGCCTCACCCAAAAATCAATTAAAGCCGCATACCACGTTCTCGCTCTAATGATATATCAAACATATTTTTCAAGGCATTAAGCTTTTGGTCTAACTCCTACTCCGAGAATCAGCTGGTGTGGCTGCTTTAAATATGAGATTGAGTCTCTGTATATCGTACAACATCCCATAACGTACCTTTCTGCCCATATTTGGGAAAGAAAAAACAAACAAACGTGAATAAGTACTCTGGAAAGGGAATAGAGTAAAAATGAATAGAAGTGATAAAAGTCAAGAGTTTTATCGCAAAACGAATTAAATCCATAGTTGTTAAGGTGAGATATATGTGATTAAGCAGTTCCATACTGAAATCTGAAATCCTCAAAGACTTTAACACACAGGTCATCAGGTTTCCGTATGGAATGGGTTAATTCTGCTTGAAAATAGAAAATTGTTAGAACATACAGAATATCTTTAATTATAACTTCCAGAACATTTCTTGTTATATTACAAGTGAGATAATATCGGAAAGGTTTAATTTTGCTCTATCTGATGATGGAATAACATTGAAAAGTTAACTAAAAGGTACTTATATAATGATAGAAATTAAAAAAAGAATTGAAAATGTAATTGGAGACATGCTAGATTTACATTCTCTGGACGTTTGCCATGTTCAAAATTATAGTATGATCTATGCAGACTCGATGCACGATAGAGGGGTGGACTTGCATTGTTTATTCACTATAAAATGAAATATAAAACAAAGACATGCCTTTAAATCTTAACTTGGTCGGAAATATTATCAGAAAATACAATAGTAAAAAGAGATTCACGTACCGGCGAATTGGGACAATGTTTTACGAGAAAGAAATCGCCGCCACAACAGCTCTTGGGTATTCGAGCTTGGATCTGCCTGAACCGCTATGACGTCTTCGTGGCCCGAGCGGTTTAAGGCGTTTGTGTTCCAAGCCAAGAGACCCGGGTTCGAGTCCCGGCGGAGACCAGTTTTTCAACTCTTGCACTTTTCCTAAAAAGGAGGGACAGTAAGAGGTATAATGATGCCAAAGCATATATGTGACACATTATGTTGACCGTGCATTACAAAACCAACAAAAAGTCGCACCCCTTGATTTTACGTGAGGATTCAAAAGAAATGAAAGGGCTTACCAAGTCAATTTTGAATTTTTTTCATATTTTCTGAAAAAGATATTCTTCTTCTACATTATACATGCGATGGGGATCACAAAATGAAAGGAACAGTGTTTTTCAAGCAATTCTTCTGCAACCCGTATTTTGTTTTTGTAGAATAGTGAGATTAGTTATGTCTTTGAGGACCCTTTCCATTTCTTTGCACTAAATAAAAGAAATCTTTGCATTGCACTTACTGACCTTGTAAACATAGGTTTCAAAACTTTCTGTGTTCCAATCTGAAACATTTAACGTGTAAGAACAGTTTGAATAGAAACACTGTATTTCCATCATGGTGACAACTAATTTGCGTATTATACAAATTCAACTGTTTTGCCCCACTTGATTTCTTGGGACTCTTAGTATGGTTTTTAGGAAACCATAACGAGTTGCACTGCCCTAGAATTCCTACAGTTGCGATTAGTGGTGGGTCAAATCTTCTTTTGACTCGGCTAAAATGTAGAATGTAACATAACTGTGCTTAATTCCAAGTTCTTCGTTTTGCAGCCTGTCCATTAAACAATGGAAGATGTGTCAGGAGATCGAGGCATTTTGCTAATGATGCAAATACTCGAATTTTCTCCGTTGTAATTTCAGTGATAGACACTGTCTTCAGCGTTCAAGGATGGAAAGGGGAAGACATCCGACTGCCATGGCACTTCCAAGGGGAGCCTGCAACTGTGGCCTGGGTCAAGGAGAGCGTCTTACATCAGCAGGTGCCCAAGGCTCAATTTATCGATGGGAACTTTGAGAGCTTAGAGAAAAGGTTCGAAATGGACAGGAACTTTAGCCTCGTTATCTCTGACTTGAAGGTGGCAGATGAGGGTCTCTACCTTTGTCAAGTGGTTTTGAAGAATTTGGACAAATTCGAGAATTCCGTCCATTTGACGGTTAACTGTAAGTTATCCTTTGCTATTTGATCGTAAAAGTCGTCACTATACCACATTCAAATAGCAATTATGTTGGAGATGTTGTCATATTATGTGCGTATACGCGAGATTGATGTGGACCATAAAGACTGATACATGTACAATATCAAATACACAAAAATCGGAGCCATAAATAGTGTGCAAAACTTTTCTTGACCAGCATCACAAATTACAAAATCCATATATGAGATTAAACTTCATGATTATGGCCCTTGAAATAAGATATAAGTGCCAGATATGGAATTGTGCAAATTTTTGAAGACACATTGAGTAGCTGTGTCAATCATGACACGAGATATGTAATAAGTATTTTGTTGTACATTGGTCAGGGTTTTATCTTCCTGGCATTGTTCGTGTTCAATAGCAAATCATATCGGAAATATATGACACTTCTTTGTAACGAGAGAGATGAAATCTGTTAAAATTGTCTGAGATATTTCCTGACTTAAAAAAAAAAGCAAGAAACTCAAATTGTAATTATCAGATATGTGACGTCTCATGATTTTCCTGTTTTCCCTAGCGATGGCATCTAAACATACAATCGAGAAATGCGTCAATGAGAGTAAGTCAAGTCAAAGCAAGTGTACGTACCGACCTCCTAACACTCATCTCATTACACTAACGTGTGTCGTGAGTGGATTCAAGCCCGACGTTTCTATGATGTGGACCACTGAGTCTGGAAGGAGACTAAAATCCATGGCTTCGCGACAGACAACACTATCTGACGGGACTTACGAGAGGTTCGAGAAAATCGAGATTTCAGCTAACCGTGGGACAGAGCAAACTTTCGTGTGCATAGCTACCGGTGACTCCGTGAATGGAACGTCGACCAAGAAAATCACTCTTCTACCTCTATCAGGTTTTGTGGATATTTTTGAAAGATTATTATTTTTCGATGATAGCGTGTGTAATATCACAACTAATTCTACAACTACGAAAAAAGAAAGTATGCAAAAATATAAACAATAATTAATACTTCAACAAACGTTTTCATTCTGATTTGTCAAATGGTAGTTTTACGAAAACGTAACTGTTTGACAACACAAACGAATGTGAGTTGGTCTTGCTATAAAAAAAAAAAAAAAAAACGTGCATGAAAATTATAAAAAAAAAGTTACTAATATCACGCCAAGGGCCTTTTTATAATGTAAGTTTGTATACAGCTGTTTTGATCGTAAAGTCAACTTTAATACACGTCTGCGGCGCTACGGATACGCTAAATATCACCGACGTAGTGAAAATTATCGAGGTACTCATAGACATGTTTAATGACTTTAACTCTAGTGCTTAGTGAATAACGTGTTTTTATCTATATCACATTTCAGGAGAACGGGATATTGTCGGTCTCATCTTCGGACTAGTCATTGGTATACCAGCTGCCGTAACCATCCTGGTTCTCCTTGTTGCTAAATTTTGGCAAAAATACGATCAGAACTTCGTGTCGCAAAGAGGTGTCGTTACATGTTTCTCTTTATTCATTCGTTTGTTTGTGTTTTTGTTTGCTTACTTGTTTTATTCATTAAACCAGTGAAAAGGCATGAACGACATGTCTGTAATATTCTATGCCTTTCGAATTGCCGCATTTATACAACTGAATTGTTTTAATCAACCATTTCTGCCATGACTGATGAAAAATACGGACAACTCGTCCAACTTTAATGTGATTTTCTTTTTACATCACTGTTCACCTTGTCCAGTTTCGGAGGAATTAACATCGACCGTGCAGACAACCCCGAATAGTGAAGATGAAAGTAGAAAATGGTACTCCATTAAATGGGCGGACTTCAAACTTTGTTGTAGACGACTGAGGGACGTGTCCACACAACACGTGAGTATGAGGTGGGGATTACGTGTGTAACGTTATTCTACAAGGAGGCAAGAAATTAATCAACTAAATCTTATTTCGAGGGTCATCATTTTGTCTCAATAAAACTGAAAATGGTATAAAGTACCACGCGAACACTGGTAGAATAGTTAGATGATCCGTACTTGATCACTTGTCTCCTAATTCTGCACACATTTTACTTTTCATTTTTTCCCTTTTATTTTGGAACTTGCCTTACTTATGTCTCATGTCTCAACTATCTTGTATCCGAATTGTTGTTGTTGTGGTTTTTTTTTTTAACTTAATTACTGAAACAGCACTGGTCTCACACCCAAAGACACATTCATTGGTTCATCCCAGCGTGTTTATTTTCATACTTCACTTGACATATATACATACTTTATTAAGAAAAAAAATACAGGCAAGCATGGTACAAAATATGATATAAAGCGGGTCATGACTAGAAAGTGTGTCAGCATACATATGTACATAAAAAATAATTCTCTATAACTTGTGAAATATTAAGGAACTGCAAAAGCAAAGCTTGTAACTGCGGGTTCCAGTAAAAAATAAAATGCCAATGTAAATGTGTTTTGCAATGGAGATAGGACACAAAGTACTAATGACGAAATTATATGAAAGCTAAAATAACAAGGTACAAAGGGCGGAAGATGTAAAAGAAAAGAGAAAGACAAGGGAAAGAGAAAAGAAAAACCAAGAGAAAATGAATAAGAACTGAGTGAAAGAATAAGCATTATTATGTAAATACACAAGTATACGAGCATATATCTAGAGCCATGCTCATTAGGAGTTCAAAGTATGAAGATACTAGTGTAAACATTATTATGGATTAAATGGGAGCATAAACACTGGAACTAAAGGTAAAGCAAACGTACAGTGCAAATCGATCCGCCATGCATTGGAAGAAGATAATGTAAAATATCATGGAAAATGATTCCAGTCAGGTAAGTTATAGTCATTAAGTAGCATTAATTTGAGTTTTTGTTTAAAAAAGAATTAACAGAGAAGAACGGTCGATTAAATCTGCGGAAGAATTTTCCCGAATTTGGGTCCGGTGAAAGCATTTGGTTTTTTTTCAGCAAAGAGTGTGCGAGTACGTGGAAGGTAAAATAAATTTCGTTGTCTTGTGGGGTAAGCTGAACTGCACAGTTTGTTTATTTGTTTTTTTTTTCTGAAACATATGCGTTAATATGGCACGCAAGTCGTTTGCTGATAACTGATATAGTATATACATGTGCCGAAGTTTACAAAAATAATTCAGCAACCTTAAGTTAGACTCTGTTTTCAAAGAAGAGATAATTCGTGTGACAATAAAAAACCAATTAGATTGACTAATTGAAAAGCTCGTATTTGGACATTTCTCAATGTGTGATTTTGCACAATATTCCTAGGCAAATATACCGTAATTCAGATAGGGTAAAATAAGCGTGGAACACACACACACACATATATATATATATATATATATATATATATATATATATACATTGTATATATATATATATATATATATATATATATATACATATATACATATTTGGGGGAAAATGTTTGAGCTAGTTAAAATTCCAGTATTTCTTTGAAAGCATCTTAGATCAGAAAATCCATGTGAAATTTCCATGGTAATTCGTAGCCAATTTTAAAACCTAAAAATCCATTCAACCATTCCACTTGACTTAAATAATCATTATTAATTTTTATATCGCTGGGCAAATGAGTGACATTAAGAAGCAACTTGTTTGCTTGAATTCACATTTGAACTAACTTACTTATCTGTTTACTACATCTAAAAATGTTGTTGGGTTTCGATGTGAAAAGAAGATTTTTGAATCATCGGCAAAAAGAAGGAAGGACAAAATAGATGAATTTTTGAAATCATTTGTGTATAAAAAATAAACAAAAGCTGACCCAAGAGAGATTCTTAAGACCCCTCAAAATATTGTTTTCAAACTGGAACTAAAGCCGTTTATACTGATAAACTGTTTCCTGTTTGTTGCATAGATTCTGAATGAGTCCAAGGATTTTCCACGTATCTCATAATAGTGCGAGAGTTAACCTAACAAAAATTTCGTGATCGAAAGTGTCAAAGGCCTTGGACAGGTCCAAGAATATGCAAACTGTAGGTGATGAATCGTCGATAGCGTGGGCTACTTAATCGATAAAAGCAAGCAGAGCTCGAGTAGTAGAGCGTGTTTTTTTTTAAAATCCAAATTAAGAATCACAAAAAGTACTGCGTTACACGAACATATCAGATGTTCGAGAATCTTGGTAATTGTGGTCAAAAGAGAAAGTGGACGATAATTACTGACATCTTCTTAATTACGTTTTTAATAAACTGGAACAACCTAAGTAATTTTCATTTGGCTAGGCACTGTCTCACTGTGCCAGTAACAAGGAACAAATTCAATATATATGTTAGAGGAGACAAAATTGCGGGTGTATTAATTTTTTTTTCAGAAAGGTATTCGTAATGTCATCTTGTCAAGCACTCTGTTTGTTGTTGTTGTTTGTTTGGTTTTTTTTTTTTTGCTTTTAACTTGTGGACTACGTGATCACTCAAACGTCAGTATGGCGTATTGAAAGTAATTCTTTAAAATGTCATTATTGTCTATATCTCCATTAAAAACCATAATTTTCAGTGAAAATGGTAGATATGCATTTACAGTTATTCTATGTGATGATCTGTGTAAAATAAAGAATATTGCCCCGCTAATGACATGCATGTCAAAATATCGAAATGCTCCCGATGACATGGAAATTGTTATGCATATGTTCCATACAATTTTGAGCAATTTAAAATCTTGCACCCATTTGCTCATACGTAAAGTAAGAATGACGTGTTTTATCTTATATTCATTTTTCATGAAAAGAGGCGTTGACCCATTTTCAATTATGTCGTACAGGCATTATTTATGCGGATTAATTTGAACAGTTTGTTTGAAATTGCTGTTAATATCATCAAAAAATTGTGTCAAACTTTTTGTTTTTCTTTTTCAGCCCCGAATACCATTCTGGGTTTACGCCTTCTATCGGACCGCACTCGCCGCCTATTTCTTCGTATTTTTCATAACGTACGTTGTACTCGGAGTGAAGGCAATGGGAGGGAAGTTCTTCATTTACCTCCCGGTCTGGGCGTATACTGCCTCCGTGTGTTATGTGTGCCTTGCCTTCTTTAACGTTGCGATGGACTACGTGAAGAATAGGGAAAATGCAGCGTTTGAAGGTATTCATATATGGTTGGAGTTGAATGAAGGGGGGTGGGGAACTAACATGAAAGGCAGCGAGAGGTTCTGTTATAAAGCCGAAGTTATTTATTATTTTATTTTATTAAATTTTATTAAAGCAGATTCTAAAAGAGTACACTTTACGCTTTAAAATGGTGTATGCTCAATTCGTTTTTTTTAAACCTATCTAAATTTTGGAAAGACAGCAAACACTTTGGAAAGGTGTGTACTGAGAGAAGAGGCTGTGAATTTTTGTCATATGGTCTATAATTCAAGTGCTTAATCTGACCGTGAGCCGTGTTGGGTGCAATAAATGTGCCAAAAATCGGGATGTTAAACTTCACATCATCAGAGTTAGTTGAAAAATGATCACGCTCTATGAACACATACCAACCATGACTAATACCAATTTTCAAAGGAATAGCATCCTTCTTTCAAAGATTATTAGAGCTGAAAGCAAAGAGTGTGTAAAGGGTTTTTAAGAAATGAAAAGGGACTCATAGAACCCGTTTACAGTGAGTGAAAAGGCCTGGCTCGGCCGCGGTCGAGCCCGGCTTTTATTTCACTGTAAATGCGCAAAAGGGCAAATGCAGTACCAAAATCGGCTGCCCATTTGGCAAAGCTCTGGGGAATGTTTCATCAATTTAGTCAGCGCTGACAATTTCAGTAAAATCCTCGGTTTTGATTGGCCGAGAAGCTCTTGTCACTGACTGTTACCATGGTGATTGTCAGAGACTGACAACTTGTCAGCACTGACAACTTTCATGCAACGGTCCCCTGGACGTATAGTCTCTGCCCCAGTGCGGCTCGGCCGCGGCCAAGCCCGGACTTTCTCACTGTAAACGGAAACTGGGTCAAATGCGGTACCAAATTGCGACCGGAGCGCTCCCAGTAATAGTTGTTTGCTTACAAGCAGAGCGCCATTACGACATAATATTGAATGGTTTTTTATTATTAACAAGCCCGGGCCGAGCCCGAGAAACCAATAAACTGAAAATCTTACACAAATTACACTGAACAGTGTCGATGACATCAGAGCCTCACATATTTCAGAAATGTAGCACATTACGATACCGCTTCCTTAACAAGTTCACCTGTGAAGAATTTATGCACGCCTTCTTCTTTTATTATGCTTCTTCGAGCCCCAACTCATGCGTTCTTATGGTGAGGCTGCGATGTCATCATCCTTGTTCATTGCAATTTGGTAAAAAATTTAAAAACATTCTTCTTGTTCATCCTAAAGCGGGGTTCCCACTATCGAGCGATCCATTGCGAACGCCACGATCGGACCTTCGTAACTGATCGTGAAAAATTTCTTGAACTCGTCTGAAATTTCACGTTTGGATACGAGGTTATGCGAGTCAATACGTGTTGGTACGCTTGGATGCGATATGGTCACGATTGGACTATTTCAAGCGATACGATCTGTCACAATCTGGTCTGCCGTTCAAATACGATCCAACAGGATTGTCCTGATTGAGTTCACGATTGGTACCGATCTAACATGACCATTACGATCAGGATCCCCGATCTGGTATATAGGTGCAGCAACGTACTGATACGTTCCAATACGAATACCGCGAACCAATACGGGCTGCTGAGATAAGATACGATATCTTTTACGATCGGGATCAGAAGCGACCCCCATTTAAGGCGCGATTGGACCCGAATGGGAATATTATAGTCCGGCTGACGATGGATTTCATTGTTTCCCTGAAATTATGCAGAGTGATTAGGCCTATTAATTTTATCCACAATCATTGATGATGGCAAGGCTTGACAGGTTTGCGATGATGACAACGTAACCTTTGCAGTATTGCTAATGACGATTATGTTATCAGAGAGAAAGCAGCACCCAGGCCAGCCATAACCTCAGATATTTTTTCAGTTATTGATGAAACAACAACTCTTAATGACTAAGTGCAATACACAAACAGCAGGATACTGCACCCCCCCCCCCCCAAAAAAAAAAAAAAAAAATCTGTAATGTACTTTTAAAAATCAACCATTTGCCTTTAATATGTACCCATTCAAGCACGATTCATTAAATTATTCTCATCTTTGTACTGACGTTAGTCAATTGCGTGCAGACATACAATTGCCATTTTATTGTTGCTCATTTTGTGTATTTGTTACAAAAGTTAACCCATATCCTGTTTTGTGTGTCTGTATAATGGTAATAATAACTCATTAATGAAAACATCATTAACATAATGTATGAGAACATCTAAAAATCTGTCACATACAACTTTCATTTTATGAAATCATTAAAAAAATGATTTTAATAATGTACCTTAAAAATTACGACAATTAAACCTCAAACCGTCATACAATTAACCGTTTGGAAATAATAATCTAAAGATGCAGGCTACCACCTATCAGAATACAAAATAAATCAATTTATGACTAAAATAAGGGCAAATGGGCAAAAAAAAATAATAATAATAAGCGGAAGTGAAGTGAAAAAGTCGATCCCGATCAACACGATTAAGAAACACGATTAGAAAAGATTTGCTGCCTTTGGATACGATCCTAGACGATCTGATGCGATGATCACGATCAAAAACTAATCATGTTAATCGCAGAAAATTTTTGAACCGTCCAAAATTTTCCTACGATCAACGCGATTGCCACGATTGACCTTAAGATCTGATACAATCCGATAAGACCATCACGCTTGTTGCACGATTAAGACCACGATTTCAATCGTGGCGCCAATCGTGATAGTGGGAACCCCGCTTAATCGTAAATCCTGAAACTATGTACTCATTATAGCTAATTTATAGTTGTTGATATGTAAAACTCTGAAAAAAATCATCCAGAGGTCTCTTTAATCTATCTTTCTCGATCCCATTTCTCTTGGTACTTTCAGACAAAGTTCGGTACCAGATTCAGTGGTGTCTCTTCAACATCACCGCCGCTTCCTGCCCCCTCGTAACCGGAGGTCTTTGGTTAAGTGTATACTATGTCATTTCGGTAAAGCTACCGATTTTTATTATAGTCTATATTAGCGTAGATATCCTCCCTACCATCGTCTGTATCATCGAAATCTTTCTCACCCTGATCGTCGTCCGCTTCGTGCACGCAATTTACCCAGGCTTCTACCTCATCATCTACTTGCTCTTCACTGTCATCTACTGGGTTGCTGGGGGAACGGACCCTTTTGGAGACCCCGACATTTCCCCTATTCTCGACTACGAAAACTATCCCGGCATCGCGGCCGCAAGCGTGGTTGGTGCAACGTTGGCAGTACTCTTGGCTCTTACCGTTTCCAAGGGATTGTACGCCCTCCGTGTCAGATGTATGGATATGACAAGAACAGAAGCCATTCCTGCTACCGAAGAGTTATCAACAGTTGAGCTCGAATCACTGACAACATATTTCTGATGGCGACACCCTCACCACTGACAAACTGTTCTTGACTAACAATGAAAATGTATTAAATGCGTGTATATAGCTAATCTCGGCCACGCTATGAAATCATGCAGTGTCTTCCTTCCTACATCTTGTCAAATCTTCATACATGTATGCATATAATTATGTAACATCACACAACAATAATTGCTGATGACTACCGGCGAATATCTTAAAACATTATGCAATACCAATAACTTCCTAAAGATTTTTTTTTTTTGGGGGGGGGGGGGGAAGGAGTTATAATGGGTTAAACATTTCGATCTACAGGATTTAGGGCATAATTATGATTGTGCAGATAACGCATAACGAAAATAAATCGTCTTGATTTCCTGAAAATAGAGAGTCATAAGTACGAAAAGTATAGTATTGCATGACACTGTAGCTTGAATGGGCAGCAAAGATAGATAAAGCAATTGGTTTCTGTGGTCATGACTCGCAAATTAAGGAAAAAACTAAACTCATCACTTGCGAAAAAAAAAACTTGATGAATGTATTCACATGTGAAATCGTATTTGGAAGTAATCTGGGTTTTTTTCTGATTATGATTATTTATATCATTTGGTTATAGCAATTTATCACCCCATGTATCGTGCAGAAGGTCATGCACAGGCTCAGAGAGAGTGTAAGATACCTTCTTTTGAGGCTGAAGCGCTCGGTAGAGAGTGTAAAAATATTTCTCTTATGAACTATATAACTTTGTACACAGAGTAAATAAGTTGTATTTTGTAGGTGCCATTTACTTTACTTTATTTTAACTGTCAATGAGTCATACGATCAATGAGGCATACAGCACCCAAGCTAGACACTAGGTAAAAAGGTCTACGAGCTCGATATCAAGTCCAAATAGGACCAGGAGCTATGCGGTCTATTAGCTGACTAGTCGACACAATTAAAGCATATAAGGCCCGTAATATCACAGTTTTGGACTCTTGGACCTTGGTTGCCTAGTTTCGGACTCATGGACCTTATTTGCCTATTTGTAGAGCTCATGTTCCATTTTTGCCTCGTGTCGAACTGCTGGACCTTTCTTTTCTTTTGTCTTCTTTTTTTGTGCTTATAGTGCCGATCTCATGGGCTGTATGACTCATGGGCAGATGACTCAACGACAAATACATCGAGCTCCTCTGCCTTTAATATGACTGGTGGATCGGGCTCGTGAGATTACCACATTTTGAAGCAGCTAGTGGCATTGTGATAAAATAACTCATTGAAGGAAAGAGTTCGAAGTCAACATCCGGCCAGAATATCTTTTGCTGCACGAACTCCACGAGAAATGCAATGTTTCAAATAATGGTCATTAATGTATGTAACACCAAATCGAAATTAATTATTTTGCGTGTTATCTTGTTGACATGCACTTGCCCATGTCAACATTTTTATCTTCAGGTTTATTATCATTCTGTCATTTATCAGAGGCAAAATTAATTCCGGTAATATTTGTTCATTCATCCAAGGCTCTCCTTTTGAGATACAAAGGGGTGGGGAGATTTATAATACTTACCAGTCACATGTTGTGTTTTTACTACTTGTCTACACGCTTGTTTACTTCAAACATGAGTTATACTCTATGGTTTATTCTTGCGTGTGTGTGTGTGTGTGTGTGTGTGTGTGTGTGTGTGTGTGTGTGTGTTGCCATGCAGGCGCGTTGAGAAGGGATATATGGTATGTGGCAGTATATCAATCCACATAAAATGTGCAAAATGTGTCCGACATAAGCACAGCAGATGCAAACGCTCTTGAACCACATGAAACAGGAAGTGGAAAAAAATAAGATAAAAAGATACCAGCTGCTTGTATGTTTACTCTCTCGAGAGGGACGTCTTCGGTAGACCTGGAAGCATAATAAAAAATTTGTGACCCTGCATCGCAAAACCAAAAAAAAGTCGCCAGACATGGATTTCTAGTTAAAGGCAGATTCGGAAAAACGGACTCGAAGCTTTAAAATGATGTAAAACTCAATTCAAATGGATGTCCCTAACCTATAAACTGTAAAGAAAGCACACACTCTGGAAAAGTGTGAACTGAGAAGAGAGGATCTGAAGTACAATGTCTATTCAAGCGCTTAATCTTTACCAAGCCGAGCTAGCTGTGTGATGAAAAATACTTAATGATAATTTACATGATGTAAACCACCGGAGAAACAACAGTGAAGAGATTATAAGATTAAACTGAAATTGAGAATGCTGTATCAACACATTCTGTCCATGATTACTGCCAAATTTTAAAGCAGTAGCATTATTCTTCCAAAAGTTATTAGACTTAAAAGTGCAGAGTGCCCAAAGGATTTCAACAAATGAAAAGGGGCCTGTAAGGCATACCCGATCATTCTCCCCTCCCCCCCCCCAAAAAAAAGAAGGGTTGTAGAATACTGTTGAAAACGCACTTTCCCATTCATGTTGTGATCCCAGACTAATGATGTCGAAGAAGGACAACTCTTTCAGATAATATGAAAGACTCAAGATTGGCTCAGTTGACCATTTCACCTTTTTTGATTCCTCACGTAAAATCAAAGGGTGCGACTTTTTGCTGGGTTTGTAATGCACGGTCACAATTATATATATATATATATATATATATATATATATATATATATATATATACATATATATATATATACATATACATATATATATATATATATATACATATATATATATATATATATATATATATATATATTCGCTACGCAAGTTGTTGACGTCATTTAAACCATGTATGAGATTGTTGTTGCGTTTTCTATAAGACTTCCAAAACCTAGTTTTTCGTGACACACGGATTTGAATCGCACCTCCACATAGTGCACTAGAGGAAAAGCATGTTTTCAAACCGCATGTGTTTAATCATGACTTCCGTCTACACCAAAAAAAGTATATATATATATATATATATATATATATATATATATATATATATATACAAAACAGCTTAAACATGGTTTCAAAGTTTATAGCAAAAAAAAAAAACACACAGAAAAACAAACACAGAAATCATGGGGGATCGGTCATTTGCACATGTAGTCCGGTAGCCATGGGGGGTAAGATTGCATTGGAATGTTATAGTTTTTTTTTTTTTTTTTTTTTTTTTGATTGATATTTACTGTTAAGACCTTCTATTTTAACAATCCACATGCTGGAGCTCTGTCAGCATTGAGCAATTTGAGATATACGCGGAAATCCAAGATGCCCGCCAGCGGCCATCTTGAAAATGCTATTTACTTACTTTTAACCCCCCCTAGCACATCAAAAATGGACATTGAATGTTTTTAGGGATTGAGAATTAAAATCTGAGGTTAGTTTCAGGATATTACTAAGTTTTGATGTCTTAGAATAAAATGGCGGCCATTTTTCAAGATGGCTGTCATATAAACATGTTGTAGTGTAGACTATGTAGAATTGCACAAAGACCTGACTTATCATTTAAGTTTTCTTCTTTTTTTTGGGGGGGGGACCAAGGGAGGTGCATAATATAAAAGAATATATGAATATTAAGGCCTAAAGCTTAGATTCATTGATAAAAATAATACAGGTTAATCCTGTTATAACGAAATGGCTTATAACGAATGACCACTTACAACGAAGCAATGCTAGCTCGAGTCCCGATTCTCTGTAAATGCAAACCTATAGCACAGCGAATCGCATACAACGAAATTCGCTTAAAACGAGGTATTTTAGGTGATCCCAAGCATTTCGTTATAACAGGATTCGACTGTAGTATTTCAGGGGCCGCGGAACGCGGGGGGCTGCAGCTCCCCCAGCCCCCCCCCCCCCCCCACACACACACACACACACTTTTGGTTCGTGAAAAAAAAAAGAAAAAAAAGGAAAAAAAATCGGGGAAAAAAATTAAAACAACCATGAATATGAATATCCCAAGATTCCGCCCTTACATATAGTTCCCGTCTAAGTATCAGCATAGCAAAAGCGAAGGGGGGGGGGATGGGGGCAGAGTCGCCCCCTTAAGATTCTGAATAATTCTGAGTGCACAAGACTTATCACTTACATTCTAAAAAAAATCAAAAGTTCCGTCATGTACAAGGGGAATATCCCCTTTTAATCAACCCTTTCCTCTCTCGGTTCCCCCGATCATTTTTTTTTTTTTTTTATTTTCCCAAATGTTCCATCAAATATGCGTATACGTAATATAGATCTCAATTTCAATTTTAAAAAGGCAAAAGCTCCCTCGTACGGGAAGGGTGAGGATAGCACTCTCCCACGCTTTCTCCCTATTTGCCCCCCCCCCCCCCCCTCCCCATGCAAACAAGTAGACTATGGCTACACTTCGAGTTTTCCAAATATATGCCACCAAATGTGTGCACAAAAACGTTTAACTGCAATCAGAAAATACAGAATCTCCCTCATGTAGGAGGGAGAATAGGGCTTATCCACTCCTACATCATCCTGCTATGTCTCCTTCTAAAGACCTGTACTTCTCTGTTTGACAAATTTTCAGATATTCCAACAGAAGTGTGCGCCAGATTGTTGCATTTCAGATCTAAAAATGAAAAAAAAAACCTCCCTCGAATACGGGAGAGGTATCTTGCCACCCTCCCGTTGATTGGTCCCCTCTATAGACTTAGTACACTTTGAGGAATGACAATTTCCGAATTTCCCACAAAAAGTGTGCTTCAGATCGCTTTATTTCAATTCTAAAAACTCAATAGCTCCATCGAGTGGGGAGGGGACATCCCCCTCCCACAACCTCCCCCTCTACCTCATTGGACTTTGTACATACACACAGATGATGCATACGCGGAATAATAGCTAAATCCCGTGATTTTGCTATTAACACTTCCCTGAAAAAAGCCCTAATTATTTCGATTATAATTTTTTTTTTTTGGGGGGGGGGGGGGGGGTGGGGGGGAGGGAGCTACAAAAAACTCCAAGTATTGCAACAAAAGTTTGCACCAGATCGCTGAATTTCAGGTCTGAAAATGTAAAATCACCATAGCGTGGAAGGAGAAATATCCCTTATGTACACCCTCGACGTGTGCATGCCTTTTCTGTTTGATTGCTTTACAACAGACAACGTTCATGAAATTCATTGTAATAATTAATACAAGAAGTTTATTCAAATGCTACCACTAATGTCTTTATAGGCAAGTTGTTCAATAATAATCCCCATCAAAATATCCTGCTACCGTACCTTAAGAGAAATGAAAAAAAAATTGTATCACTTTGGATTATGTCAACTTTTTCTTTTATTTTCTTTGTGATGATGGAAATAAATAAACTATTGAATTGAATTGAATTAAATTGAAATTAAACAAGTGTGGCCGTTTCAAGTCCATAAAACGCGCAAAAACACGCATCAAATTGCGCCATTTACAACGTCAAAATGCAAAAAGTTCTCACCCTAGAAGGGGGACACCCTCCCCCTCTTTTCGCTCCGCTCGCTCGGCTCGGTCGGGGGCGGCATGACCTTGACCCCCCCCCCCCCCCCCCCCTGGTCTCGCAGCCCCCCGAAACTGAAAAAAAAAAACCGTTCCGCGGCCCCGGGTATTATCAGAAATATTTCAAAATAGTCATGTTGGCTTTTCTGTATACATTATTGGTATACATATAATTTCAAGGTATCTTTTTGATATGATTTTTTAGAATACTTTTTGATTGTTTTGAAAGTGATCTCTTTTGGGTGATACAAAGCGGATGATCAAAGCGGAACCTTAATGACTGTTGAAGATTTTTTTTTTAACATCACCCTGCTGTTGGAGGATCTGTCCTTGCAGAAGAGTAGTGTGAAACAATTCAACAATCCTACCTGAATGAAGTGCTTGTTCCCTTGTAGTGTCACCATTGGTTACACTGCTACAGGCAGAGGTGATAAAACAGATCTTCTGTTCTGGCAAGAACCAAATATTTAAGTTTGTCTACTACTTTATTTGGTTCAGATGTATTGATCATGTTCCTGAATATCAGTCTTTTTCCTGAATATACTTACTGTTTATGCATCTATTTCATCTGCTTCTTCTGGATGGCTGGTAATATCTCTTGCCTCTCTCGTTTGCTCATTGTGACAAGAATAATGAGCCGTTACAGAACAGAAGCATTAAAAAAAATCATATCAAAAAGATACCTTGAAATCATGTGTATACCAATAATGTATACAGAAAAGCAACATGACTATTTTGAAATACTTCTGATAATACTAAAGTCGAATCCTGTGAACGAAATGCTTGGTATCACATAAAATACTTCGTTATAAGCGAATTTCGTTGTATGCGAATCGCTGTGCTATAGGTTCGTATTTACAGAGAATCGGGACTTCAGCTAGCATTGCTTCGTTCCGTAAGTGGTCATTCGTTATAAGCGACTTCGTTATAACATTATTAACCTGTATTATTTTTATCAATGAATCTAAGCTTTAGGCCTTAATCTTCATATTTTTTTTTTTTACATAATGCACCTCCCTTGTCCAAAAAAAGGGAAAACTTAAATGATAAGTCAGGTCTTTGTGCGATTCTACATAGTCTACATGCGCTACAGCATGTTTATATGGCGGCCATCTTGAAAAATGGCCGCCATTTTATTTTAAGACATCAAAACATAGTAATATCCTGAAACTAACCTAAGATTTGAATTCTCCATCCCTACAAACTTTTAATGCCCCTTTTTGATGTGCTAGGGGGGTTAAAAGTAAGCAAATAGCATTTTCAAGATGGCCGCCGGCGGCCATCTTGGATTTCCACGTATATCTCAAATTGCTCAATGCTGACAGAGCTCCAGCATATGGATTGATAAAATAGAAGGTCTAAACATTCAGTATCACTTCAAAAAAAAAAAAAAAAAAAACAACGATAACATTCCAATGCAACCTTAGCCCCAAAATCCGTGTTTGGTTGGCGGACTAATGCTGGACCTTACCTGTGGAATCCGTTGCCTCAAGCTATCCTTTACATTTCGAATGTTGATTCCTTTAAATTTGCCCTCAAGACTCATTTCCAGTAGAATTGTATGTTATGATTTTTTTTTCCATCATCATTATTGGGGCACACCTAAAATCATGGGTCTGATGTTGTATGCCGTAGCAGTTAAAGAGACCGCTAAGTACTGGTTGGGTTCGATTCATGTTTATACCATTTTTGGGGAGAAAATGAGACACCTCTTATAAAATATGAAAGAGCATGCAATTCCAAGAAGAATTTAACATCAATTCGATGAAAATTGGCCTTGAAATGGCTGAGATATCCAAACAAAGCAATCCTATCAATAAAATTGACGGGCCACGACTTCCATTGGGATCCCTCTGCTTTACGATGTTTTCAGATATCTCAGTCATTTCAAAACCTATTCTCATCAAATAAACTTTTAATACCCCTAAGAATTGTATGCTATTTAGCATTTCACAAAATAGTTTCTAGATATCTCGCAAAACTGAACAAGCTGAATCTTCATTTCAATGAGAACTGTACAGTCCCTTTAACCATTGTATTTACCATGGTAATAACGACGAGATCTCTTATATGCATTTTCAAGGATGCCAGGTGCATAGGTAGCAGTCGAGTTAATTACATCTCTGTTCGGAATTTGCCCGCCGAAAAGCAAACAACATTTTTATAATCTCGAATGACAAATTGCTTCATTAGAAATTATTAACGTACATTGTCACATACGAACAAACAGGTGTGTTATTCCTCAATGGACCTTGAACTTTACTAGGGAGCTTTCGCTACACGACTTGAAGACCGTGGATACGCGGAAGCAATCGGCTGTGACAGTCCCCGTACTTGACTCCCGTAGCCATATCTGCAGTTTCGCTTTCCTGTGTGGACGGAGGCATGGCTACAGGACAGCTGATTGGCTGGCTGGCTGGCTGGCTCAATCCCGTCCAGTATCGGGCCCGGACGCTATTTTGGTCGAGAACCGTTTTCGTTTTCCCTAGGACGGGATGTTTCTCGGGGTTTGATCAAGCAAATTTTGCTCACGGCACGCTCAATTTGCTTCCGGCCGTGTCGTGCTTGCGAAAGCTCACTAATGTATGTGCCTTGTGAAGCGGGCGTGCTTTGTGCCACATAATTTGCAAGACAAGGGGACTTGGTCAAACAGCTGCGTCGCCGAAACACCTCATAATATTATTTTCCACATTCACACTGGCTCTTTTTAGGAATTGCGCTTGTTTTGAAATGATGCATTGCATGAATTGTGCTGGACAATCATCTCTTTTTGAGAACTGCGATGAATGTGGCAGGCTCGTCGGACATTACCATCAACGGCGTAGCCAGGATTTCATCTTAGGGGGGGCGGTTAGTCTGCGAGGGAGCGAAGCGACCGAGCCCGAGCGAGCGGAGCGAGCGAGGGGGGGGAGGGTGTGGGAGGGGGGTGTCCCCCCTCCCACGGTAAGAACTTTTTGCATTTTGATGTTGTAAATGGTGCAATTTGATGCATGCTTTTGCGCGTTTTATCGACGTGAAACAGTCCCACTTTAATTGTTTAAGGTAGCAGTTTATTTTGATGGAGATTATTATTGAACAATTTGCCTATAAAATGGTATAATTTAAATACACTTCTTGTATTAATTCTTTTCACTGAATATCATGAACGCGACTGAACCCGAGCGAGCGGAGCGAGCGAAGGAGGAGGGGGAGGGTGTGGGAGGGGGTGTACCCCCTCCCACGGTGAGAACTTTTTGCATTTTGATATTGCAAATGGTGCAACTTGATGCATGTTTTTGCGTGTTTTAACGAGTTGAAACACTCCCACTTGTTTAAGGTTGCAGTATATTTTGATGTAGATTATCATTGAACAATTTGCCTATAATATGGTATGATTTAAATACACTTCTTGTATCAATTCTTTTCACTGAATATCATGAACGCGACTGAACCCGAGCAAGCGGAGCGAGCGAAGGGAGAGGGGAGGGTGTGGGAGGGGGTGTCCCCCCTCCCACGGTGAGAACTTTTTGCATTTTGATGTTGCAAATGATGCAATTTGATGCATGCTTTTGCGCGTTTTATCGACGTGAAACAGTAACATTAGTGTAAGGTAGCAGTATATTTTGATGTAGATTATTATTGAACAATTTGCATATAAAATGGTATCAATTTGAATAATCTTCTTGTATTAATTCTTTTCACTGAATATCATGAACGCGACTGAACCCGAGCGAGCAGAGCGAGCGAAGGGGGAGGGGGAGGGTGTGGGAGGGGGTGTCCCCCCTCCCACGGTAAGAACTTTTTGCATTTTGATGCTGCAATGGTGCAATTTGATGCATGTTTTTGCGCGCTTTATCGACGTGAAACAGTAACATTAGTGTAAGGCAGCAGTATATTTTGATGTAGATTATCATTGAACAATTTGCCTATAATATGGTATGATTTAAATACACTTCTTGTATTAATTCTTTTCACTGAATATCATGAACGCGACTGAACCCGAGCAAGCGGAGCGAGCGAAGGGAGAGGGAAAGGTGTGGGAGGGGGTGTCCCCCCTCCCACGGTGAGAACTTTTTGCATTTTGATGTTGCAAATGATGCAGTTTGATGCATGTTTTTGCGCGTTTTATCGACGTGAAACAGTAACATTAGTGTAAGGTAGCAGTATATTTTGATGTAGATTATTATTGAACAATTTGCATATAAAATGGTATCAATTTGAATAATCTTCTTGTATTAATTCTTTTCACTGAATATCATGAACGCGACTGAACCCGAGCGAGCAGAGCGAGCGAAGGGGGAGGGGGAGGGTGTGGGAAGGGGTGTCCCCCCTCCCACGGTGAGAACTTTTTGCATTTTGATGTTGCAATGGTGCAATTTGATGCATGTTTTTGCGCGCTTTATCGACGTGAAACAGTAACATTAGTGTAAGGCAGCAGTATATTTTGACGTAGATTATCATTGAACAATTTGCCTATAATATGGTATGATTTAAATACACTTCTTGTATTAATTCTTTTCACTGAATATCATGAACGCGACTGAACCCGAGCAAGCGGAGCGAGCGAAGGGAGAGGGAAAGGTGTGGGAGGGGGTGTCCCCCCTCCCACGGTGAGAACTTTTTGCATTTTGATGTTGCAAATGATGCAGTTTGATGCATGTTTTTGCGCGTTTTATCGACGTGAAACAGTAACATTAGTGTAAGGTAGCAGTATATTTTGATGTAGATTATTATTGAACAATTTGCATATAAAATGGTATCATTTTGAATAATCTTCTTGTATTAATTCTTTTCACTGAATATCATGAAAGCGACTGAACCCGAGCGAGCGGAGCGAGCGAAGGGGGAGGGGGAGGGTGTGGGAGGGGGTGTCCCCCCTCCCACGGTGAGAACTTTTTGCATATTGATGTTGCAAAATGGTGCAATTTGATGCATGTTTTTGCGTGTTTTAACGAGTTGAAGCAGTCCCACTTGTTTGAGGTTGCAGTATATTTTAGTGTAGATTATTATTGAACAATTTGCCTATATTTAAATACACTTCTTGTATTAATTCTTACACTGAATATCATGAACGCTGTCTGTTCAGCAATCAAACAGAAATAGCATGCACACGAGGTTGTAGATAGGGGCTTATCCCCTCCCACACGAAGGGGATTTTGCGTTTTCAGACCTGAAATTCAGCGATCTGGTGCAAATTTTTGGTGCAATACTTTTTCATCGAAGTGTTAAAATCAAGGAATTTAGCTCTTATTCCGAATGTGCACCATCTGTGTGTCAGTGTATAAAGTCTAGTGAGGTAGAGCTTAGGGGAAGGGGAATTCCGCCTCCCGCTCGCGGAGCTTTTGCGTTTTTAGAATTGAAATAAAGCGATCTGGGTATAGCCACAGTCTACTTATATGCATGGCGGAAGGGGGGGGGGGGGAGGGGAGGAGGGGCGGGTGAGCAGGGAGAAGGCGTGGGCGAGTGTTATCTCCACCTTTCCCTTCCGATGGAGCTTTTGCCTTTTTAAGGTTGAAATTGAGATATCTCGTATACGCATAGGCCTATTTGATGGAATCAACATTTGGGAAATAAAAAAAAAACTGAGGGAGGAAAGGGTCGATTAAGAGGGGAAATTCCCCTTATACATGAGGGAACCTTGAGTTTTTGGAAGGTATGTGATAAGTCTTGTGCACTCAGAATTATTCATAATTTTTTTGTAAATCTAAAAAGTGTACTAAGCTAGGGAAAGAGGCACAGAGGGGGAGGGTTTGGGAGGGGGATACCCCCTCCCAAGCACGAGAGATTTTGCATATTTTTAATTGAAATTCAACGATCTGGTGCACACTTTGAGTGAAATATTCAAAAAAATATCTTATTTGATGAAAGGTTGCAAAGGAGACCCGCTTCATGTGCATGCATACAGTATACACGCATTTTTTTTTTCCGCCTCCCAAATCCCCGGTCCAAATCTTAGGGGGGGCGACCGCCCCCATCGCCCCCCCCTGGCTACGCCAGTGATTACCATCGAAACGTTTATTCACTTTGCCTTGTGTAAATTGTCTCAGTCTATATGGATACCTGTGATGGATGAAAGATACATTCTTGTTCTAACAACATTGGCAGCTTCTGTGTTCTGTAGCCCCACTGCAGAAGGTAATTTGGTTTTATTTTCATGAACATACACTCGTATCAATATAACTTCATCAGGTCTCGACAGAATAATACCACCTAAAAGTTCTTGTTTGTTTGTTTTATTAATTTTTTTTTTCAGCGGACGGCGTTAAACCGAACAATCATGTAATATAAATTTAATCACCATCTTTTCTCCTTGATGTAGAATACCGGCTTCGTATTTCTGTTATAAAGTTTGATATCAATTTTCGCTCATTTTGTTTCAGATGTGCTCACCTCGTATCCGAAGAAAAAAATATCTCATTTTTCCATTTGAATTCGACGCAGAAGTCATCTTTTTATTCAAAGTTGGCTATCCGTGTCTTTGTAGTCGGTGTTCTTTATGTGCTATAGAGTAAATACGTTACATCGGTGCAATAGCAGAGTATTCTGAGTATACTGCCTAGATAGATTTTCAAAAAATATTATTTGAGCAATCATTTAAAGAACGTCATACCAGTCTATAGAGATTACTATTATAGGCAGTCATTCAGTGTGTGCCATTAAGTCTCGTTAGTATTTGGAATGGCATATATTATATTGACCAGAAAAAAAAAAATCATTTCGAAGACCAGCTCAATTAAACTCTGTCCTATTATTCCTATTGTTGAACAGGCTAGATGCTGCAGAAAAATATCTGCAATATGTATGCAAAACCGATGCTCGAATGATATAAACGTTTTGTTTACCATTAGATACAAGGTATTCTACTTTCTTATCAGAATAACAAATAAGAGAAATATACACAAAATCAAATTATCAAGCGTATGCCAGGTTCTTGCCTATTCTGTTGACTTAGTCAGAAATGCCATACAAGATATCAAGCTATTTGGTCTAAATCCTAGTCCAAGAACCAATAGTATTGGTGCAAATCTGAAAATATTGAAACTTAAAAGATTGTGGAACATCCCAGAAAAGTACCCTGCTGTACATGTCTGAGAATGAAAAAACAAGAATAACTCACTCTGGAAATTCAGCAATAATAAACGTGATATAACATTCTCTATAGCGTATGATTTGTTTCATAGAAAGTCTGCTCTTTTAATCTACAATCCCTGTATTTATAATTTTCCTTTCTCTTTGATGTAAAAATCGGAAACACGTTATTTCCCACTTTTCCAGACATTTCCATGTTCAAACAAAAGAGATTATATATATAAATATTATATATTATATATATATATATGTATTATATATATATATATATATATATATATATATATGAAGAGTTTGTTTGCAAAAACCGATAAGTCCATATTTGCCAATGGAGATAATTGCGATTAAAGGTTAAAAAAAAATAAAGAGAATAATGAGAAAATTTTTGCTTCTTTTGACCATAACTTCAAAAATGTACGTTTATATGTAGTGACCAATATATCATTTAAAAGGTATTATTTTGTACTTTATGACAGAGACCGTACTTCAAAATCTTCAAAAATGGACTTATCGTTTTTTGCGAACAAACTCTTCATATATATATATGGGTGTCCCAAAAAAAGGGGAACGGTGGATTTTCAGTACTTTGCGTTCTAAAAGTGATATATTTTTTTAACATCATTAGAAAGAGAATCTTCCGCAGAAGACAATGATACCAAAATCATAAAATTTAGTTCAGTACTTTTTATTCTACGCCAATTCCTGAAAATGCAGTCATTTTCAAATTTCGCCGGATTTCTGCGTCTTATGAGATAATAATTTGAGTGCTACACGCGATCCATACGGTGAATATTGTGTAAGCTCAGTGATCCATGTCAACAAAAGATACAGCTTTCACATTGGGCACGGGCCAGAAAAAGAGAAAAAAAAAAACACTGTGTATGTGTGTGTGTCTGTGTGTGTGTGTGTGTACGCGCCCAATAGAAAGCGTTATCTTTTGTTGACATGGATCAACGAGCGTACACAATTCACCGTATGGAACGCGTGTTGCACACAAATTGTTATCTCATAAGTCGCAAAAAATTGAAAATGACTGCATTTACAGAAATTGGCGTAGAATAAAAAGTACTGAACCAAATTTAATGATTTTGGTATCATAGTCTTCTGCGGAAGATGCTCTTACTAATGATATCAAAAAATATATCACTTTTAGACCGAAAGGTACTGAAAATCCACCATTCCGCTTTTTTGGGGACACCCGGTATATATATATATATATACATAATGATCTATGCGGATTTCATGTATGATTTAAAGGGGTGGGGTTGCATTGTTTATTCACCATGAGATAAAATATAGATTTCAGTTTCAGATTCAATTACAGATTTCATTTTATTGTCCATAATGTAGATTTTTTTTGTGATGGCATATATACAAATAAGGATTTCTAAATACATACATACATACACCCACGCAGACATATATTTACAATTGTATATAAATATATATATATATATATATATATATATACGAAGAGTTTGTTTGCAAAAACCGATAAGTCCATATTTGCCAAATGGAGATATTTGTGATTAAAGGTCAAGAAAAATACAGAGATTAATAAGAACAATTTTGATTCTTTTGACCATAACTTAAAAATGTACCTTTATATGTAGTGACCGATATACCATTTAAAAGGTATCATTTTGTACTTTATGACAGAGACATTACTTCAAAATCTTCAAAAATGGACTTATCGGTTTTTGCGAACAAACTCTTCATATATATATATCTATATATATATATATATATATATATATACATACTAATACATAAATACAGTTTTCAATATACAATGAATACTCATATACTCATATAATTATAAATACATTACTCTCCGCGTAATCGGGTATCGTTTAAACGGGTACTCCGTTTAATTGGGTAGTAACGTCAGAGTCAGTTTCAATGCACACTAAAATTACCTGATAATCGGGTTGCCTCTCCGCATAAATGGGTAAATAATTCTCTTCTCTTCTAATTTCTACCCAAATTTTATCGCAGGTATAACACTTTAATAATCATGCATGTCAAATTTTCCATGGCTAATCGTATTCTCTGCTTAATTTGCAAAGAAGACCGATCAATTGGGGAGTGATTTAACATGAAAACAAGTGTACGCGTACTGACTTGCCACACAAAAACAAACGTTACACATGTAACTGGCACTCACATTGCATAGACAGACAGGAGTTGAACACACTTGTGCTCCTCCCTTGCTCTGCAACAACATCCACAATACGAGAAGTTTACAAAGAAAATCAGGCCATGCACAAGCCCCATATTATATTGCTTTTCCCCAGTCACTTCTCGAAAAGTAACCCGACGTTCTACGTGACTAGTGCACGCAAAGAGATGTGTTCATTTCAGAAAATGAATGCGTCTTAGGGAGGAGTCTATAGTCAAACGACAGATTTTTCTGAAGACATATTTCTTCATAAAAAGATCATAAAAGGTATGCATAATGTGTACGTGTACGCAAGCGTATTAAGCATATACAGTGTAGGTGTTTGGTGCAGAGTACAATGCATGTAAATACACATTGTGTGTGTCAATTGTGAATGAGACTTGTTCTTCTGTTAATCCGGTACTCCGCTTAAACGGGTAAGAAACGCTCTGTCCGAGCCTACCCGATTATGCGGAGAGTAATGTGCAGTAAGCACAAACATGATAACCAATTTCTTATTTATTATAATATCATTAATGCTATTAACATAATATGCCTCTATATTTCTCTAAAAATAACCCTAAAACTGTAAAACGCTGTTTGCAGAAATTTTGCAGGAAAAATACAAAAGTAAGAATATTTCTTACACTCCTAAATGATAATGTTGAAATGTTGATATTTCCTTAATCTTTTATGTAGAACGACAGAAAGGACATCTCGAGAAATAGAATATGCAGCCGATCCAGATGTACAATAAAACATAACTGTGCTTGATTTCAAGTACTTCATTTTGATGTCTTTCTTTTAATGAAACAATGGAAGATGTGTCAGGAGATCAAGAGACTTGCTAATACTCCAATTTCATCATTGTATTCTCAGTTGTCGACACTGTCTCCAGGGTACAGGGATGGAAAGGGGAAGACATCCGACTGTCATGTCACTTCCAAGGGCAGCCTGCAGCTGTGGTCTGGATCAAGGAGACAATATCATATCAGCAGCTGCCTAAGGCTGAATTTATTGATGGGAAGTTTGAGAGCTTGGAGCAAGGATTCGACATCGACAAGAACTTTAGCCTCGTCATCACTGATCTGGAGGTGGCAAATGAGGGTCTCTACCTTTGTCAAGTGCTTCTGAAGAATTTCGACAACTTTGAGAATTCCGTCTTTTTGACGGTTAGCTGTAAGTTCACCTGCTATTATATTGCCATAAGGAGACATGGAGAAAGGAATTTAGATCGAAAAAGTTGTTACCACATTACCACATATTCATGTGTATATACACGAGATTGATGTAGATCATCGGATACAATATCAAATACACAAAATCAGATATACAAAACCGACCAGCATCACAATGTATTTAAGCAATGTATGGCGTTAAACCTTATAATCACTGCCCTTTGAATGACAAGGAAGTGGCGGAAATGGAATTTTGCAATTCCGAAGACACATTGAGTAGCTGTGACAATCATGCAAGAGATATGTGGTGAATATGCTTCATATTCTTATGTAGATACGCTTATTAGGTTTTAATCTTCTTAGCATTTTTCATGTTCAATAGAAAACCATATCGCAAATATATAACATCTTTTTTTTTCACGAGAGAGATGAAGTCTGTTAAAGTTGTCTTAGTTATTTGGTGAGTAAGAAAAAAACAACAACATCAGGCTCATATTTGTAGTATTGAAGGTGTGACATCCTATGAATTTCCTGTTTCCCCTAGCGATAGCATCAAAACATACAATCGAGGAATGCGTCGACAAGAGCCAGCCCCATCAAAGCAGGTGTACGTACCAAACTCCGTCCAACACTACTTCCTTTACACTTACGTGTGTCGTGAGTGGATTCAAGCCTGGCATTTCCATGATATGGACCGATGAGTCTGGAACGAGACTTAAGTCCGTGGTTTCGATACAGACAACACTATCTGACGACACATACGAGAGGTTCGAGAAAATCAATGTTTCAGCCAAACATGGGACAGAGCGAACTTTGGTGTGCATAGCTACCGGTGACTCTATGAACGGAACGTCAACTAAAGAAATCACTCTTCTGCCTATATCAGGTTCTGTGAAAAGATTTCAATTTTGTATTTCTGAATGATAACAAATTTTATCAAAGCTTCTATTGCCACTACTACTACTGCTACTGCTGCTAAACAACCAAACGAACAAACAATCGAACGAATGAACAAACAAACAAACAATACTAGAGGAGCACTCCGAGAGAGCTCACCTCTGCCAAACAGATATTGTTATTTTGCATTCATAAATCTATAGCGATATTTACATATTACATTGAGTTATTGGGAGATTAAAGGGATATATGGTACAGGATTGGTGAAGATGAGAATTGGGCTGTTAACATTTTGCGAGATACCAAGAAAATAACACTTATGATATAGTCCAGAGCATACCATTTTAAGAGGAATTCAAAGTTTAGTTGATGAAAATCGGGTTTGGAATGACTGAAACGTCCAAAAACAAAGTAAACCAAAACAATCGTAATAACGTGTGGGTCCCACACTTCTTAGAATTGCTATTTTTGGATATCCCAGCCATTTCAAAACCAATTTTCATCAAATAAACGATGAATTCCTCATAGAATTACATGCTCTTTTACAATTCTTAAGAGGTTTTTCATTATCTCACCAAAAAAAAAAAAAAAAAAATGTTAGAAACATGAAATTAGGTCTCAACCAAAATTATACAATCCCTTTAAATTTTTCTGTGTTCCTCGTGTTCCTTTAACCTTTAAGCTTGGATTTCGCGACCCCAAATTTATATAATTCCTTCGTGTTTCATCATAAACACACCCTGCAAGTTTGGTTAAACTCTAACCATCCATTGAATAACTCATAAGTTGAGTTATTTGGTGACTAAGCGTAGTTCATGATCCCCTATGACCTTTGCCCTTATCATTCCCAAATAAAAATTGCTTCTTTCTTACCTCACTGAACACACAATCTGCAAATTTGTTGAAAATAAAAGCATCCGTTCTTGAGTAATTGGGCTTACACCCTCTTTGACCCCTATGACCTTTAACTACATAACCCTCCAAATATTACAGTTTCTTCCGTACTTTTTTTATGAACACTACCCGCAAGTTTTGCACAAAAAAAAAGTCACCTTCCTTCTCCAAGTTTACATTGGAAGATTAAGCTAGGTTTATCTCTTTCATGACCCCTATGGCCTTTAACCTTTGATTTCATGACCTTGAATTTAACAGTCTCTTTCTTCCTTCATAATGAACACACCCTGCAATTTGGTTGAAAGTTCTATCATCCATTCTTGAGTACTGGTATATCTAGCTTATTTTATATCTTTTTAGACCCAAATGATCTTTGACCGTTGACTTTTTGACCCAGAAATATAGTTTGAAGTAGTACAGTATAAGGTATACATGACAAAATTAGTAACAATATTCTGCAACCATTCAATGATCTGATTCCGATTTGTCACGGGTAAATATAATCTGAGTGGGTAGTTTTCACGTAAATGTAACTTCTTGACATCACGATCAAATATGAGTTTGCTACGTACAAGCACTTGCAATGGAAAAAAAAAAAATTAGTAATTTTACCTACAACGGTTACACCCGAAAAGTCAATTTACTATTACAATATTCTCAATATTTTTTTTTTAATTTGCAATTCACTATTTACAATTCACTATGCTTAAAACATCGTTATAGGTTTTAAAAGTATCCAGGTACGTATTAACATATTTGATGACCTCTGAAGGACTCGAGTAATGAGTGAATAACGTTTTTTTACTTTGTCTATATCAAATTTCAGGAAAACGAGATAATTTTGGTCTCATCATTGGACTCATCATCAGTATACCTTTTGCCGTATCCATCCTATTTCTTCTTGTTCGAAAGCTTCGGCAAAAATGCCATCTGCACTGCCTACCCCCAAAAGGTGTCTATTTTTTGTGTATTATTTGATTTTAACAAGTGCGATGGAATTAAAGTAGGAGGTTCTCAACATCCTACACAGTGACTCTTGTAATAGTCGTTTATTTTGACAATCGAAAATGTGCTGATCAATTTCTGTCATACAGTATTTTGCCAGGCTCAGCAATAGAATTTAAAGGCATTACTTAATTTGAAGATGAAGTAAAAACCCAGCTTTAGTGCTTCAAAATAGTTCTCAAGTGTGAGTTAAAGGGCTACTTTACCTTTGGGAGTAGTGATTTGAAAAATGTTCAAGATATTCCCTTTCATGCATATGTGTAGGTGTGTTGTACCACAAAACACCATCCCATATAAAATGTTTGCAATAAAGCGTAAAATATAAAGCGATGGCAGTATTTTTCTCAATAAACCGTAACTGTAGACGGTTTAGTCTAGAAACATTTTTATCATAACTATTGTTCACGTTTTGTGTATATAACAATACTTAAGATCGTTTATACGGATTCAAATTCTTATAGTGGCTGTTTCTATTCCTACGTCATATTTTAACACTATTCTAAAGCACTAACGCTATAGTTTTTGTTTCATCTGCGAATGGAAAATTATGCCTTTAAGTATAAAAACAAACAACGTGATAAGTTTAATAATTATAATTGATGTTAAGTATTGTTAACTATGCATAGCAATAATATAGTGAAGAATAGTTATAATGCAATTGCTTCTAGACTAAACCGGCTACAGTTATGGTTTAGTGAGAAAAATAGTGATATCGCATAATATTTTATGCTTTTATTGTGATATTCAAATACGGTAGGATATTTTGTGATACAACTTAGGACCTACACATGTCCACATATGCATCAAATGTAATAACTCATTTGTTTTTTTCAATCACCGCTCCCAATCAATATCTAGGAGGAAAGGGAGCCACTTACGCTTAACAGGAGTATTTTTTTTAATTGGTATTCATGTTGTCCAGTTCCGCCATCGACCTCAGAGACAACACTGAATAGTGAAGATGAGAGCAGAAAGTGGTACTCCATTAAATGGACGGACTTCAAACTTTGTTGCAGACGACTGAGGGACGTGTCCACACCACACGTGAGTATGGATATGATTCATCGACAGATAGTGTATGAGTGCAAAGTTCAAAGCAATTTCATTACGATTTAAGTACATACCGCACTGCATGCATAATTATTATGTCTTTTGGGTAAGACATGGTGCCTCAAACGGCAGTAAACATTAGTTGTATATATATATATATATATATACGACTAATGTTTACTGACGTTTGAGGCACCATGTCTTACCCAAAAGACATAATAATTATGCATGCAGGTATATAGGTATTATGGTGATAACAAGTGTATATTACAACACTGTTCTTTATCAAAGGGTAATCATGATACTGGTATTTTACGTTCTATTTTGAAGATGAGGGAAGTGGGGTTTTCTTTCTTCTTTTTCTTTCTTTTCTTCAAGAATACTAAGAGAGGAGAGTCACTTTCAAAAATATTCATATTCTCTGCATTGGCTGACTTTTAGCATAACAAATTGAACAACAAATGAAGAAGAAGGAAAGCCTGGCTAATCTTCTGACAACACTTGCCTATTATTATCATTTTTTTAGTCTTCTTGTGACATTATTTGGGTATTGGATGCTTATTTATGTGCATGATTCTCATTAGAATAATACATTATTAGATTAAGCCTTATAACAATTGCAGGGACAATTTAAAAAAAGTTTTACTTTTTTCTTCGTTTGAATCACATTCATTGTTCTTGTGTTACACCCTCCCTATCCCTCTCATGTTAGCCCTCCCCCCCCCCCCCATCAAAAGAAAAAAATTATACCACCAAACAAAAAAAGTAGAAATAATTAGCTAATTTTTCGCAAACGTATAGTGTTCGCAAATTTTTAGCTTATAGCGAATATCATTCGAAATAATTCCAACGCCTTGTATGGTTAGGCCTTTGTTTGATAACACTCAGAATTATTTTGAACTTAAGAAATCAACAGTTACTGTTTACTAGAACGTTGTGTAACAGTTTCTTCGAAAACGCATGTCAATATTAAAAAAAAAAGACTAACAACTGCATTCATATTTTCCTCTTTCAGCCTAGAATACCTTTCTGGTTGTACGCCCTCTATCGATGCGCACTCGCCGCTTATTTCTTCCCATTCCTAATATTTTATTTCGTGCATGGAGCGGAGAAAATGGGTCATAAATTCATCATTTACATCCCAGTATGGACGTATACAGCCACCACATGTTATGTCTGCTTTGCCTTCTTCAACGTTGTGTTGGACTTTTTGGAGAGGAGAGGAAAAGCAGAACTTGAAGGTATGGTATAACGTTGACATGGTTGAAGTTGAAAAGGGCTGAGGTGGGAAGAAGCTAGCACGAATGCAATTTTAAACGGAAAAAAATAGTTTGCGAAAATGAAACTTATTTGATAAATTCGTTTGCAACTGTTAACGATCCCTGACGAAACCAAAATTTGCTACGTTCGGAAATATTCGCCGCTTAGTGAGATGCTCTCTTTTGATAGTAGAGCCACGGCATGCTATAATAAGTTCTCCTATACATATCTTGTGGGCTCTCAGAGAAAAGAAATAATTTTCAGGAACGTCACAACGTTTCGTTGCTAAGTGCATGACTTGGTTGCCCTGAAATTGCACGTAATGAATAGGACGAATGTTCCAAAATGTACACGGTAAACGTGCATAATATAGTTGTTGAATATTTTCGTTTTCCTTTAAGTATGCGTTGGCTCCATATTGAAACATCTGTCTTGAATGCTGTTCTTTATACTTATACAATGTAGATGAGTTTCGGTACCAGATTCAGTGGCTTCTCTTCAATGTCGCCGCCGTTCCTTCCATCATCTCAACCGGCTTCGACTGGGGGGCGCTTTACTATGTCGTATATGATAAGATTCCGACTTTAATTTTCATCAGCCTTAACTTCCTCCCCACCGTCGTGTGCTTCGTCGATATCTTCATTACGCTGATCGTTATTCGATTCTTACATGTGGTTTACCCTGGCACTCTCCTGATCTTCTACGTGCTCTTCGCTGTCGGCTACTGGGCGGCAGGGGGAACAGACCCGTCCGGAAACCCCTTCATATCTCCCATTCTCGACTTCGGGAACTACCCCGGCATAGCGGCCGCAACAGTGATGGGCGTGTCATTGCTAACGTGGCTGCTTCAGGCCGGTTTAAAGGGATTATACGCTGTCCGCGTCCGGTGTATGGACAGCAGAAGACAAGAACCTGTTCCTTCTACAGACGAGCCGTCAAGTGGAAATGTCGAGCTCGAAAAACTTACCGAGTAATTTTCGTATGTGACGGGGCGCCATCATTGTGCAGTATTTGCTTATATAGTGGATAGAAAACAGCTGATAATGTTTACAGCCGAACGCAATTATGCTAATCCTTGCCAACATAAGAATGATGCCATTTTTCTGAAATGTAAAGTTGACTCATAGATGAATTACGCTGATCTCCGTGTCACTGAACTGATGTTTCTTTTTTTTCACATTTATACGAAATAAAAAGGTAAGCTTTAATCTGCAGGCACTTTACGGTTGGGTCTTGTGTATAAGTAATGTCAGACATTAATCATGTTTATACGGGATGATTCTCATAATGTCAGTTTCAATATTTTTCAGTTTCATTTGTAGTAGACATTCTGTGTGGAAGATCATTTCACAAGAAAAAAAATTCACAAAAAGCTATGTAAATTAGGACGTCTATTTTTTCTGAATTCTAGGCGATTCGGTTATGGGTTCTTGAGATAAAAAATGTTCATTGACTTTTTCTTACATATTTTGAATCTTTGTTTCAGTTCAATTAAAAAGAAATAGAAGAAATAATCCTGCGCACATCCGTACTTAGTACGAGAGAAACATCAACCAACAACATCATCTTTTGTGTGTGTGTGTCTGTGTGTGTGTGTGTGTGTGTCGGTATCGTTGTTGTTGTTGTTGTTTTACGTGCATTGGTTATCTAAAAGTATGAGAAACAAATGCTCCAAAACTTAGACGATTCCAAGTTGATATGTCGCAAAAAGTTGACGTTGAAAATTTTATACGCTTAGTCAAGAATATGGCATTTATGGCAAAAATACGCCTCTTCCACAGCACTCCTGCAACCGACAAACCAGTCATTTGATTCCTGATTTCTGTTTATTTGTTCAGGTTATGCCCTCTCAAATTTCGAGAGAAATTAAAAAGAAAATTATTATCGGAAGTAATGAAGTGAAAAGATTTTTTTTCATAGGAATAGTGACTGTTTTGATATTGTAATATCGTGACGTAACAGAGCAAATGAAAGTATGAAAGAGAAACATGAGGTGACCTATAAAGTCATGAGGACGAACTTGTACAGCTGTTGGATTAAACCACACACACAAAAAAAAATCTACTTCCCTCCTCCCCTGGCAACCAGCGGCATGTACCTGGATTCACAATTTTATATTATCATGTAATACGATTTTCTGTTTGTATTTTATGTCCGCTTGTATTGTATGTTGAATTGCCGAATAAATAATAATGATAATAATACTAATAATACTACTACTACTACTACTACTACTAATAATAATAATAATAATAATAATAATAATAATAATAATAATGATAATAATAGTAATAAAAACTGCATTCCCCAAGAACAGAGAATGGAAACATCTTTAAAACAAAGTGAAATGATAATGTGGAATGTATTGTGCGTGCTTTGGATTGGGGGTAGAGTATGGGAGAGAATTTATACCAAAGGAATTAAAAATGACCCAACAATAATAACTTTATAACTATAATTCGGTGTATTGATAAGCCTTCGAGAAGGTGGCGATGTAGAACATTGATTTTCCAGTAACATCATGAGAAAGTATCTCCACGTAGCTGTTTTACCATGGAATGAAGGGTCAAAGGGCCATCTCGTTAGTTGTGCAACTGGGCAGATTGAAAATCGAAAGTACGCACAAGTATCTGCAAATCACAGCCTTTGAAAGAAAAAAACAAATGTTTACATGCTATGTTTCCGCCACATTTTTGTTAAGGAGCAAAAAAGAAAAAATGATTTGCCTTTAAAAGATCATGCATTGTTTCCTGGTGTGCTTTGGGTTTAGACCCCTCAACTCCTCTTCCTTCGCCCCTTGTCCGTGTCTCATTCAGTCCCTTCCTGTTATTCCTTCAAAGCTTACATCCCTGTTTGTTTTTTAAGAGAGCTGCCTTGTGTTTGTCTGTGTGTATGTATTTCTTATTTCTTTTTGTCTTTCTACTCTTTTTTTAAGACAATTCGCCGAGGTTTATTTGTTCAGCAATAAGATGTTAAGTGCTGTTTATGATGAGACTGCAAGCTATTATACAAACTGTGCATTTTACCAGTCCTCTCCATTTTTAAGAATCTTTATTTGTTATTTGTCATAAACTGTCAAAGCATCTGTTCTGCTTCATTTCACAGTATTTCCTTGATCAAAAACGCTGTATGACCGTGTGTAGTTTGGTGTATTGAAATGTCTGTTCGCAATTGTATTATTGTTGGAAATGAAATAAACGAAATGATTGAATGAATGAAAAACACACAGGATTAGTTCATTCCAACACTTAGCTCCAATTCATAATGGTTATTTTGCTTAGTTGTTGGTTTTTTTTAAGACAGTTGTAACACATGGAAGGTTATAAGCGTCATTCTGCCTGATAGGATATGAGTGAAGAACTTCATTTCAAAGTGATTATTATCAACAATGTTTGAAGTGCTTCAAGAAATTTATTTTACGATAATTGCGATGCATGAGAGAAGGATGCCATTAGTACGGGGAACAATTTTTACTTTTATAACGGCTCTGATCAAACGCTTTTGAATAAAAAATGTTTATTCAATAGAGCTCTGATGATTCAGTAAATAGTAGGGTCGTGTGCGTGTGTGTGCGCGTGTGTGTGTGTTTGGGGGAGGGGCATCACAGGTTATGCTTGTGGTTTGATCAATAGTACCAATGCTTTGACATCATCCCCCCCCCCTTGGATGAGATTTGTTTTTTATCCAATGAATGTATGAAATACAAAATGAAAGTAATAAAATGTGCCTCAGTTTGGCATTAATAGACGTATCAAGTAGTCCTGTTTCCTGAGTCAACCGGTCTAACCGAGCATGCACATGATCACATAACTTTCCATAAATCCTTACTCTAATTTTCCTTACGTTTTACACCAATGACTTATAGAGAGGCGGGTTTCATTGTGAATACTGATTATCATATCGTATAGAATCTATAGAATCGCTGTCTATAATGACATCGGAAGGTAGTCAAGTATTTCAGGACTCGCCACCGACCGCGCCGACAACCATGGATAGTGAAGATGAGAGCAGAAAGTGGTACTCCGTGCAATGGGTGGACTTCAAACTTTGTTGCAGACGACTGAGGGACGTGTCCACGCAACACGTGAGTATGAGGTGATAGCTGTTCTAGAGCAACAGCATTCTACAATGAAGTTATGAAGTTTATCAGCTCACCACGAACATTGCTTCTCAAGACGGTTTTGAAGCTTGTATACATAGTAAGCAGATTGGTAAGAGGGTAGTTCACGAATCGTGAGAACAATCGCCGAATGGCGACAATGGTTTCTTAAGATTTTATTGATGGGATGTAACCAAGCAGGACGTGATACTTTAGAACGATTTAAAAATTGCAATGCATAAACCACACACTTCTCGTCAGGTTTCGAAATTGCAAAGCTCAATGCTTCACACAATATAAACGGGACCTTCACCTGTGGGCATTTTGACTGTATTAGGCTATGTGTATTTCGAAGGTAGTACTAGTAGTACTGTATGTCCCTTTAGTTTGGAGCGACTCGCAATCGCAATATGTTTGACGCTCATATAATAAAGCTTCGAAATAAAAAAGCAGAGCTTTGCACACAATACATTATGACTGCAAGCATGTCCACTATTCAAGTCTTTTTTTGTGGTCTATAGTACGCAGTTCTTTCCATTCTGATAACTCATGCGTGCATTAAATTTTCCACAATATTCAAAATAAAATTGTTATAATAGTAGCCAAATACGCAATTACAAAAAGTATATCGAGACGAAGGCGATCAAGTCAGCAGAAAGAAAGCCGCCAAAATAAAGGGAATTTATCATAGGGCCTATAAATGAAATTATTTGGATACGTCTGGACGGGATCCCATTTGAAAATTACCTGAAAACTCTTCGGGAATCTGCTCAAAATGACGTCAGCCAAACGGTTGCCTAAAAGCTGCTATTTCATCTGAATTCTTTCAGCATATAGAATACATTTCAAAACTTGGAGATTGTATATTTCAGAAAATAATGAATCTTCATTGTTTCTAACAAAGTAAAACTTTCGAGGTACTGTACGTCTTATCCCTGAGTTAGTGGTATGACAGGTTACAAGCTCTGATACTGTGGCAACATAACACTGGAGTAGAATAATAGAATAATTGAAATGCAATGACAATTGAAATGCATTTTTTTTCTTATTGAAAAAAAAAGGAGTGTGTTTTACATGCTTTGCCGGATTCATTGAGTGGTATTCTGTTACATAAAATTATCTTTTAGTTCATATAGACCCGTTATGAATATTGATATCATGAATATCACAATATGCTAATGTTCATATGGTTTACAACAGACTGCGTATAATGCATGCAAGCGCTCTGGCTTCCTCAAACACAATAAAAGAAAATGGTATTCTTATACCCATACTGATTTTTTTTTCTCTCCTGCATTTTCATCTGGTTGTCAAATATGTCTTCCTTTTTTTAGCGCGAGTCTTGACGATAGATTAAATTTGTTTTTAAACTTTGTCCGAATGCCTCATGGAATCGATCAGTTTCGATCTTATTTAGATTATGAAACCATTCTCAACTTTAGGATTTCAATAAAAATAAACTTCTGACAATCTTCTCACGTTGGAGCATGCTAAATTGCGCTGATATCATTTTATTACATGAAATCACTTTCCTTTGTTATTATACTGTTAATCATAATGATGAACAGTTCAAAACTAGCAACGCTTTGTATCTTTTCATCGACATTTCTTTTGAACCTTATGATTTCACGATTGTGAATTCCCACTTGCTTTACTTAACTTCAATGAATAACTGTAGAGTTGATTTTTATTAAATGTTTGTTGATATGAGTGAAAGTAATAAATTTGTAATTTGCCTGTTATAATAGATAAGTCATCTGATATTTTTATTTTAATTTTAGGAAAACATTTTTAATGATTAGGTTATATTGACGTCCCGTGATCGGATGCTGTTGAGGAACATTTTATATACTTTTTTTTCCACAGCGAAAGTGCTTGGTTTCCTACAGTCACTTTGTAACGATAGTGATAGTGAAACTAGAAGGCTGGAATTGATCCGGTGTAGTTTCATTGTGCTTATTTACGTCGATGTAAGGCAATTTGACAATCAGTTGCGATAGTCCTTCCTGATCTGAAATTTCTTGCAAATATTATGTCTGGGCATAAAATATCATATAATTTTCGTCAGTAGGTGAATGTAGTATGTGTACTTCAGCCAATCAGCGTTAGTAGCAATTGCGATGTCGACACTCCCGCCCCACCGCAGTTCGAAAGACCCTACCCCCAACGAGTTACGCATGCAGTATGATAATAATTGACTCTCGATTTCGCCAGACTGGAGAGAAAACAAACCAGCCATCAGTGCACTATCGGCGTATTGTTTAGACTATCTGCTTTTCATTCATACTTGGCTTTGAAATTACATGAAACTGTCAGATATGTCCATCTTAACTTTTCTGATAGCGACAAGACATGTTATTAGTAAATTACGTAGAAGAATATCATGGACCGATGATTCCGAAGGCTGACGTCATGTCGGCTGTACCATCACGAAGATTCGTATACTGTAAACCTGCACATGCAAAACTATATTCACGCGGATTCACACTCCAGCTCCGCACATGTACTGAACAGCAAGTTTTTTGTTTTGTTTTTTGTTTTGTTTTGTTTTGTTTTGTTTTGTTTTTTTTGGGGGGGTTGTTTTTTTTTTTCATTCTAGCTATATCGGAAGTGGCCCTTACACGAACGTGAGATCACCTCATTTTGGATTCTGGACTCACTCTCTTTTAAGTGTAGGGGAACTACATTATTTGTTTCGGCTTAGATTCAGAAGATTGAGCAGACAATTCCCCCCCCCCCCCGCCTCTCTCTTTGCAAATTTCAGGATTGGAATGAAGAAAATTGTTTTTTTGTATACTTGGAAATGTAAGCCGGAAGGCACTAAATCTTTCGTGTGTTTTACAGTATCTTATTTTCTCTCACCCTCTCTCGCTCTTTCAGCCACGAATACCATTTTGGTTATACGCCCTCTATCGGTTTGCAATCGCCGCCTACTTCCTCTCGATTTTCTTGTATTACTTCGTATCAGCAGCGAAAATAGCGGGCCCGTGGTTCCTCGTTTATTATAACGTCTGGACATTTCTCATCGCCACATGTTATGTCTGCTTTGCCTTCGTGAATACTGCATTGGACTTTGTGAAGAGCAGGATGAATGCAGCGCTTCAAGGTACAATTACTGCGAGGTTGGAGTCTAGAAAGGCTAGGGAAGGGGGACGCTAACCTGACAGGCAATGGCAGCCCAATTAAGGGATGTATTCAGCTGTTATACCGTATAGGTTGATATATATATTAGCACGATAGGTTACCCCTTAACCAAGTTCTATCTCAAGACACGATTTAGAAATGTGATGACTTCATTTTAAAGAATGATGAGACTTTGCTGTGCTCTGTCATGATGCTGAAGAGGATTAACACACACACACACACACACACACAATAAACAAACATACAAAATTATACCAATAAACAAAATACTGCATCACTATGTTTTTAACTGTTCCTGTAATGTTCTATAACAACGCTACCGTCTATGGGAAGAATTGTGATTATCATGAATTCCGTCACACAAAGATTAATTTGCATCAATATTCAAATGCTTTATCCCCCCTCCCCCACAGCTTCATTTCATACAAAATCATACACATTTACAGAATTCAGGACCATGCTGGGCATTTCGCACTGGAACATTGTTAAACTTTTAGACCCTCATTTTCAAAACTTTATTGTGCGCATGTACCGCAATCTGGCTACGATTCGAAATTAAGTCGAAATTTTACACAATGTATGGTCAAACTAGTAACTTTACAAATGAGTTAAACTGAAAATGGGATTAGTAATCCCGTATTACACAATATGATTAAAGGCTCCAGTCGAAAGTTAGTACATCGTGTCATCACCCAGCTCACCTTTCCTCCAATACAGAGTGATACCACTGTATAGACGCTTCTGTATTTAGAGCAAAATCGATTTTGAAATTTAAAAAAATCAGCAAAAACTGTAACATTTCCTACCTTCCGAGAAAACAACTTATGCCCAATTCTCTTTAACCATTTTTATCTAAATGATATGCGCACATCAAGGGGTCGTTGTGTTCATCACTGTTAATATCTTTTTCTCTATTAAACACCTCTCGTTGTACTTTCAGACAAATTTCGGTACCAGATTCAGTGGTTTCTCTTCAACATTATCGCCACCCCTTGCCTGATCGTATCCGTTTTCAACTGGTGGTTATGGTTGAACTACGCACCAAAGGAAGAAGCACCGAACCTGTTTACCGTCAGCACCGTTGAACTTCCCACCGCCATCTGCCTGATTGAAATCTTGGTCACCTTGATTGTTGTCCGCTTCGTGCACGTGGTCTACCCATTGTCCTGTTTGATCATCTACTTGTTTTTTGCAGTGGTATACTGGGTGGCTGGGGGAACGGACCGGTTCGAAAACCATTATATTTATTTCTTCCTCGACTTCGAAAACTACCCCGACATTGCAGCCGCAACTGTGGTGGCAGTGATCTTTGGAACGCTGCTATTTCAGGCCATTTTAAAGGGATTGTACGCCATCCGTGTACGATGTACCGATAAGAGAAGAACCGAAGCCGTTCCTCCTACAGAGGAGGTGGTAGCAGTCGAACTCGAAGGACAAACCGCATAGCTCAGTGCCGAATGTCCTATGCACTGGCATTGCTGGCGGAGTTAATGAAGGGCTGTGGCGTGGTTTAAGGCCCGGTCCCACTGGCCGATGGCCCACTGGGGTTGCCGGAGATAATTGCGAAACGGACGCATAGCGGAAAGAGCGGATGCAGAGCGGATGAAGCGGATGCATCACGTACGCCTAACAGAAACAAACGCTTTGTCCGTTCTAAATACTTTATATACGAGATGCATACGCTTACATCCTTTCTATTTCGGTGCTATCAACGATGTATAGACGTTCCATGTACCATATCTTTCCTCCCTCTTTCTGTTTTCAGCTGCAGCGGATGTGAGTTGCGAGGATGCCCAGAGGATATGCAGAGAGGACACAGTGGACGTTTAAGGGATGATAACGGACATACAACGTTTGTGCTCGTATGTCGCGGATTTACATTGTACACGGCGGAAAGTTCATCCGTTCTAAAAGTTTTAAGCAGCTTAAAACTTTTTTTGCGCGGATGAAATCACAGTGGACGGATGCTCGATGGATAGAGCGTATGAAACACGTATGCGATGAGTACACAGCGGATGCGTAGCGTTTTCCAACGGATGGCAAGATTTTTTTTACGTTTTACATCCTCTTTGCATCCGTAGGTGTAGTGGGACCGGGCCTTTGGTCCCTTTATACAGAAGGAACTCTAGTGTGGGCTCTAGTGAAGTTAGGGACACTAGTGTAGTTGTCATAATCTAGTAAGCGCAATTGCCTCTCAAAACCTCTCTATGTCTGGAATAAGAACCTGCAGCTCGAAAAAAAATAATGTACAAAATAAAATCTTACTATGTTTCTCTGCTAACATGTCACTGTTGTTTTCGTCTCATTGATTGAAATGTAAAGAAAAATAAGTAAATAAAGATGAACTATGTTGATCTCAAAGTCATTATAATGACTGGCTGAATTTTATCCTTAATAATTATATTGGTCTGCAGACAAGACCCTTTATACACAGTTTATACTGGTTAATAAAATCAGAAATATTTCAGATATTTATCATGAAAACATGAAAACCAATTAAAGTAAAACTTGATAACTTTTTCTTTTTCTTCTACAATCAAAAGACATGATTGTATATATTTTGTAGTCTTCTTTTGTTGTCAATAATTTTGTAATCTCATCATTGAGAAAATGGAGATATGAAATAAATTTGAACTTGAACTTGCACTTAAGTATCATCTCTTTGATATACAATAACCTATGATATAATTTTATTGTTTTAGAGTCAAAATCGCGAAGCAAAGAATGTCTCCGGAGCCATAATACTAGAATGATCAGCGCTCCCCCTTCCTCCCAAATCACACATTATCAATCCTGTTCTTAATCGCACAAATTAAAGGAATCTTATCAAAGAGTAAAGGTGACTCCATACATACTGCTTGCAGTAACATCTTGGACATTATTTTTATGCCTCCGCCACGAAGTGGTGCCGTAGGCATTATGTTTTCGGGTTGTCCGTCCGCCCGTACGTCCGTCCGCATTCGTTTACGCGATAACTTGAGTAATATTGACTGGAATTTTACCAAACTTGGTCTAAGTATAAAGTATGATGGGGCAATTACTTGATTAGATTTTGGGTAAAATCGGCCAAAGGCCAAAGGTCAAGGTCAATTCATGAAATTGTATCCGTTTACGCGATAACTCAAGACTGGATCAAGCAAATTTCACCAAACTTTGTCCGAGGATGATGTATGATGGGACAATTACTTGATTAGTTTTTGAGTGAAACTGGATAGAGGTCAAAGGTCAAAGATCAAGGTCAAATCCTAAAATTTATCAGTTTACATGATAACTCAAAACTGGATGAGGTAGCTTTCACCAAACTTGGTCCAGGGATGAAGTATGATAAGGCAATCAGTTGAGTAGATTTTGGTGACATTGGCAAGAGGTCAAAGGTCAAAAAGTCAAGGTCAAATGCTAAAAATGTTGCTATTTCTCCCATATCCATGCAATGCTCAAAGGTATTTTCTTGAAACTTAGTGTAGACATGTACTACTGCATAAAGATTCTCCAGAGAGAGTTTCATGTCATGTCAAGGTCAAAGGTTAGGTGAAAATGTTACAATTTCACTTTTCTCGCAAATGATTCAATGTATCTTCATGGAACTTGGTACATACGCATGTACTGACTGGCAGGGAATATTTAGGAAATGTAGGGGTCATGGGTCAGTAGTCAGGGGGTCAAAGGTCAAGGTCAACTCCTCAAAATTGTACTTCTTCCCTCATATACTAGTATATGCAATGCTTGCATTATTATTTTTAAAACTTGATATATACATGTATTACCATGAAGATTCTCTTGGAAATTTGCAGCCAGTAGGTCAAAGGTCAAAGATTATGGGTTAAAGTACAAAATAATACCTTTTAAATGATATATTGGTCACTACATATAAAGGTATATTTTTGAAGTTATGGTCAAAAGAAGCAAATATTTTCTTATTATTCTCTATATTTTTCTTGACCTTCAATTGCAAATATCTCCATTTGGCAAATATGGACTTATCAGTTTTTGCAAACAAACTCTTCATATATATATAGGCCCTATATATATATATATATATATATATATAATACTGTAATCACACTCTTTCTTCATACCTTGAAAATTACTCAATGCATAAACTTATATGCATAATGCATAAAAGGGTAGGTCAGAAGTCAAGTGAAAATCCTCAATTCCTCAAATTCATGTACCTGCACTCTTAGACAATTATAGCAAACCTAGTTCAAGGAAAGTGAACATATCATAGCGACATATCTAGTTTATCCTTCTTCTTTTCTCTTTCAATTCATCTCCGTTCCTCTCTTTACTCCGACATAGACCTGTAGTTTCCATCTGCACATGCGCAGCTGACGGTTTCTTCCCATAATCATCAATGTGTATGTACATGAATTTAAAGTGAAATCCTTTTGTTAGCTTTGTCGAGGTATCATAATATGGCATCTGGCCTGGTTTGCCCTTACGCTAATAATTGCTGTTTAGTCTTATACATTGTACTACGGTTCTCTTCTTTCCTCATTAGCATGGGCATTAAGCTTTCAACTACTTTTCTCTAAATATATATGAATTCTGACGTTCGCTTAAAGTGTATCTTTGGTCAAAAAATATTTTTTGATATGTGAAAGAGATGTATTTTAGTCATCTTTTGCACCAACAATCAGAAAAAAAAAGTTACATATAAATGAAGAAAAAGTATATTTTGATATAGAAAATAAGAACTAAATCAGTGTGTCTGAAAGAAAAGACTATCAATTTTCTTTTGTTCTCAGGAACCAGCAAGGGATTAAGGAACCAGCAAGAGATTAGGCAGCCTGGGAACTGCAATAGCCAAGTAATCGTCTTCTTTTCAGACCCATTGGCTTTAGTGATATGTTTATAACTTTAAATGTATTTTTCTTTGCTAATATTGAACTTTTTTTTCTGATTCTTGGTGTATCAGGTTACTGAAATGTAGCCCTTACACATATCAAAAAATATGTTTTGGCCAAAGATACATTTTAAATGTTTACGTATACTATATCTGCTGTAATGATTTCAATATCTGATTACGGTGCGGTTGCAATGTCTTTTTTAATCAGTGTTAATGCTAATTCTTGTAACTTTATTACTTATCTCGTTTATTCGTTATCGTTTGTCTGTGTAGTACCCTTGACTTCAAAGCACCAATGATTTAATCAGACCTGCAATAAACGTACGCCAGTATTACTAAGTCTTTGACCATTTTACGTTGTATAATATACCTGCCCTGTGTTTAGTAAGAATATTCAGTTGAATTGTATTTGTAATTTGATGTAACGTCTTGATAAAAAATAAAAGTACATGAAATCACAGTCGCATTTCTTCAGTTCTTCTTCATTTTCTTTCAGTTGCATTCTTTCACATCTGTTCTGCTTACAAAGGGAGCACGTCTCGAATCTCATTTCTAATTAGATATGAAACCACCACCAACAGGAAGTCGTGGAGATGATACGATAGTGAGTGCCAGTAACGAACCCTACATTAACGTATAATTTACGGTTAATTCCTTGCACAATTATCAGACACTGTTTTTTTTTTCTGTATGCAGTAGTGTTGACTAATAACCACCAGTGGACGAGACACTCTTATCCCAATCATGACGATAAGGAAAAGATTACTGAGATTATCGAGGATTAGTTTTTGTTATCAATGACCACACAGATAACTTAATCAGCCGATATTGGGGGTCTTCTATAGACATTCACAAGTATTCATAAATATCCAAAGACACTCATAAATATGAATGATTGATATTCGCTAAGGCGTTTTCACATTAGCCCGATGTTTCGAAGTAGCGCGCTATTTTCTGACTTGGGAAATTAGCCCGATCAAGAAATAGCGCGCTATTTGATAATGTGAAGACAAATTAGCGCGCTAATTGTATCGCTCTGAGCGAGAAAATTTCTTGAGTCCAACTCGGGAAATTTCTGAAATAGCGGGATAGTAGCGCGCTACTTGATAATGTGAAAACGACTCGAGAAATTAGCGCGATGTATCCCAACATGCCTAGCGTATGTGACCCGATCGATCGAGGCAAACTGCATACAAATCACAAGGAATTTTTGAAAGTGCACACATTACTGATGCTGTTTGCACATGCTCAGCTGTCGAATTAGCTCGAAAAAAAATTCGGGCTAATTCTCTTCTGGCTGATGAGAATAAGTAATGAAATAGCGCGCTAATTCGCAGTCGCAAAAAAAAAAAGATATCTCGAGCTTGGATTTTTTTCGCCTACTGTTTAATCTCTGAAATCACTTTCAAAACACATTATCATCATCCATACGGAAGATGGTTTTCAATTCAAATTCTTCAAGAGAAACACACAGACAGCAAATCCTAACTTCAATTTGGTCAGCCAGTTGCCATCGTATTTCTTCTTCGTCATGCATTTTCAAAGACATTGCCTTCAAAATCGTCAATTTTCATTGAAATTCATCCCCGCCGTCCATCGCCTGGTAAATGTAAGGATCAAATTATTTTTTTTGCACAATTTGATGAATTTTTAAAACAATTTAGTCAGATGGAATTGGTCTTTTATTGTGAGGGTGAACCAATTCAAAGCAAGCCTTATCAGAGAACATAAAACATGTAAAAATACACAGTAAAGACAATGTTGTGACAACATTTGGACTTGAGCTCTTTTATTTTGTAATCTTATGTCATTGCATCTTATGTAGGAAACAAATTTACTCAACATTGAAAACAGCAAAAAAATAATGTCTTTTGTAATTTTTCCTAACATCAATACGGGCTTAACTCTACACATGTGAAATTGTGTTTAACTAAATGTGTTTAAAATCGTGGATCACTGTTTTTGTTTGTGTGACAGTACATAATCGTTTGTCTCCGTGTGTACTCTGATTAGGGTGTGTTTTGACTTGTGCATGTGCGTGCGTGTATGTATGTGTTCACGTGTGTCTGTGTTTTGTGTGTGGGAGTCTGGAGGTAAGGTACACATGTGTGTGTAAATGTGGAAAAAGTGAACGATTGCAGGAAAAATGAAATAACCAAGAAATCACAACAGAAAAATATGAGATTTATTTGAAGGAAAATTTTATGAAAATGATCGCTTAAAGACGAAATTGTTTTCGCTGTTTTGATATGTGTGCAGCGAGAGTAACGGACGAATTTGAATTGTAAATGACAATGTCCGAAAAAATGACTCAGTTGAATAGACTTTGTTGAATTGTAAATGACAATGTCCGAAAAAATGACTCAGTTGAATAGACTTTGTTCGAAAATAATCGACTAAAGACAAATATGAAACTGAGATTGGCATATTCCAGATTGAACTGCAAATGTATCAAATTCAATTACAGAAGTTTGAATATGAACGGGAAAACCAATACTTTAGAAATTTCGAATTTAGGCGGCTATATCGGCAGCCATCTTGGAAATCCCAAAACTCTCATGGATGTAAGAGTTGCTTCATCCAGATTCAGAAATGTTGTGCCCCATTTACGATGTTGTCTCGTCAAAATTTCAAAGTGATTACACCATGGGCAAAAATATGCTCCAAAGCTGCCTGGTGTCAGCAGTAGAAACCCTTGACAGAACATGAGAGAAAATGAGGGGAAATCAAAATGACGGACCTGTTAAAACGTGACTGACTGGGAGAGAGTGTATAAGCCACTTCGGAAATAGCTCATGGACATAAATTGGTATGACTGACCTTTCTTTTTTTTTTTCTCAGTCGGTAAGGAGCAATTCACCCGTTTCAGAGCGACATAATGCAGGCACGGCGATACGGTGCAATTAACTCGCCAAAAATCATATGACCTCGAAGCCTCATTTGCATAAAGTAAACAGCTTGTGTACGCAAACCGCTGCGGAAGTATTGAAGGACAGTCGAAATATCTCACCTCAGAAGCCATCAAATGACTAAATCTATACAGCAAATTGAAGAAGAAACTATTCTCTAACTCGTAATGTTAGTTATTTTGGGTTTTTATTGAGGATAAACATGTGAAAATAACTTCGAAACTTAACATCCAAAACAGAAAATTTGGTCTCAAAGCAAGTGTTATTTTTTCACATTTCCCTTCATTGCCCCAAAATAAAACTTTGATATATGACTTATGGTATATAGTATATCCATACTGTGTTCCAAATATCTTTTCTGTATCATTTGATGTACGGTTATGTCCGGAAAAAATCGAGATCACTGTCACTTGTGACCCACGTAAAATCCAGAGCGTAAGCAGTACGCAGTCCGATGTATCGCTTTTTGTGCTGCATGAAACATTCGAAGCCCATTGCACTCACCACCCTGTGGACCGAAAACCGAACCCTGTTGCAGTGCGCCGGACCTGACACCGCTGATTGGCTAAGCGTGCACTGACCAGTAGAGAACGCATACCCAGGAGGATGATCTAGTTGTGCATGTCCGGTAGTTTCGGTTGTCTTTTTGCTCTTATTTTCACAACTACTAATTGCACAAACACGAAACTTCGCATGTAGTGAGTCTGGTGTATACAGACTAGCAATATGTTAATTAATGCATATTCATGCAGGAGCAGACTTATGTCCAGAAAAAATCGTAACCCTTTCCCAGAAAAAAACAACACATATATATGGAAAGATACATCAGCATATTCGCAAAAAAAAAAATCATATGAAGGATAAAATATCCATATTAGATATATGTGTGAAGTTTCAAGGGATTTGGTGGTAAAGTAAAGGAGATACGAGGAGGTGAACTTACGAGATTTTTTTTTCTTTTGTCCTTCCCTCCGCACAGTGCTTCGATGACCGTTACGAATTCAAAAGCTTTATGGCCTAATATCAGTGAGTTAATTCCACCGTATCGCAGGGGCTGAATGCATACGCTTTACGTAATAATTTCAGCAATCCTGTTCAAATAAAGAATGAACTTGCGTAGACCAGATGAACAGAACAATCCGTTAGTTAACACTTTGGAGGTGTATTCGTCCATTTTTTTTATTATTTTGCATTTAATGTATTTATCTCCTTCAATTCAATTCAATTCAATTCAATCATAGTTTATTTCCAATCAACGAAAATCAAAACATAGTACAAAGTATACATGTCATGAAATGATATTGTTCAAACATTTGCAGAAGATCCATGTAATATACAAGTTAAGTTATATAACAACAACAATAATTAGGAGAAACAATGCATATATACTTCCTGGGCATGCGGAAAATAAATTCGATTATGGAAAATAGTGATCCACTAAAAAGCAAAGCTTGTGGGACGTGGATCGCTAGATAATTAAAAAATAAGCAATTTATTGTTCAAGATTCCATGGGCGTCACCAGGGGGGGTGCGTTGGGTGCGAACGCACCCCCCTTCAGATCCTTCAAAAAAAAAAAAACAAACAAACAAAAAAAAAAAAAAAAACAGTGTGCGAGCGACCTCAACGCCGGACGCTAAATGATTACTCTTTTCTATTTTTTTTTTATATTTTGCACCAGGGACACACACACACACAAAATCAATTCGCACCCCTGGTTCTGGCAGCACTGATTTTATACATATCTATTAGTATTCTACAGTGTTTACTATTTATCGACCGTACTGTACATCCGTACGATACGGAGCACTTATACACGTTTGCATGTACGTGTGCTACTTACAAGTATGTATAATGTACGTTACTTCTGACCAATCCATATTGCCAGCCCAAGAGCGAGCCTTAGTCTCATTAAAAAAAGATAAAAAAAAAATGGAGGGGCAAGCATATCATTTTGCCCACCCCCCCCCCCCCCTCCATAATTCCAGAGACGAGAAGATTTTCTTATCTTTTTTTTGACAGAAAAACAAAAAGTTACCCCCATAAAAATATTGGAAGGGCAAGCATATTTTAATTTTGCCCCCCATAATTAATAATTCCCGAAATGAGAAGATTTTCTTGCTTTTGAAAGAAAACAAAAATGTTGCCCCCATAAAAATATTGGAAGGCAAGCGCACCATTTGCCCCACCCCACATAATCATAATTCCCGCGATGAAAAGATTTTCTTGCTTTTTTGTTAGAATTCAAGAAATCTGTCCAATTATTTCACCCAAAAGCAGTGGCGTAACTATGGAGGGGGGGGGGGGGGGGGGGGGTGCGCCCCCTCCCAATCCGCTGGTAAAAAAAAAACTTACCGAAATAGCAATTCAAGTAATTCAAACTGCTTTTGAATGAATGGGTGATCAAGAATAAGATATTTTTCTTTGATTTCTTTTAACCATAATTAGATAGGTATATAGTGTGAAACATTGTTCAAAAAGCCCGGACCCAACAAAAGATAGTGATTCAGCGTGATTCCTGGTTGGCATTCTGCATATATAAGCAGGATGTGCGCAGTGTACTCAGTACATCCGAACGAAGAGTCGCTACAATGTTGCGCAATGTGATGTAGAATGTACACCTTTGTACCTTACGCTTCGTTACTGAGTATATCAAAGCTAGATCGTTGATTTTGCAGTGTTGCTTTACACACTAGTCTATCTAAAGATGTCTTGCATTGCCCATAAAAAGACTTGACCTGGGCTAATTCCTAACTTTTCCATGTACATATAATACACACACACAAACAAACACGCACAATTAGTTTAGGGGATGCTCTATAAAGTGCAGATTTTGGACATCCTTTCCCCGCTTGGTCACTTCGACGCCACCTCGCTGGTCATACCTCCCCCAGTCATGAACATAAACCCACACCCTTGACTACTAGTGGCGGATCCAGGGAGAGGGGCGCACCGGGCGCATAGGGCGTCCCCCCCCCCCCTCCCCCTTTAATTTCCAAAGCGAAAAAAAAATAATATAGCTTCAAACCATAGGCGCCGGAAGTGGGGGGGGGGGGGGGGCGGCCGCCCCCCCCCCCAATCCAAAAAGTGGGGGGGGGGGGGCAAAACGCATTTTTGCCCCCCCAAAAAGCCCCCCCCCAAAAAAAAAAAAAAAAAAAATAATAATAAAAATAAATGAATAAACAAAGAAAATAAAATAAATATGTATATAAAAATATGAATAAAAGGGACAAAATATGGCTACAAACGGCAGCTTTTGGACTGTAAAATGTCAAAATTTTCAAGCGCGCTCGCTCCTCTCGCTCGCATTTAGTCGTAATGCCATTCTCATGAAGTTGCTGCCAGTAATTGCCGGCAGTTGCGCCTGGTGCGCCCCCCTTAATTTCCAAAGCAAAAAAAAAAAAAAAAAATAGCTACAAACGGCAATTTGGGGATTGCAAAATATCAAAATTTTCAAGCTCGCTCGCTCCGTTCGCTCGCATTTAATCTTTATGCCATTCTTCTGATGTTGCTGCCAGTAATTGCCTGCAGTTGCGCCCGGTGCGCCCCCCCCCCCCCCTTAATTTCCAAAGCGAAAAAATATGGCTAAGAACGGCAGTTTTGGGACTGTAAAATGTAAAATTTTCAAGCTCGCTCTCTTCGCTCGCTCACATTTAATCGTTATATAATTCACCTGATGTTGCTGCCAGTAATTGCCAGCAGTTCCGTCCGGTGCCCCTCCCCCCTTAATTTCCAAAGCGAAAAAATATGGCTAAGAAAAGAACGGCAGTTTTTGGACTGTAAAATGTAATATTTTCAAGCTCGCTCGTTCCGCTTGCTCGAATGTAGTCATTATGCTCTCCTGATATTGCTGCCAGTATTTGCCAGCAGTTGCGCCCGATGCGCCCCCTTAAATTCTAAAGCGAAGAAATATAGCTACAAACGGCAGCTTGTTTGTTTTTACTGTAAAATGGTAAATTGGACTGTAAAATGTAATATTTTCAAGCTCGCTCGTTCCGCTCGCTCGAATGTAATCATTATGCTCTCCTGATATTGCTGCCAGTATTTGCCAGCAGTTGCGCCCGATGCGCCCTCTTAATTTCCAAAGCGAAAAAATATGGCTAAGAACGGCAGTTTTTGGACTGTAAAATGTAAGATTTTCAAGCTCGCTCGCTCGCTCGCTCGCATTTAATTGTTACGCAATTCTCCTGATGTTGCTGCCAGTAATTGCCGGCAGTTGGGCCCGGTGCGCCCCCCCCCCCCCCCCACCTCCTTTATTTCCAAAGCGAAAAGATATAGCTCCAAATGGCAGTTTGGGGACTGTAAAATGTCAAAATTTTCAAGCTCGCTCTCTTCGCTCGCTCGCATTTAATTGTTATGCCATTCACCTGATGTTGCTGCCAGTAATTACCAGCAGTTGCGCCCGTTGCGCCCCCACCCCTCCTTTATCTCCAAAGCGAAAAAAATATGGCTCCAAATGGCAGTGTTTGGACTGTAAAATGTCAAAATTTTCAAGCTCGCTCTCTTCGCTCGCTCGCATTTAATTGTTATGCCATTCACCTGATGTTGCTGCCAGGAATTGCCAGCAGTTGCGCCCGGTGCGCCCCCCTTAATTTCCAAAGCAAAAAAATATGGCTACAAACGGCAGTTACGGGACTGTAAAATGTCAAAGTTTTCAAGCTCGCTTGCTCGCTCGCTCACATTTAATTGTTATGCAATTCTCCTGATGTTGCTGCCAGTAATTACCGGCAGTTGCGCCCTTTGCGCCCCCACCCCTCCCTTATTTCCAAAGCGAAAAAATACGGCTCCAAATGGCAGTTTTTGGACTGTAAAATGTCAAAATTTCCAAGCTCGCTCTCTTTGCTCGCTCGCATTTAATTGTTATGCCATTGACCTGATGTTGCTGCCAGGAATTGCCAGCAGTTGCGCCCGGTGCGCCCCCCTTAATTTCCAAAGCAAAAAAATATGGCTACAAATGGCAGTTACGGGACTGTAAAATGTCAAAATTTTCAAGCTCGCTCGCTCGCTCGCTCACATTTAATTGTTATGCAATTCTCCTGATGTTGCTGCCAGTAATTACCGGCAGTTGCGCCCTTTGCGCCCCCACCCCTCCCTTATTTCGAAAGCGAAAAAATACGGCTCCAAATGGCAGTTTTTGGACTGTAAAATGTCAAAATTTCCAAGCTCGCTCTCTTTGCTCGCTCGCATTTAATTATTATGCCATTCACCTGATGTTGCTGCCAGTAATTGCCAGCAGTTGCGCCCGGTGCGCCCCCCCCCCCCTTTTACAGAGCAAAAAAAAAAAAAAAATATGGCTACAAACGGCAGTTTTGGGACTGCAAAATGTCAAAATTTTCAAGCTCGCTCGCTCCGCTCGCTCGCATGTAGTCGTTATGCCATTCCCCTGATATCGCTGCCAGTAATTTGTCGTTTCACACCGTCATTCCATAATCCATTTATAATGGGTACAATAACCCTCTCCGGCACTTCCACACCCTCCCCCCACCCTTGCTCGCTCTCTCGCATACTAACCCCCCCCCCCCCCCCCCCCCAAGATGAAATCCTAGCTACCGGCGCGCCGGTGCCCTTTCCCCGTTTGGTTTCCCTCAAAAAACAGTAAAAGTCTAGGGATTGAGAGCTTCCTATATTCCAAATGTCTGTCCAAAAAATCTCGTAAACATTTAGTGTCTAAACGCACCCCCCTTGAAAAAAAGCTGGTGACGCCCGTGGATTCTTTATTACTATTGTATCTAATATAGATTATTTAAATAATCTATACATCTATGCATTTAAAGATACGCAGGTCGGGGAAAAAAAAACATAATAATGTATCAATGCTAATGCGCGGACACTGTTCATTGAACCGCGTGTACCGGGAAAATATGACAAGGACAACACACTCGTACACACATTCAATTACCCACAAACATATAAGATGCGAGACAGTACCGAGAAGAGAGAAGACGATAACAATACAATGTCACGATGTGACTGAGAGTGCGAGTGTGGAATGTGTGAGATTCCTTTGTTCAGGCAAGCCATCAGGTGGGAAATGGGGACAGCAGGCGTAAACAGCATAGAAAGTTAGAATCGGGCAAGCCAGGTGGAGAGAAGTGGTTAGGGAGAAAGGACAGTGTGGAAGAAAGAGGGAGGCTCAGTGGAGTCAGGGTAGAATGGCTAATGTAGAAAGGGAGAGTTGGTAGGAGAGAATAGGTATTTAGTTAAGGGGAGATAGTTGGGATAGATAGGTTTAAAGCCAAAAGGAGGAATTAGTTGGAAAGAAAAGGGACATGTAATAAAAAGGGGAAAGCTAGTTGGAACCAGTTTAAGCACAGTAGAGGGTGGAGTTATATTAGAGGCGACAAGGAAAGTAAATTTGGAGGGAAAATCAGTTGGATCTGAACATTCTGTCAGAGCAAGACATGCTCTTCTAACTCACTGGTGATAGGAGTAGAGAGGTAGCTGATCGGCCTACAACGCAGCGCTGCATTTCAGGCAGGAGAGTCATGGCACAGCAGCCCCACGCATTAGGGCAGGGCACGCGCAAGACATGCTGCAGGCACTGACAACAGCTGAAGTCTCCTCCTCACCATTACTTCAGGGTCTGAACACCAAATCAGACGTAAGTAGTTTTGTAGCTGTATTAAGTTGTTTTTGCAATATTCTGAGTTCGTCATTATTGTTATATATATATATATATATATACTCCTAGATGGGTCATTTGGAAGACATTTCCATTTGTTTTATATGCAAATTTTAAAATACATGTTCAATGGCAATTTACGCAATGGAGACACGAAAATTGTCTCCTTAATGACCAGTTGTCTCCCTAATGAAGACACTTCCCCCCAATATGTCTCCCTAAGGTGCCAACTAGGGATATATATATATATATATATATATATATATATATTTGTATATAGAGATTTATGTTATGTTCGCTGGTTCACTATAATATGTGGATTAATGATGTTAAAGTAAAGATTATGTTGTATGTCAGATTGGATAATAAGGTTGTATAATGATGAAATAGGATTTGTTTTAGTTTGGCAAGAAGGCAGGCCAAGTCAGCAGGTGAATGTTATAGGTGGAATGTTTAAATTTACAGCGATATTTGTGGATACAGTATATTTTGGTTTTCTATGGTTGTATCAGGAAAATACAATCCAGGTTTTGTTGTTTATAACTAAAGTGAATGAAGTTAGAAGTTTGTTAAGTGATAAGTTAGAATGTAATTTTGGTTGCTGAAGGATTTAAAGGTTAGTTATAATGAGAAAGGGATATATGTTAAGAGAATACAGTTTAGCTGGTTTTTGATTGAGATAGTTTATATGAGATAATCTGTCATGTTTATATGTTAAGTGAGTTATGAGTATATACATGGCGATGGTTTATTTCTGTAGTATGTATATATAGGTCTGTTTGTCATGGTGGAAGTATACAGGAGCATTATTGGTTAAGTATAAGGAAGTATTGAACTGTGGTTCATGATTGAGATTACCCTGTGAATATATAATGTTATGAGAGGTGGTTATAATATCCCCATATAGATCGACACCGACGAGCTGGGCTCGACGTCATCGCTAATACGCTCGACGTCATAGCAAATACGCTCGACGGAATCATCACTACATCGACGGAATCATCGTTATCTCGACGGAACCATCGTTATCTCGACGGCATAGCAAATACGCTCGGCGGAATCACCGTCAGGTAACTCAGCGGCATCATATTGACGGCATCACCATTAGCTCAACGGCATTTCGGTTAGCGTGAGGGCAATTCCCGCTACCCTGACAGAATTCCCGTACCTTGGTAGTCCTCCGGTGCAAGCGGTGGCATCTCGGTCGACACGACGACAACTCCCGCCAGCCGGACGACATCCTCGACATCGCGATTATTCAGGCAACTTCTGCATTACCGCACAGACTAGTTCACACCCTCCCCCCCCCCCCCCATTCCCGTCGGACAGTATACATTGAAACCACACGTGCGCACAGTAAAGTATTGAACCACAGGTATTTTATTCAACCCGGGTCTAGGATGTGTTAATAAGATTAGTCTAGGATGTGTTTACATGAGGAAAGGATTTATTAGCATATTATATTATCTCATTGGATTGCTCCTGAACGTTTCTATAATTTCTTTGGTGTAAATACGAACGCAATTGTAATAGGTTTTTTTGTGGGAAAGTATTGTAAAAAATATATATATATTTTATAGCATAAGAGCTGCATTTTTTGTTCAGTAAACTCACGAAGTGTTGAAGTGTAATAATTACAGTGTATCTCATAGCAGAACCAGACTTATCGTCAGTCGTAGATAAATACAGATCTTAGAGCTGACATAAATGGCGACCACGAAGGGACCTTTTTTCTTTCATTGATAGGTTAGGTTAGATTGAGAAACTGTTAATTATATGGATTTGGTATGTGTTCCATTGTCTTATGTTAACCGAGTTTTGCATGTTCTCACCAAGAAACAGGGTGCACGGAGACTTCGACTGCTGCAGTGCCATTTCCAGTTTTGATACAAGCACCGTTGCTAGTACGCCTGTGCCTGCCTGATACCGCTGTGCTGCGTTGGGTGAGTTTATTGCTGGGGTTAACATAATGGATAGGGACAGGTTTATAGAACAGGGTAAAGAGTTTGGACTTAGTGGGATGGAATTAAAGGAATATGTAGACACGTGTGTGCGAGAAGCGCGAGATGAGAGAGCGGCAGCTAGAGCTGCAGAGGCGGCTTTGAAGCAATCAGAAACTGATTTGATAGCCAAACAAATTCAACTCGAGGAACTTAGGAAAGAGATAGGAACGTCCAGCAGTGCGACTCGGGTCACACACCGGCCAAGTGTTCCTCCTCTTCCAGTGTTCCAAGATGGAAAGGACGACATAGACGCGTATCTGTGTAGGTTTGAAAGACACGCTACCAGTGTAGGATGGGAGCAGTCAGATTGGGGGATAGCTATATCAGCCCTGTTGACAGGTAAAGTTCTGAGTATTGTGTCTCGACTTACGGCATCAGAATCTATGCAGTATGAGGCTGTCAAGAAGGCGTTACTCAAGGGATACGACCTCACTGAAGAAGGGTACAGGTTGAAATTTAGGAATGCAAAGATACATCATGGGGAAACGTACAGTCAATTTGCCGAGAGAATCGAGAAATATTTGGATCGATGGGTTGAACTTAGCCCATATAGTGATGATGCTGTTGGATTAAAGAATCTCTTTCTGTAGGAACAGATTCTAGAGACATGCAGTAAAGATTTACTGATGTTTCTACGAGAGCGGGGACCGCAAAAGCTTCCAGAGTTGTTGTGTCTGGCGGAACAGTACCGGGAGGCGCATGCAGACCCGAGACTCCGACGCATGAAAGAGAAACGTCCAAATGGAGCCCAGCCGTCGGATAGTAGCAGTCCAAAAGGAGATGCAACTGTGAAAGGCAAAGCACCCAGCGAGGGAAATGCTGCACCAGGGAAGGTGTGCTTCAACTGTGGGAAAGCCGGACATTTCTCCAGGGACTGCAGAGCAAGACGAGTGCGGCTAGAGAAGGCTGCATCCCTCGAAGACTCACCGAGGGGAGACCCACCTAAGGAGGCAGGTGGGGAGTCACCGTCAACTAGAAAGGGGAGCTCGTCAACTCACCATGACCAAGGTGCGATGTGTATTGTGGTACATAGGTCGCCGGTTGTTGAGCGAAATCTCAGCAAAGACGGAAGCGAAGTGAAATTGGCCTGTGGAGGTACACTACCTGTGCTCTCTGCGGTCGCTTGTGGTACCAGTGAAGGGAGGATGCCAGTCTGCAAGGGCAGGGTCAATGGCAAGCGAGTGGACGTGCTGCGAGACACGGGATGTTCGACTGTGGTAGTGAGACAGGGCCTTGTGAAAGATGAGCAACTCACCTCAGAGGAGAGGACGTGTGTTCTTATTGACGGGACTGTCAAGAGCTTCCAAGTAGCCCGCGTAGAGCTTGATACGCCCTACTTCAGAGGACAGGTGGAGGCACTATGCATGACCAGGCCTGTGTATGACGTCATCCTCGGAAACATACCGGGTATGAAGGAGCCAACCAATCCCGACCAATCGTGGACACCTCCAGAGCTTCAGGCACACGCAGTGGAGACAAGAGGACAGAAGGAGCGAGCACGGAGAACTCAGCCACCACTTATCGTACCCAAACCAGTGGAGGATGTGGTAAGCGTGGACGAACTTATCAAGGCGCAGGCTGACGATACTTCATTAGCCCCCATGAAGAGATTAGCAGAGACGGGAGAGGTCAAGGTGAGACGCCACGGTAGTTCTTCGCGTCTACGGTATAAGAAGGGAGTGCTCTATCGAGAGTATGTCGAGGCAACGCCAGGGTCTGACACTGTGCTGCAAGTAGTTGTGCCGGGTAAGCTTCGTGATAGAGTTTTGAAACTGGCTCATGAGTCGATTCTAGGAGGTCACTTAGGGGCAAAGAAAACAAGTGAGAAGATTCAGACTCATTTCTTCTGGCCAGGGATGCACGCAGACGTAGTGCGCTACTGTAGGTCGTGTGAGGTATGTCAGCGGACAACACCAAAAGGGAAGGTCACAAAAGTACCACTCGGATCTACACCACTGATTGATGAACCATTTCGGCGTGTGGCTATGGATCTGGTAGGACCAATCGAGCCAGCAACTAGTCATGGACTAAGCTCGGTCCCATTATCTTCTTGGCCATGATTAACAATGCCTGTCTCGACGACCCAGAATCCAGTCCTGCCCTGAGTATCTACAAATATGTCGATGACCTAACGCTCGTCGAATGTCGCCAAAGCGAACAAAGACCTGTCATCCAAGAAGCCGTCGATGATCTCTGTGAATGGTCTCGTATGAATAACATGAATCTAAATCCAAAGAAGTGTGTCACAATGGAGTTTTGTTTCTCGCGGAACCACCCCGACCCCCCACTCGTTTGTATCAACAACGAAGTCCTTCGCCAACTGGATTGTGTGAAACTACTCGGTGTCCATATCCAAAAAGATCTCAAGTGGCATACCCACATTTTGGAAATGTTGAAAAACGCCAATCGCAAACTCTACATGCTACGGCTACTCAAAAAGTTTGCGCTCCCACTGTGTGACCTATTAACTATATACACGTGTTATGTCAGGCCAGTGATGGAGTACGCTACTCCCGTTTGGAACGCCGGCATCACAAAGGATCAAGCTACCAAGCTAGAGTCCGTGCAGAAGCGAGCCCTCCGAATCCTACTTGGTTCGCAGTATACGTCCTATGACGAGGCTCTCCTCCTCGTAAACCTACCTACCCTAGCTCACCGCCGTACTACATTGTCCCGCAAATTTGCCTAGAAACTTTCTGCTCCTACCTCAGGTCTTCGCCATCTACTCCCAACTCGAAATCCCGGCATACGGACAACGAGACACACCCAGCCTATCCCCCAACTTAGATTCCGAACAAATAGACTCCGAGATTCCACAATACCATATTTTGTTACTCTCATCAACCAGCCGTAATTATGTCTTTAACCAATCGTTAACCGACTCTGAAATAATTGTATCAAAGATTTTGCAGTATATTGCTTTATTTTCTGTCACCCCATAGCATGTGTATTTAAATGCACTGATCATTATTATGCATGTGTTACACCGCTGTTCGCATGCTCAGGGCACAAGCAAACTATTATGTCGTACTTGTGGGTGTACGTGTGTGTCTGTGTTGTATACTGCTTGGGTATAATTATGCGTATATACCTATATGTTCGGAAAAGTATAATATGCGTATGTATATGCCTTGTGTACAGCACATTATGTCCTGTATGTGTGGGTGTGAATGTGTTTGAGCGTGTATAATGGGTATGTGTGCCTGTGTGCATGAACTACTATTTGCCTGTTTGTACGTATGTATGTACCAGATCGAACACATTTATACTTGCATTATTATAGATGAGTGGGTGCGAGTACAAGTTCATAATACTCACGGTAGGTGTGGCTCTGTTTGGTTGTATTATTATTACCGCAACGCGAACTGAATGGATTTAATCACGGAATTTACTATGTCCATTTTTGTGTTTGTAATTTTTTTTTTCTCCTTAGGAGTGATTGCAAGTGATTTCAAGCTTCTGATGCAATGTAACATGTGCAATTTGAAGTTAACATATTGAAGATGAATCTGATATATTTTTTGAAGATACTGTGAAGTTTTTACAGCTTTGTTTATAGACTCAACACACTGTTGTTGTTTTTTTTTTGCCGCTCTCATGTACTTCTGTATTATATATTCACATCCGAAATCATTTACCCTTTATTTGTGTGCGTTTGTGTGTGTATGTGTGAATGTGTGTGTCTGTGTGTGTTTGCGTTTGTGTACGTGTGTATATGTGTGTTGGCGTGGGTGCGTGTGCGTGTGTGTGTTGTGAGGGTATGTGTGTGCATCTTAGTGTTTCACTTGTCACATGATTGGTTTATGCCATATTTCAAAGCACGCGGAATAACTGGAGCGCTAATATTTATCACTTGGTTCAGGTTATATTTTAGTACACCATGTAATAGCAACAAATGTAACCGATACTCATAAGTGAGGCAATAATTTTCATACTTTTGATATGGTCAATGATAAATAAGTGATTGATATTTTTATTCATGTTGATTGTTGCCGTTTAAGGAGGTATTCTTACAGCGTGAAGCAAACTTATTATTTTCTCACAGTTTTATCTGTGAATATAATATGTACGAGTGTATATGTGTGTGGGCGTGAATGCGTGTGTGTGTGTGTGTGTGTGTGTGTGTGTTGTGAGGGTATGTGTGTGCATCCTAGTGTTTCACTTGTCACTTGATTGGTTTATGCCACAATTCAAAGCACACGGTATACAGAATAACAGGAGTGTTGATATCATCATTTGGTTCAGGTTATATTTTAGTACACCATGTAATAGCAACCCATGTACCCGATACTCATAAGTGATGCAATAATTTTTATATTTTTGATATGGTCAATGATAACTAAGTGATTGATATTTTTATTCATGTTGATTGTTGCCGTTTAAGTATGTATTCTTACAGCGTGAAGTAAACTTATTATTTCCTCACAGATTTATCTATGAATATAATATGTACAAGTGTATATGATCATTATATATTGTTTCCATGCAATAATGACTTTTTTATATTTCATTGTGTATACAGTTGTACTATTCCGCAATTCAGCCATTTGGCTGCGATGGCAGTATTATGAATAAACCTGATTGAATTGAATTGAATTGAATGGACATCGTTTCATTCTGACAGTTGTCGACTACGCAACTAGATACCCAGAGGCCATACCATTGCGGCGGATTGACACTCAAACCATTGCAGAAGCACTGATGGGTATCTACTCAAGAGTGGGGATACCAAGAGAAGTGCTGACTGACAGGGGTAGCCAATTTACCTCGGAGATGATGAAGGAGATCTCGCGACTCCTGTCTATTCGCCAGTTTACGACGACACCCTACCACCCTGCCTGTAACGGGTTAGTTGAACGTTTTAATGGCACACTCAAGTCAATGCTCCGCAAGATGTGTGAGGAGAGACCAAAAGATTGGGACAGGTACCTCAATCCCCTTCTGTTTGCGTATAGAGAGGCAGTGCAAGAGAGTACGGGATTCTCTCCCTTCGAGCTCCTCTATGGACGGGTGGTTAGAGGTCCACTAACCATTCTCAAGGAGCTATGGACAAGTGATGTTGAGGAGCCAGAAACGAAGACGACCTACCAATATGTGCTGGACCTAAAAGACCGACTAGAGGCAACTTGCAACCTAGCTCAGCAGAACCTATCGAGAGCAGCAGAGAAGTATCGGAGACAGTACAACAAGAAAGCCAAGGCCAGGAAGTTTGAAATTGACGACGAAGTACTGCTCCTCCTTCCCACTGATGGCAACAAATTGCTCATGCAGTGGAAAGGGCCTTTCAAAGTGGTTGGAAAGGTAGGTCAGATGGACTACAAGATTGATGTAAGGGGCAAGGTAAAGACCTTCCATGCAAACCTCCTGAAGCAGTTCTTCAGACGGCAGGAACGTGCAGGAGTCCTAGACATTGCCCGCACGCCAGTAGTTAATGACAGCATGGATGAGAGGGAAGATGAGGAGGAGGACAGAGTCACCTCGGTACCAGACGGCGAGCTGTTACACCTCCCACCACTCACCTCATCAGAGACGGTCCGAGACGTACAGATGGGACCAGAGCTGGATGACGATCAACTTCAATTTCTGTATCACTGCAGTCAAAGATAGTGAAAATGTCGGTGCAGGCTATCGGACTCGATTATCAGATTCATGAATTATTCTGTATATAGGTAAGATGTTGTATATATTTCAGGTATTACAAGTTGGTGAGCAAATTGTCACACCGTTGTCATTCTCACTGAGTAATAGCTCATGAGTGATGATTTAGTAGCTGTAGGATATGCTGTCTAGATGTGTGTTTGTTGAGAAATGTTCAGAAGTGTCATATCACCGAAAAGTTATTAGAAAATTAGATATGACTAATTTCTTGAAGTAGGGGGTGATATGTCACGATGTGACTGAGAGTGCGAGTGTGGAATGTGTGAGATTCCTTTGTTCAGGCAAGCCATCAGGTGGGAAATGGGGACAGCAGGCGTAAACAGCATAGAAAGTTAGAATCGGGCAAGCCAGGTGGAGAGAAGTGGTTAGGGAGAAAGGGCAGTGTGGAAGAAAGAGGGAGGCTCAGTGGAGTCAGGGTAGAATGGCTAATGTAGAAAGGGAGAGTTGGTAGGAGAGAATAGGTATTTAGTTAAGGGGAGATAGTTGGGATAGATAGGTTTAAAGCCAAAAGGAGGAATTAGTTGGAAAGAAAAGGGACATGTAATAAAAAGGGGAAAGCTAGTTGGAACCAGTTTAAGCACAGTAGAGGGTGGAGTTATATTAGAGGCGACAAGGAAAGTAAATTTGGAGGGAAAATCAGTTGGATCTGAACATTCTGTCAGAGCAAGACATGCTCTTCTAACTCACTGGTGATAGGAGTAGAGAGGTAGCTGATCGGCCTACAACGCAGCGCTGCATTTCAGGCAGGAGAGTCATGGCACAGCAGCCCCACGCATTAGGGCAGGGCACGCGCAAGACATGCTGCAGGCACTGACAACAGCTGAAGTCTCCTCCTCACCATTACTTCAGGGTCTGAACACCAAATCAGACGTAAGTAGTTTTGTAGCTGTATTAAGTTGTTTTTGCAATATTCTGAGTTCGTCATTATTGTTATATATATATATATATATATATATATATATATATATTTGTATATAGAGATTTATGTTATGTTCGCTGGTTCACTATAATATGTGGATTAATGATGTTAAAGTAAAGATTATGTTGTATGTCAGATTGGATAATAAGGTTGTATAATGATGAAATAGGATTTGTTTTAGTTTGGCTAGAAGGCAGGCCAAGTCAGCAGGTGAATGTTATAGGTGGAATGTTTAAATTTACAGCGATATTTGTGGATACAGTATATTTTGGTTTTCTATGGTTGTATCAGGAAAATACAATCCAGGTTTTGTTGTTTATAACTAAAGTGAATGAAGTTAGAAGTTTGTTAAGTGATAAGTTAGAATGTAATTTTGGTTGCTGAAGGATTTAAAGGTTAGTTATAATGAGAAAGGGATATATGTTAAGAGAATACAGTTTAGCTGGTTTTTGATTGAGATAGTTTATATGAGATAATCTGTCATGTTTATATGTTAAGTGAGTTATGAGTATATACATGGCGATGGTTTATTTCTGTAGTATGTATATATAGGTCTGTTTGTCATGGTGGAAGTATACAGGAGCATTATTGGTTAAGTATAAGGAAGTATTGAACTGTGGTTCATGATTGAGATTACCCTGTGAATATATAATGTTATGAGAGGTGGTTATAATATCCCCATATAGATCGACACCGACGAGCTGGGCTCGACGTCATCGCTAATACGCTCGACGTCATAGCAAATACGCTCGACGGAATCATCACTACATCGACGGAATCATCGTTATCTCGACGGAACCATCGTTATCTCGACGGCATAGCAAATACGCTCGGCGGAATCACCGTCAGGTAACTCAACGGCATCATATTGACGGCATCACCATTAGCTCAACGGCATTTCGGTTAGCGTGAGGGCAATTCCCGCTACCCTGACAGAATTCCCGTACCTTGGTAGTCCTCCGGTGCAAGCGGTGGCATCTCGGTCGACACGACGACAACTCCCGCCAGCCGGACGACATCCTCGACATCGCGATTATTCAGGCAACTTCTGCATTACCGCACAGACTAGTTCACTCCCCCCCCCCCCTATTCCCGTCGGACAGTATACATTGAAACCACACGTGCGCACAGTAAAGTATTGAACCACAGGTATTTTATTCAACCCGGGTCTAGGATGTGTTAATAAGATTAGTCTAGGATGTGTTTACATGAGGAAAGGATTTATTAGCATATTATATTATCTCATTGGATTGCTCCTGAACGTTTCTATAATTTCTTTGGTGTAAATACGAACGCAATTGTAATAGGTTTTTTTGTGGGAAAGTATTGTAAATATATATATATATTTTATAGCATAAGAGCTGCATTTTTTGTTCAGTAAACTCACGAAGTGTTGAAGTGTATTAATTACAGTGTATCTCATAGCAGAACCAGACTTATCGTCAGTCGTAGATAAATACAGATCTTAGAGCTGACATACAAGTCTACGAAGAACAAAGGACAGGAAAGGAAGAGGAGAGAAGAAAGAAAGAAGAGAGAAGAGAGGTCTGCATACAGAACACGCCAAGTGCTGCGACATCAGGACAGGTGAAAGCTGAAGCATGAATTAAAGCAATTTGGATTGTCTAGAATTATAAATAGAGAGTAGGTATTTTCTGAATTTGTATTTAAATGTGACGAATTTGGGGGAATCTTTTAAGCTATTATCTAGATTATTCCAAAGTCTGGGTCCAGTATAAAGGAATGTATTTTGGGCATGTGCGGTTCTCATTAATGGAAGATGGAATTCATCGGATCGTCGCGTGGGATAGTTATGTACATGACTGTTTCGATGAAATGAGTCGTGAAATATTTTGGGTAAGAAGTTGGTGTTATAATTATAACATAAATTGGCCAAATTGAAACACATACAAATCTTTTATTTTTAATATTTTATGGTCAAAAAACAAAGCATCTGTATGTTCTCGGGTATGTAGGTTAAACACAATTCTGAGCGCTTTCTTTTGCAATAAAAAAAGTTTATCAAGTAATGTCTGATATGTATTACCCCAAGCAAGGATCCCGTAGTTTAAATAAGGTAATATCAAACTAGAATAAAGAGTTAATAATGCAGATAGTGGGATTGCATCTGTATTTATAAAACAAATTATTTTTCCTGTTTATAGATCGTAATATAGACTGGGTTATACACGGGAGTCTTGGAATTTGCTTATATCTATTCTTTATATTACGCAGGGGAATATGGTTATCAATTTCGGAGGTAAAAGTAGATATGAAGTAGTCATAAGACAAGTTGGCATCGGTAGTGTTGTATACAGAAGACCAGTCGATTTCATTTAAGCTGTTTTGAAGACTTGTAAGATTATCTGCAGTAATCTTACGTCGCTTAAAATAGTTATTTTTAGTCAATGTAATTGAAACCTGGGCAAATATAGCATAATGGTCGGTGAGGTCTGAGAGGACGATACCAGATTCAGGAAGTGGAAGAACGTTACAAAAAATGTTGTCTATGAGGGTAGCCGATTGGCTAGCGACACGGGTAGGCTTGGAGATTAATGGTAAAATTGATATTGATATTGGTATTGATGTTGATGTTGATATTGATGTTGATGTTGATGTTGATGTTGATATTGATGTTGATGTTGATGTTGATATTGATATTGATATTCTATTTCGATATTGATGTTGATGTTGATATTCTATATTGATATTGATAATGATACTGAAATTGATTTTGATATTGACACTGACATTGATATTGATACTAATATTGATGTTGATGTTGATAATGATGTTGATATTCGATATTGATATTGATATTGTTGATAAACATATTGATATCGATCTTGATATTGATATTGATGTAAATATTGATATTGATATTGCTAAATACCACTTTTGCTGTAAGGTTGATGTGTTGGCAAGCAGCATTTACAAGGATTAGGATGAATGGTCATTACATCACAGATGCTTATCCCAGTGAATTTAAAAACCAATAGGCCTATGCCTGTTGGTATCTTTTTTCTTTTTTCTTTTTTTTTTTGCTCATGCGCAAAGTGGAACTCCGAACTGGCTTACTGATTACTGGCTTTAGTGGTAGACAGCCGACGTAACTGTGGTCGTCCTCTGAGCCCTTGGGACTCTGTGCAACCCCTTGCTCCCCCCCGCCCTCGCCGGACCCGTCACGGATGCCATGATGGTAGGCCACGAACGAACTTATCAAGACTTAATAAACTTAAAGCCATTTTACCATTTGCAGATATAAAAAAAGACGCTTTAGTGCTTCAAATGATCTTACAATGTGATCTTACAATGTGAGTTATGGATAGAAACAACCAATGTGAAAATGTTAATCAGTATAACCAATGATAAAATAATATTGTTAAATACGCAAAATGTGAACAGTACTTTAATGAAATCGTTTCTAGAATAAACCATCTACAGTTATCGTTTATTGAGAAAATTAGTGATATTCTTATTTTTGTGGCTTTACTGCGATATTTTCATATCGTAGGATGTTTGTGATACAATTAGTCTAAACATATGCATCATATTTAATGACTCGAAGTTTTTTGTGTGTTGTATTGTTTTGATTTGATTATTTTTATTACAGCTCCAAATGGTCAAGAGGGGCTTTAAATGTGGGGGAAAACAATAGTTCAAATGCTCCGCGCAGTACGTTTCCGGCAAATGGTGCTGTCGTTGCTGCCGGTAACATAAACCCCTTTCATACCGGGCGCTGAAGAGTGGATGACGTCCAGAGGCCGACTGTTCACCCTAGACTACTGTTGGTGAATGAAACATAACCTGAAGGAGACATCCTGGTGAACAGTAGACGATAAGCATGATAAGTGGACGAACAGTGGAGAACACTGGTTGTCGTTCCGGTATGAAAGGTCTCTACATGAACACTCAGGACGTCGACAGGAACCGGAAATCCTAGAACGTGGCCGTTAGCGCGTGCTTTGTATCACTAACCTAAAGAAGAAACAACAACAAATAGACAAATAAACAAACATCTTACACACAATTTAATGCACAGTATGCACGAAATAATCGCCTATGCAGACAATGAAAATAAAATCAGTGATGACGCTATTGATAATTTAATAATCAAGAAGTGTGATTTTCACCAATTAATGTTTAAGGCTCTACTTCATATTATTATTTTGAATTGTTTTTAAGGGCATAATGAGCTGCAGTACCAACAAAGGGATTAAAATATTTGAGGAATTCATTATATAGCCGTGGTGTACAGAGCTCACCTGAACGCGCTCAAGCATACTTCAGTATGAAACTGTGCTCTGCCAGAACCTCGTGTTAATACTCAAATCACAACTGAGACGTTCTGTTTAGAGTACGCTCGGCTGACGTCAGGAGGAGTTTGGTGTGAAAGCGGTAATAGAGTAACATAGCCTTACATACAACCTAGAGAAGTACAGGTGTATTAGTAGGATACACTGTGGAACGCACCATATCCTCTTGTTTTACCAAAGTAGGGTAATAAAGTAGATCTTCATAATGACATCGCAAGGAAGTCCAGTATTTGGGGACTCATCACCAACCATGCAGACGACAATAAATAGTCAAGATGAGGTCAGAAAGTGGTATTCCGTACAATGGACGGACTTCAAACTTTGTTGCAGACGACTTAGGGATGTGTCCACACCACACGTGAGTATGAGGTGGTAGCTGTTATAAAACGACAATGATTATACTCTACAATGAAAACATGAATTTTATCAGCTAAATTTCACAAAGAATATTGTTTCTCACTATGATGTTGAAGACGGAATGTATATAGTAAGAGAATCAAAGTTAAAGAATCGTGAAAACGATTGCTAAATGACAAGCATATAACTTTGAGGCATGCTGGAAAGCGCTGATGTTTCATTATTGTATGTGATAACTTTTGTTTAGCTATTATACTGTTGATCAGAATGATGAACAGTTCAAAGCTGGAAATGACTTTACATCTTTTTATCGATGTTTCATGCTATTTTTATGATTCCACGTTTCTGAATTGTCTTTTAATTCATTTAGCTACAATGAATAACTGTTGGGTTTTTTTCATGTTAACATGAGTAGAAGTAATGAATTTGTAATTTTGCCTATGGATATAACTGAAATTGATGTATGGGAAAGCTAAAGAGAAATGCAATGCCCTTGAATATGGTTTCAGGAAAACATTTAGATAACTAGGCTTTGTTGATGTCCCGTGATCGGAAGCTGTTGAGGAAATAACACTTTTCATAGTTTTTTTTTCCCCCTCATCGAAAGTATTTCTTGGTTTCGAGCCATTTTTGTAGCCGATAGTGAAGCTTTCGTTATTGACTAGAAGGCTGGAATGATTAATCTGGCGTAATTTCACTGATATTTCATTTAGTTATTCTTCTTATAGCATTTTGCTGTGATAAACTACATGGATTATCGTTATAACAGGAGTCGCCTGCATCTTGAAGAGCCCTGAGAAAGCGATATTCATAATTTATCAATTATTCATAATTCCACACCATGGGCTGAAAAAGATGACAATACATCTTCAACAAATTTTATAGAAATGATACACGAAGCGGATAAATTTATAAATACTTTGGCATTCACAATATGTAACATGCATGTTTTTGTGTAGTTGTGAAAAATTTTATCTTTTTGGTACACATTGATGGGTTCACATATCCAGACATCCAGTTTGAAATTTCGATGAAAAAAGCAACCTATATATATATATATATATTTCAGTGGATAAGTTACTTTTCTAAGTACTGTTGCCATGGCAACGACTCTTTGTTTCAATCAAATTTTGAATAATGGTAACCGTAAAAGGTAACAGATTGATGGTATAAACAACTAGAAAATTCCAAAACAATTATATTACCTTGGTATGGTGATTAGAATCAGTCTTTTTTTTTTTAATAATGCTTCCCATTTTCTTAACGTTTCATGCACAGTCAATGGTGGTTGGGTAAGCCATATTGATGTTGTCATTTGGTACGGTTTCCAAAATGGAACTGTGGCTGATTTTTTTTATTTTTTATCATAAGTTCGTAGCAAAATATACTTTCAAAAATCTGAACTTTGTTTTTGTAATGCGACACACAGACAGATCAATATTGTATACATACATGTTTAGATGTAGACAAATACGTATATTATCATTGATAAACATTTGTCATTTGAACAAAGGAATCAGCACTGTAACGAAATAACTTTTCACTTGTATAACTTTCCATGCAAAATGTTGACGCATAATAATAATCATGAATGTTACTGTGAAAATGCTTAAAAACATGGCATGGCTTTGGCTTTTAACAACCATGTCATTTAATGTTTGCAATTTGACATTGTTGATGGACTGTTAAACATTTACAGACACTAAGTTTGGAGTTTTTGGTCAATATTTTGTCTTTTTTTAAACACAGTTTTCTAGTATTGTTGCCGTGGCAACGACTCGTTTTCGAAATAAGTTCTCGCATGAAGATGTCTGTGGTAGGTCACGGTTTGTCATCAAACAACTTTATGATTGATAAACGTGTAGCTACTTAAATTTCGATTGTTAAATTCAGTTCTAAAACAAAGCCTGCTATTTTTTTCTATTTTTTTAACAACCTTTATCATCGGTAGTAAAAGTGATGAAAGTAACATGAGCATATTACATTATACTCTTTATTATCATAATTATTGTCTTTAATATCATAGTCATCAATATCGAAATCAGTAGTAGAAACCGTAAACGTAATGTCACTTTCATGCTTATTGTAGATTGTCCGTCTGTCTCGAAGTTTACAAGGTAACTGTAAAAGATTTGGATGACACAGGAAAGATTGAAAATGACACAAGGAACAGATGATTAAATTTCGGTAGTGATCGGATCAAAGATACCTTCTTCTTATTTTTTTAAAGGATATCAATCATTGGCAGTCAACAAACGAGGGAGTTCAAGCTGCGCGTATTTGAGGTGTACACAAGCGGACTGCCTAACAGCTAATTGAAGCTAGCCGCCTAATGACGCAGTCTGTACACAATTACTATAGAAAGGCTTCTCTATCATTGGGAAATAAGAGTGCTTTTTATAAAATAATGCGTGTATGGGTGCATGGAAAGCAGCTGGTTGGCGGGGGTATCCGCTCTCCGAGTGCTTTTCTAGTTGAAATATGGTTTGATTATTCCTAATAAATTATGACAGAACAAAAATGCAATCCTTTGATAGCTGTTACGAGACTCCTTTCAAACTCCCTCATGGTTAGATATTGAATGTTGTATCATGCAAACAATCGCCGAGTGAGACAGTGAGACTGAAGTCTTTAAAAATCTCTGAGCGAGGTTTGAGAAGACACACCCCTTCCACTTTGAAAATTTCATTACTTGGAATAAAAATTAATAAGTTGATCTACTTGGACATGAAACCCGAAAAGGCACTGAATCTTTTTTTGTGTGTTAAAAAAAGTTATTATTTTTTTTTCATTATAAAACGTGTTTTAACTCTACAGCACTGCACATGTAAAATAATCTTTAATCATAATATGCCTAGAAATAGTGGATCACTTTTTTTTTCGCTGATTAGGGTGTGTTTGTGTGTGTGTGTATGTGTGTCTGTGTTGTTGTTTTTTATTTTTGAGGAGGCTTTCATGTCATGCTCTCCTTCCATTTGTTTGACTTGGACGATTACGCCTTTTATTTCTTTGACTTACACGATAACGCAGAAGATTTTTTTTTTCAGTTTGATAACTTTGATTTAGTTGAATATGTTTGTATTCGTTCATTGTGAAAACTATGGTGACATCAAACAGAATTCCAATAAAAATATCATCGTAAAAAAGTGTGTGGTAGGGAACACGTGTGTGTGTGTGTGTGTGTGTGTGTGTGTGTGTTGAGGAAGAGGTGAACGGTTGCAGGAAATTAAATAACCAAGAAATCCCAATATAGGAAAGATATGAGATAAATTTGAAAAAAGAATTTATGGAAATGATCGCTAAAAGACGAACTGCTTTTGCTCTTGTATGTGCAACGAGTGTGACGAACAAATTAGAATTCGAAATTACGAAAATGTGTGACAAATTACTGAATTGAAGAGACTTTGTTCGAAAATGATCGACAAAAGACGAGTTTGAATCTAGCATTGGCATACTCCAAATTTCTCTGTGAGAATTTGAACTACAAATCTATTGAACTTAATGAAAAAGGTTTAAGAATGAACGGGGAAAAATATTGTGTCTTTTTATCATCTTTCTGCTCTCCTAATCTCTCTTTCAACCACGATTACCATCCTGGTTGTACGCGCTCTATCGGTTCGCACTCGCAGCCTATTTCTTCTCGATTTGGATAGCTTACGTCGTTATACTCGTAACGAAGGCAGCGGACCCGAAGTTCCTCGTTTACCTCGACTCCTGTGCGTTTCTTACCGCAACATGCTATGTTTGCTTTGCCTTCTTAAATGCTGCATTGGACTTTGTGAAGAGCAGGATGGATGCAGCGCTTAAAGGTACAATTATTGTAATATGGTTGGTGTCGAATAGGGCTGCGGAAGGAGGAAACTAACACAAAAGCGATCGAGCGAGAGGTCCTCAAAAGCCCAATTTGAGACGCATTCCAATGTTGATGCTTAGTTTCTTCTCAAAGGTTATTCGTGGCATGCAGGGTATAAACCTGCAGCTTGAGACTTGCCAGGATTTACCCCTGGTTTTTGTTTGTTTGTTTGTTTGTTTGATTGATTTGATTTGTTTAATCCCAAGACACCGTTCAGCACTGATTGTGATGACTTTACTAATTCTAGTGAATTATAAAACTTCGCTGTGCTTTGTCATAATGCTCAAGAGAATAAACACACACACAAGCATACAAAATTATGATGTCAATAAAGAAATACAATGTATTACCATACTTTTAAAATGTTTCTGTAATGTTCTATTATAACGCTACTGTCTAGGGGAAGTACTATGATAATCGTGAATTCGGTTACACTAGATTTTCACTCCTTCTAAAGCACTCAAAGATTCAAATAATTTCTTACCACATTTTTCTCACATAGCTTCATTTAATATAATATCACGAACATGCAGGGCGTATTTTTCACAGAGGAAACATTTGTAAACAATGCTTTTAAACCCACATCTTCAAAACTCTTTTGTGCGTATGTTCTCTTGCAGGACCATGAATTGAGATCAGTTAAGATTTTACACGATGTAAATAGTCACTATAACTAGAAAGGTACTCAGGGAGCGCAGACCTCCGCCAAGCAGCTCATTTCCACCCATACAGGCATGCTAAAATGGAACCATGTCTGGTTCTGTTAAAAAAAATCACACAAAATGTTTTCCTTATGTTAAAATCAAGAGGAACAAAAGAAGATTTTTTTTTTTTTTGTAACGAAATTATTAGCGGGGAAGTGATACTGTAACAGAACCAGACATATAAGTCCTTTTGGCGCACCGTTCTGTGACCCGTGCCGGATTTGGTGTATTTAAAACGCAGCGTGACAGCTACCGTCCTTTAATCTTACTTGATAACCTATATGGGAATTTGCTCTTCGTCGCGAAACCACTCAGCGAGAATCTGTCAACAGCAAATTTTCTTCACTGGGAACGTGAAATGCCCGGATGCTATTCCCCTCGTTTTTTAACACGCAAATCCCATAGGCGTTTGCCAAAGAGGGGGAAAATTCACCCCTCTTCGCCCTGCTGCGCTGGCGTGAATTCCGTGCGTAATGACGTGGGTAATACATTTTTGTAGAGCAACAGCTCCGATGTCTAATACGGGTAATAATGATAATTAGATCTGCATCATGAGATGAAACGTAGTATAGCGTTGCACAACTTAGTACAGCGTGCCAGGTCAAGCGGCCTTGTTCAGGGAACCCTGCTGGAATGCGACTCTTGATCTTATCCTCCTTGTGTGTATTGTGTACATCTCCGACAAATTTGACACTATCCCACCTCTTAAATCATGTACTTATAGCCATACTTTCACAACATAAATCTACACAATTTATTAATCAATCATTATAATCTCAGTCGTTTTGCCAATGTCTGTAGTCTGGGAAGACACGCCCACACAGTATCTTTGCGCGCACTGCAGGTTTTATTATTACACTGCAGTGCGCGCAATTTCACTCTTGTGCTGTGCAAAGTCACGGTCAAGACATCCGTCTTACGTTGTGGAGGAGAAAATTATGGAGGAGAAAATTAGCAAGTTGGAGGAAAAGCTTGATAGCTTGAGCCTTATGGTAGAGAAACTCTCCTCTACACGTCTTTCTTCGCAGCCCTCCCAACAGGAGCCCGATAAGGTAATAGTTACTTCGCCAGACCAGGCCACTCAGAAACCTTTACTTGTTACCAAGGAGGTTAAGTGATCATCGGCGGTAGTTTGGCTGTTTGCAAAAAACTCAAAAAATTGTGAACGGATTAAAATGAAACTTGCATGAAAAGTCGATATTGGCACAAGTAACACCTCATTAAATTTTGGTGGTGAATCGATTTTTTTTCGGAGTTTTGAAGGATTTTTTTTCTCGTTTTTTTTTTTTTTTTTTTGACATATATGATCAACGAAATAGCCTGTACGTGCCCACTAAAGCGCGTGTTCCATGCTCGCCAGGAAAGGCGCCGTGCAATGACCTAAAGAAAAGGCTTTAATTTTGGGAAATTGCAAGGGTAAGGGTAGAAATGAGTTGCTGGATTGGCGGAGGTCTGTGCTCTCTGAGTGTTTTTCTAGTTAGTAATGTGCTATTGATAGTAGCATTTATTTGATTTTGTTGTTTTGTTTTGGTAAGTTCCTCTCAATAAAAGTATGGTCTAGATAGATATTTATATATTATATAAGTCTGATTTATACTGGGGTCTGCGGCTCAACAAGCTTGATTTTACGTAGGCCCCATCATATTTCTCATACTATGACCAGAGATCAACTCTAAACAGACCTTTGTGTTTATACTTAGACAAACTGTTGTACATTCCGATGAAGTTTATTTATTCAGTTTATGATTTTGGATTCCCTAATTGTATTTTTCTGTACTATTTTAGTCTTCACTTTTCACCTTCAATCTTCACCTTCCCACCGCCATCTGCCTGATCGAAATCTTCGTCACCCTGATCGTCGTCCGCTTTGTACACGTGGTCTACCCAATGCTGTACCTGATCATGTACTTCTTCTTCGCTATTATCTACTGGGCAACTGGGGGAACGGACCTGTTCGGAAACAACTACATTTTTTTTTTCTTGCTCGACTTCGGAAACTATCCCTACATTGCGGCCGCGACTGTGGTGGCCGGGTTCTGTGCAACGCTGCTGTTTCAGGCTATTTTGAAAGGGTTGTACGCCATCCGTGTCCGGTGTATGGATAGTCAAATAACAGGAGGCGTGTCCCCTACAGTGGAGGTTTCAGTTGTTGAGCTCGGATCAATGAGCATGTAGTTATCATACTAGCGCCCTCGCCGTTCAAAAAAATATTCATGATTTGAAGAAAAAAAAAAAACCTGTTCAATACATGCACGGCAAAAACATGAACATGTTACTGTGCTAACATATCACTGTTGTTTTTTTTCCCTTCCACACTGTTGTTTTTATGCCTCCACAACGAAGTGGTGAAACTTGTGTATACCGTAGACTGTGTATAATGAGTGTACGGAGCTGTGCCTATCAAATTTAGGGTGCGTATTGGTTTTGTAAGGCAAGATTTAGGCCATGGCGTCAAGGGTTTAAGTGATAATGATAAGATGTCACTATTTTTCTCATATTTTGAAAATAGCTCAAAGTACTGAAAAAAATTAATAAATTACCAGTTAGTGATTGTTTGAAGTAGATTATGGGCCATCAGGTCACTATGGGGAGGGCAGGGTTAAAAGTCAAGTAAACATGCTCAACTTCCTTGATACTTGCTCTGAAACAATTTAGTTATCAAATGAAATCTGGCTGAAGGAACACTTAACACATTTGGAGTTACACCATCAAATTTTCAAATGTGTCATTTCATTTTTGTTTATCAATTATGTTAATCTGTCGTCTCACACTGTCAAGATGTATATTACAGACCTATTGGGAGAGTAATGGGATATATTGGGGAGGCATATCAGTCGCCATAGAGGACATTTGATTAAAATAATCTATTAGTAATAGATTAGTCTATTGATTAGAATGTACAAAACATTAACAAAATAGAATACTTAAAGATTAATCATTATATGTTACTTCTGTGTTATTAAGTCTCTAAAATAATAATTCAATTATGTTTTCTTGTATAAGGCAGAATGCGCACTGTGCGATTTACAGCTTCAAATTAGCGCGAAATGATAGCGACCTCGGATCTGTGTGAATTGCACCAGTTTGCCGCTAGTCAGCCTGATTTCATGCGATCGAGGCCGATCTGGACTTGCTTATTTCACTTAAATAGGTGAATGTTTGCGAACGTATATAGTGAATTTTAGGTTTCGTCAGGGTTCGTAAACAGTTTTGCAATCTAATTTGTTTTCATAGCTGTAAACACCTTTTCTTGTCGCAAAGAAATTTTGAACATGTTCCAAATGACTTTGCGACAAGAAAAAAAAAATGTGAAATTGATTACAACTGTTTATACAAACCCTAATGAAACTTCAAAATGGCGCTACGTTCGCAAACATTGGCCAATCAGTGAGATATCCCCAGATGAGGTTCTGCTTGCGAGTGTGCCCGATCGAAGCCGGAGGTCTCCAGATGTTTGAACATGTCGGAAATCCGGTCACCGCAGCAAGTCAACATCCCTGTACTGCGGGCACGAGTTCAGGTGCGACTGTTGGTGAAGCCCACAACAAAACGCGACTTTTCTACGGAGCGGAGGGGGTCGTATATCGCTCCCACTTTATAGGCCCCAGTCACATAATTCTGTGCGTCCGGCGTTACGTCCAAAAAAGTCAGTTTTTCTGCGGACTCCCTCGGATCCCTTGCCGTCACCAGAAAATTCTTACAAAACATACTCTCTAAAAAAGAAAGAGTGAATTTTCACTCGATTTTCACTCCCCTTGGTAGTGACGTCAAGGATCACTAGAAGTGGAGTGAATTTCGAGTGAACAGAAATTTCACCCCAAAAGAGAGTGAAAAAAGACGGAAATGTTTTTGGTGGGATGTTCACTCCTTTCTCACTCTAAATTCACTCCTGACGTATTTCACTCTTTTGTCAGTCGTTTTTCACTCCTTTCTCACTCTCAATTCACTCCTATTTATTTCACTCTTCTTTAACTCCGGAGGTTTTTCACTCCTTTTTCAATCTTTTTTCAATCCTTTTTCAATCCCAAACGGAATTACACTCTACATGAGCACACATCTCTATCACAGCACTCAGTGCACTAGTTATTCAACCCTGGAAGAAAAGGTGACAATGGTGATGAATTTGGGAATAATCTAGGTGGTCTGGAGCCATTTCTGGAATAATGAATACCAATCAAACTAATACAAACAAAAAAGCAAGCAACGTTCATAATATAGATATTTGTTAATATTAATGCATGTATTTTGAAGCCAACGATCCACCACTGGTAGCCCAGTGCATTGCCAACTTTGTGTTCCAGTTTTGAAAGTCATTCCTACCCGAGATGGATCAATACATGAAACTGAATAAATATAAGCTAGTAATCCAATTGGCTGTTGTTTCATTCTTTCTTATTAATTTATTCTTTAAGTAGCATTGAGGGGGATATAAGAAGATAATGTACTAAATGCTACGCATATGTTTTTTTTTTATGAGCTGATTCTCTATATTATTAAATAAATGTGTGATGTCCACTGGATCACCTGAAAAAAAAAAGGAATATAATTCTTTAAATATCTAAACTTCAACTACAGAGCAGTACACCATTACAAACAGTCTTCATGTGCTGAGTATCTGGTTTTCCATGAATTATGTGGCCAATAATACATGTAATTATACATATTTTTATCATTTAAGAACAACAATTTCTAAACTGCATCAGAATGTCAGTCTACATGCTTATTTTTGCTAAAGGGCAAATCCAGACCAAAATTGTCATTATTTCATAAACGTGAGACGGTATACGCTGCAGCTCGATTCCCACTTTGCTACACTATTCTATGCTATTCGGTGCATTCAAATAGTGCCCTCTTATGTGAATCGGTGTAAGGAAATCCTATGGTTCGATTCAAGCTATTCGCGTGCCCTCGAAAACGAGCCCCGAATACCCAAATAGTATACTTCTATATACTTCGCAGCCTTATGGTGGGCAATTGTGACATCACTGCTAACACTCTATAACAAAATATGATTGTCAGTTGCAGGTTATCTTAATAGTTTGTTATGAGGTCAAGGGAAGAATTATCCATAAGTTTGACTTGGTACATTAGTGAACTAATCTATTTGGCTCCATCTACTCTAATGCCGTGGATTTATCAATGATGGGCTGCAGATGTTTCGTGGAAAAAGAAGTTGAACCAATTGAGCTTCTACCCACAAGTTTTTCAAAGTACAGTACATCAATTACATAAAGGTGAAAATGTACAAAATAACTCTGGGTCCCGTAACCCTAGGGATCAATGATTCCCATCAATTTTGTTTTATTTTTTTTAAAGATTTTTCCCTCTACTCCAAAGAAGATGGATGCAATAAATTTGAGCACATGCATATTGTACTGAATCACTGTTAATCAAAGGGGTGACAAATGTATGTGGTAACTTAATCACAACATGGAGACATGATCTTCATCCCAAGAGCATGGATGATGACCATTGGAAGATTCTACTATTTAGCTGCTATTTGTACCATCCCCCCCCCCCCAAAAAAAAAAAAAAAATGAGGGAAAGAAAAAAAAATACATACGAGTGTCTGTCAACAGTTTTCTCTCTTGAATATTAGACCATAAAAAGGAGTTATTAAAGCAAGTCAGAATTGCCTGGAGAGAAGGGGGTGCTTAATCATGAGCGCAGCCAGATTCGTATCATGCGGAATGTCAAGCTGTGTGTGGCCAAACATTCTTTCATATGCTTGGAACACCTTACAGATGAATGTATTGATTAACATGTGGCCATGAAGAGGAGATTTTTTTTTGACTACATAAGTCAAAACTATTTTCAGTTATTAGTATAAACAACAATCAACAACTTAAAGCATTAACAATCACACATTCTATGCAACAAACTCTTTTCATCGGCGAGCCCTGTTTTACTTATAATGTTGAAGTGCTGCAGTACATCCTGGTAACAGCTTCATGCTAAACTACCGCTGAGCCTGATGAGGCTGACTCTTCAACAAGAATGTAAGTTCCAACGTCAGAGGAGCATATACTGTATCTCAAAAGAGGAAAAAGCAAGGGTATTTAGACCTATACACCGATGGTAGCTGTCTCTTCTCATTGGGCTTCTAATCTAACGATGGAATGGTGCTCGGTCAGGGGCTTGGTGTGAGCTGCAACTACTCTCTCTCTCTGCCTGAGGTGATGAGTGGTGTCATAGCTCCTCAAGGTCTTCAAACGATACTCAATGAATCCATGATCCTTGCCATACAGGTATACTCCTGAAATATAAGAATGCATTGTAAGTCAAAGCTTTTTCTTGAGTCTCAACAAATTTGACTTTGGCACAGAGTTGACTATAACTGATGAAGATCTGATAGCAGTAGAAATACATGTAGTGGCATTCTTATGGAAGAAAACGAGAATAGGTTTATTATAAATGAACGGCGCAGCTGGCATGTTGGAACTTAAGTTACATTACGTTACGTTGAAGTTAACGTTTATCGAACCTAAGTCATGGAATCAGGCCAATCTGCACACAACTTTATTAGACATCTATGAGAAGATACATCAAAGATTATAAAAAGTCCCCACATTGCCTGTATGTTTGCACGAGTTAATTAAGAAATAGATGAAATTTCCCTGTAAAGGCCATTTTTTTTTTTTTTTTTTGGGGGGGGGGGGGGGGGGGGTCATGCCCATAACCTGAAAAACTTTGGGTCCTTGCCCCCTAACTAAACAAGGATGATCAACTCCTCGTTTGGTTGCTTAATTCTGTCCACTAGCTCTTGAGAAAAGTTGAAATGTTGAAGTTTTTGCAAGCTAGATGAATAAGATACCATGTTACAAGGTATGTCACTTAAGCTTTCTGCTAAAAAAAGTTGTAGATCACATAAACTTACGAGTATAAACTTACATGTCCTTTTGCACCTTGTGTGGTGTCTCACAAAGTGGGGTACTGCATCGCAACAGCCTTGGCTACAACATCCTTTGCTCACTACTTGGTATCTGAATTTAAAAAGAAAGCAAGAAGAATGTTAATCATATTCTATTTGTATGTTTTTTTTTTCTTGGCATTAATTTCTATTGCTATTCAGTACCACTGTTTCAAATACATTTATTGCTACTTGAGCCAGATATCAGTCAATACATATGAAAATTTCATGCAGATAGGTTAAGTGTGAATGTGCACAGTTAGTAGAAAAAATTATACAAGATGTGATTACCCATTGAACTTCATGGCACATCAACTCCCACTTTTTTATTAATCATTGTGATGATTAAATCATAATTATTAAGGTCAAATCAATATACATGTGGTCCGATGGGGCTACCATGAAAATAAGTCAGCGTGGAGTCTTGTACGTACACTCTGTTTACATGTCTCATACAAGTATACCAGTCTTTATTTTTAAATCTATAACCATCACTTCATTAACAATGTTATACTTACCGGTCCCTTCTACTTTCTTTATTTCTTTCTTTCTTTTTTTTTTTTTTTGGGGGGGGGGCGCAAGTTTTAGTCTGCTTTTCTCTATACTTGAGAAGACCAAAAAAAAAAAATGAACAGGCAAATTACATGGTTATATATTGGATGGAAATGCAGTACAAGACATGACAATGGGAAACTGGTATTCCAGACCAATTTTCAATAATTATGATAATATAATATATGAATAATAATAATATTTTAAATAACTGAACTTACACTGTACAGTTTTCTGCTTCCATTTTCAACAACAAATATGCTGCAATGATCTGGGTGTGCAGATGTCTCCTCGGAACAGTCAGAACTCCTTCCCTCAGCTTTTGAAGTATCTCTTCCCACTTGAAGTGATGTGTGTGTTGAATTCCTGGGCAAAGAAGTAAAATTTAATGGTTTTATGAATAATACAAATGGCATGATGATAGTAGGTTCCTCCAGTTTACATTATAAACTTGAAGAGCAAAATCATTTAACATACATATTTGACATAAGCAACAGCTCTTCTGTCGATACGGCAAGTACACGGTACACATTTTTCTTAAATACAAGTACTAACCTGTCAAGACATTCATTTTCAGAGGGAAGGACAGCTCCAAAACTGCTCCATGAAGTATCTTGAAAATCATATTTCTTCAAACAAAATAAAACCAACCAAGCATTCAGTATCTTAATGTAGCCTCTTATGTAATCACTAAGACTCCAGAATGTAAAATAAATATAAATCAATTTCAAACTAGTCTCCCTTCATTAATCATAGTGGAAAACAACAGAATAGCTTACAGCAGGGTTAATGCAATGGAAGTCCATATCTCAGAGGCTCCTTCGCTGATGTTGGCCCGGTGTTTCCAGCATTCGTCAACCCTGAATTCAATGGCTAGTCGTTGACCACATCTGGTACTTTGCAATCTGGTGATCTGCACCCTCTTCGTGTGACAGAGACTGTACAGCTATCAATATCTGTCTTTGTTCTCCAAATGATGACCTCTACACCGAGTTCCTTTAAATCACCATCACTCCCAAAGAGCTGTCATGTCTACGTCTTTATCTTGAGGAAAGTATGAAAACACAAGGTTCTGAAATGGATTTAGAACTCAATTCCACAAGACAATAATTATGCAGTTGTTTTGTCCACACAAACACTAAGTGCGCACCAATACAAAAGCTAGTAGGCCTAATTACTTTTTTAGCTACATCAGCATATTTAATGTTAGAATTAAAGACCCAAAGATGATCTCTGCCAAATTTCAATACCGGTGCCTAAGGTCACCTGTAACTTTCATAAAAAAACAATGTTGAAAATAGTACCAGTCATCGTCTGCTACAAAGGGGATCGATCTCCATGATGTGTGAGCACGCTGATCTTCAGCTAGAAGTGTGATGTCACAGTGGACCAACACTTGAACACGAACAGTACACGCATCATACTTCTTACCTAGTACAGACGTAGTACATGTAGATGATCACGACACATGACGTGGGAGCTAGTGTAGGCCTACGTGGTATTCTCCCAGCTGTTTGGATGTTCGAATGTAGCGGCAAATAAAAGTCCTTTTTACTACATACAGCGTATGTAATGAACAATAATCATAAATCACCAAATTTCACCATTCTTTATTACCGTACTGATCGAGATCACCATCTCATCTGGCAACACAGACCAGTGTCAGTGATTCGGCTGTCAACTCAACAATAGCAATGTAGAGTACGTGTCTGGCGCTAGGCGCTTCTAATCTATTGCTTTAATTAGCACAGCTTAGTAACACTTAAAGTTCGATCTCTACAGTCGACCACAGTACACCGTGTAATCTCTGTGTGATGATACAGCCCAGTCGCTGTACATTCAGACGTACCTACTACGTACAACGACTGGGCTGTGTATAGTTATGTGATGATATTATGCTCACGAATGTCAATTCAATGGCTAACGACCAACGTTCCATTCATCACTAATTTTTTTTTTTAATAGTTCAAGCCCTAGATCCCAACGTGTTCAATTAAACTAAAGTCTAAAGACTCAACGTATTATTAGATCCCAACACCTAGTGTGTACCAGTAGAGTTTCGGCCTCGGATTCTAGCTGTTCGTAAGGTGTTCTATGGTATGACCAGCCCCATATAGCTAACTGTGCCACGGGCGGCCCGGGGTTATTCGTGTAGAACCCTAAAGGTAACTTACTTATGGTCGTTTACGGAGAGGTGTATAACGTTAGACTAGCCCGTAATGCTGAAAAAACTCAACAAGTTATACTGATCGATCTATATGGTTTGCTTATCTTAAAAAATGTGAATAATATCTCCGCCCCACTCAAATTTGAAGACAGACATTTTCTCACGTCCATCACGACATCCAGGCTCAGATTCTCACGATTGCACTTACACGCACGTAAATTTGTGATCCTATGCATAATACACGCACAGCTAGTACACAGCACGCAATTGCACACAGTCCACGCACAGGCGACGCGTCGCTGTTCAGGTAAACCTGCTCGCGCCCAAGCCAGGGGAAATTGCGGCTGGTGATTGGCTTAGAGTAAACACATGACGGGGGAATTCTCAATTTCTATTGGCCTAGCCAAATGCGTTTAATTATGTATTCACTCAGAATTCACTCGGCTTAATTTTCACTCGGAATTCACTCGGCGAATGGGTTTCACACAAATTTCACTCGTTACAAGAGTGAAATTCACTCGACAAGGAGTGAAAGTCACTCTTAATTGAGTGAAATTTTATTCACTCCTTCCGAGGAGTGAATTATTCACTCGAAATTTTTTAGAGAGTACGGGGAAAAACGCGGGCGATACGGAAAGATACGACCAAATGCGAATACTTGCGTCCACTTGCGGATATTCTTTCTTTGAACTTGCGTAAACTTCCGAATAGTTCTGAACACTTGCGGAGAGTTGCGAATATTTACGGAGAGTTGCGGATATTGTCGGATAGTTACTGATAGTTACAGATTGTTATGATTATATAAACTCCAAACTCCAAATTTTATTGTCCAAGAATGGAAATTCATTGTGCCCAATTGATCGTGGGCCCGGCAGCCACTGAGCAGCGCCAGATCGACGTTGCTCTAACCTTTTCAACTGGTGAACGGCAAACAAGGTAGCAGCAACTCCCATCTTTTAACGTCTTTTGGTATGACGCGGCCGGGGTTTGAACCCACGACCTCCCGATTGTGAGGGCAGCCGCTCTACTCACTGAGCCAACACATCGGTACATGGAAAATATGGTTTTCCCTGACGATCCCTGCCAAGTCAGTGTATTATGACAGCAAGTTTATCACATTTTGGACTGTCTTAAATTGTACAGTGGGGGAAACTTAAATTGAATTACGTACAAGTTGTAAAAAATTCTCGTATTCCTTTACTTTGCTTTACAGTAATAAAAGATGAAATGTTGAATTTGAAGTTTCAATTTTATTTGTGCAACTCAAATATGAATAAACATCATAAATATAAAGAATACATAACCTAATTATACCACAAATAAAATACAATATAGATCGATAAGTTAAACATTAGAGTAAGAAAATATTTCTTACAGTCATGGAATAGACAAACTGTGGTTACGCTGTCATTGCGCAGTGATATTCATGACTAACTGGGTTATGTTAAGGAGATTGTTATAATGAAGTAATGCTTATTAAATTTCCAGAAAAAGACATTGGGACTTTAGAACATCCCTCCCACACCCAAATACAATATATTAAAACGATGTAATACACATTTCACATAGCGTAAAGTGAGTCAGACTATAGAGAAATATCAAATTTGTTCTCATTCAATATAGTTTATCGCTGTCCAACACCTTCCCTGGCCAGAAAAGTGAATAAAATGCTGTCATCCCATCTTTTCGAAAAATATACATGTAAAGAGTGCAAGAAAAAAACAAAAAGGTTCAGCACCAAGGGTCAACCGATGCCATGTGTATGTGGGTGCCACCTAAAATGATCATTTGTCGGAGAAACTTCATAACTTGACCATAAGGTTCCGCCTCTCCATTGCTCCGACTGTGTTGTAGCATTCCTTCGGGTAAGGGCGCTGCAGCATGGCAACACGAGTTATGTGGCTTCCCACGAGTCTCTGTGTTCCCATGCGAGTGGAAAACGGAAAACGTCGAAGGACGTAATCGTCCGCAGCATCCGTAGCTGTCCGCAAATATCCACAAGCGGACGAAAGTGTTGTGATACGTTAACTTGCGGTTACTTTCGGATACTTACGGTGGACGTAAATGAACGCAAGCGGACGGGAGGTAATTTTTTTTTGCGGATGGCCTGCGTCCAAGCTACGGATAGTTACGTTCAGTTACGGATAATTACATTTGGATACGGTTACTTGCGTAAGTCTGCATCCGTGGAGTCCCTCTGCGAAATTTTGAACATTTCAAAATTTCGCAGGCTTGGCGCCGTCATTTTACGTTTCTTTACGGATGAGTTGCGGACAGTTACGTCTACACACGTCCCTGCGGATGCCTGCGTCCACGCTGCGTCCCCCTGCGTCCACTCATCCGTATCTATCCACGGCAGACGTAACCCATCGTAAAGCACTGTGTGACTGGGGCATGAGGTAAGATCTGTGTAGATCGCTATCATAGGCCCAAATCGCACAGTTGGCATTGGTCGTGAGAAAGCACAAATAACTTTAGTCCGTAAATAGCTAGGTCTTAAGAATGTAGCTTCATTCAATCATTGACTACTTATGTATTGTTAAAAATTGTCAAATACCATAGTACATTTTGATTTCATTTGTCTGAGAGAGCATTTCAATACATTAAACAATTGATCATCTACATATGCTGTACAATATCTGACTTTTGGAAACTTTTTTTTTCTTCTCTTCTTCTTTTAGCTGATCATATGCATGTCACTTCTCGATTTCGTCAGAATATCTGTATCATAATTTCTGAATATATGTAAATGTAGCCCCAAAATTATGATCTAAAAGAAACATTGACTGTTATTTTTGATATTTTCGATGTGATCACCCAATTGTGTGGATCCTTTCAGTTATATTCTGCTGACAAAAGGATAAGGATTGTATGAATCATATATGTTTGTTTGCTTTTATTGTTCCATATTCCATGTTTCAACAAATAAACCATAAACATGATAGCAAACCCCGAAAAATGCGCATGGGTGAATTGTCAAATATAGCAGTTAAGACAACACAAGTGAAATACGAGGAATCTACATAGAAGCATTGCTTGTAGGGTTCAGATTTCAAGATGCCGATATGAGGTAATTAGGTTTTTATTTACAATAAAAAGGAATGACAGTTGACAGTTCAGAGAGTGTCGTTGTCACAAGTGAGATTCAACGACTTAAATAAAAAGTATGCACCAAGAAAGTCCAGGGGGATGGAAGAAATTGCGAGCGAGACACCGTCATGTCAGATACAATGACCGAAACACAAAGTATGAACAAGGAAAGTTTAGGAGGATTGAAAAAAGTCGCTGTAAGTACGAAGTAAAGAAAAATAGTTTAAGTTTATGCTTAATGAATTAAGAGATTGAGATTGGATTATTTCTCTATGCAGGTCATTCCAGAATTTAGTTCCTGTGGTAGTTGCTGTTCTTAGAGCAGATACGGTTCGTACAAGATGAAAGATGAAAAGAATCTTTTTCCTCCGGTAGGATAAGAATGGACTTCAGTATTTTTGACGATTACACATCGAAGAAAACACGTCGGGGATACCACCTGAATTTAAGTCATACATGAATGATCCGATATTGAAATAATGCAAATCTTGGATCCTGAGTGTTCTACAGGGAAAATAAAAATGAAGAAAGCATTTGTGTGTTCCATAAATGTTGCAAATTTGATTATCCGTATGGCTCGTATCTGTATCACAAGGAAAGAATTAAGTCTTGTTGTACAGTAGTTTCCCCACGCCAGGAATCCATAACGTATATAGGGCAAAAAAAAAGAAGAGCAGAATACAATCGAATGCAGAATATGCTTAGGAAAATACTGCTTTAACTTAAACATAACACCAATATTTTTTGATAGTAATTTACGCAGAAAATCAAAGTGAACTTTTCATGTTAACTTGCAATCAATATAAAGACCAGGGAATTCTATAGATTCAACCTGATTCAATTACATGCCGTTTACAAACCATTTGCCCGGTAACATATTGATTGAATTCTTAAAAGAAAAGTACATACATTTGTTTTGATAAAATTCAGTGACAATTTGTTAGCCTGAATCCACTTTAGTACTATCTTTAATTCAGTATTTATGATATTCAGTAAAACTTGAGCGTTTTTATTCGATTAAAAAATGATGGTGTCATCGGCAAAGAGTAGAAAATAGAACAGAGAGGAGGAACTGCGAAAATAATCCATATAAAAAATAAACAGTAGAGGACCTAAAAGATGTCCTTGCGGTATCCAACAAGTTATAGGCTGTGAACTAGACTCGTGGTTATTCAACCTAACAAAGTTACATGTAGTTCTTTCAGTAAGGTAACTTCCAAACCAATCCAGCTAAGGCCCTTCCACCAATCCCATTTTTGTAATTTGTACAATAATATTCCATGGTTAATTGTGTCAAAGGCCTTGGAGTAGTCTAGAAAGATACCTACTGTGTGACACTTTTAGTGGGGCGGTTTAGCTCGAAAATTTGAAGGAATTGTGCATTTTGTGATACAAGCACCAAATTTGACACACATGCACAGTAACATGTTGCAAACATTTTTAGATATTGGGCCACTCGGAATTCTGTCTTTATGTCCGCAATATTGGATTTCAAAATGGCCGCCATTTGAAATCTACATTTGCGATTATCTCTGGGTCTAATGCTGCTATTGACTCGATTCTGGTGTCTAAATGTATGTTTTGGGGGGCAAGGAATCCAATGGTAACAATCTGCATTGCGTATTTTCACCAGTGGGCCGCCATATTGGATTTCAAAATGGTCGCCATTTGAAATCTACATTTGCGATTACCTCTTGGTCTAATGCTGCTATTGACTTGATTCTGGTGTCTTTTGGGGGGAAGGAATCCAATGGTAACAATCTGCATTGCGTATTTTCACCAGTGGGCCGCCATATTGGGTTTCAAAATGGCCGCCATTTAAAATCTACATTTGCGATTATCTCCGGGTCTAATGCTGCTATTGACTCGATTCTGGTGTCTAAATGTATGTTTTTTTGGGGGGGCAAGGAATCCAATGGTAACAATTTACATTACGTATTTTCACCAAATTGGCTGTCATATTCGATTTCGAAATGGCTGCTTTTATAGATGGCCGCTTCTCGATCTACATTTGTTGTTATCTTTGGATCTAAGGGCTTGATTCTGATAATGATGGTAGTAGTTGTAGTTGTAGTGGTAGCTGTAGTGGCATTGATGATGCCAGAAATGTTACATGGTGTCATTCCAGGTTCATCGTGATGCATGCATGCCTGTAGACTGACAGTGCTGGTTTTTGTTCAAGACAGCTCCACCATGCATGTCCAAGAGGGTCACACTAGCTCATGCTGAGCGAACTTCACCATCAACATCACCGTACTTCACCACAACTGACTGCAGGTTGTGCCTCATATGTCAAGAAGACAAGATGGAGACATTGACCAAACCTGACCAATCAAAGAGGAAAGACATTGGTAGTGGGTATAGTTCACTCGCAGAGAACTTGATCAAATTCAATGAACTTTTGGAGCTTCGCAGGATCATTTCATTTGGAAAGACTCGATGATGGTCATGGCATTGAAGCTGCGATGGTTGCACACGATATACAATATCACCAGACGTACAGGCTCCAGTACAACAACACCAAAGTACAGAGGGCAAAAAAGAGAGCACTCAAGAAAGAAGGGCAGAGAGATGAGGAACAATCTTAATGGAAATGCACCAGGGCACATTCACGTTCATTGAGTACAGAGACGGTCCCAGAAACTTGTTTGTCTTGTGTGTCTGCTGTTTGCGGTCTACAGTATTGGACAGGTTTCCATCCTGGAATCCTTCGATCACCCTAGCAATAACCTCCGGTCCCGCAACCATCCAGCGACGAAGGGCACTAGCTAGGGTTGTCAGTGAGCCCAACTGTGCGCCACTGTCTCCTTTGATGCAGGCATTATCCTGTTCATGTGCCTGGTCAATCGGGATTGAAGAGAACACCCTCTGTGTTTTCTGAACTGTGAAGTAGCCTTCACTGAATTTCCTGGCTACGTCTGGGTGTTTGGTAGTGAGTTCGGCCATGTCCTTTAGGTGCACTGGTATCCACCTAGCATAGGTGGGACCAGCTCTGTCAGAGCATCGAGGTACATCATCAATGCTCCCTGATTGAGAGAACGCACATACACTAGAACCAACAGTTCTAGTTCTAGCACAGTTGCCCAGTAGCGAAACTGGGGGATGTTGTCTCGTCTCTGGCGACACCAGTCTTCAAACGTAGGAAGGTCCTCTGCGTCCCTAGTTTCTCCCAGACAGTAGTGGTTGTAGGCATGGTGTTGCAGGATGTACGGTGCTGTTGCAGTCACTTGATGTGCTCTTCTTGTGCGCAAAACATGAAATGTTCGCAGGAATGAGTCTGCTGTCCCTGCTTTCACGCTCGTAATCTCAGTTTGTACATGTGCTTGCACCCAATCACTCCCTTGCAGTCAGTCCCCCAGTGTTTTCAATACCGCCATCTCAATGTGGAGACCACCAAACATCACCACTATGTGGTCTTCACCATAACTCTCTTGCCACTTCCACTGTATCTGCTTGACCAAAGCAAACAGTAACTAATCAAGGTGACCACAGGTGTCTGCCCAGGATTCAGGTGTCCTACAGCATTTTTCACAACATCTATTAAATGCCGGATCATGGCCACAATGTGGGCACTTTCCAGGAAGAGTGGAAGCAGCGACATGGGCCAGATGACTCAAGCATCTGGTGGCTGTTGGCTGGCATGAAATGCAGCCCAAGATGACGAGAGAGAGATGCTCAGGCCAACGTGTGACAGTCTGTCGACCAATTCCTTCTTGCATGTATGAGCATGCAGAAACATCATTCCTATGTATGTTGGAAGTGGGGTCTCCTGTGCAACACTGTGCTTGACACAGGTGGATGATGTGGTGCCACATGTTCACCTGTGTTTGATGCTGTTGAACTTCAGTATCTGGGCTGCGGTAAGTGCTGCAGGGTTAGTTTCTGCGGTATGGGCCTTGATGCTGGGTTCCTCTAGGATCATACTGACTAGAGCAAGCAGCAACGGTGACACAGATTCTTCTTGACATCCTTCAGGGAATCCTGTGATGGGCTTGGCTTCTCCAAACATGTGATGGCGAACAATGTGTGCAGCACGGGCAAGATGGACTGCATCACTATCACTGTCCAGCTCGCAAGATTTGTCAAGAGCAGTACCGAGATCTTCTTTGAATGCCATCAGGATGTCTCTCCCCTTGGTGTGCGCCCGCATGTCAGGAAACTGAGATAGCAGTCTCTGTTTCAGTCGTGTGGAGTGGACTTTCGTGTCGAGCTACACTCCAAAATGTTTAATTCTGGGCTTATAGAGGTGGACAAGATCGGCCTATCTGAATACTGGTGTCGTCTCCTCATGTTGTCTGGTTTCTTCAATGTAGAGGACGATGAAAGCGAACACAACTGCCGACATTGTAAGCTTTTGGTCTGAGTCCTGTAGTCCTGTTGACTGGACCTTTCTTGTGCAGTTGCAAAGTCCTATCAGGCACTTTGGGTGATACTGGGCGTCCAACGCTACCATGTCCCCACCACTGAGACGGATAGGCAGTTCTGTATCTCCAAGAAGGGTTGCACAGGCACGTACCCGTCTGTCCATTTAGAATGTTGCAGCTTTCCAAAGACTGTTAGCCCCAGTAGGTTATCCACAGTAGAAACACGTTTCTGGGACCTCTGTACTCGATGAACATGAATGTGCCCTGATGCGTTTGCATAAAGATTGTTCCTCATCGCTCTGTCCTTCTTTCTTGAGTGCTTTCTTTTGTGCCCTCTGTAGTTTTGTGTTGTTGTACTGGAGCCTGCACGTCTGGTGATATTGTGCACCGTGTGCAACCATCGCAGCTTTAATGCCATGACCATCATTGAGTCTTCCAAGTGAAATGATCCTCGAAGCTCTCAAAGTTCACTGAATTTGATCAAGTTCTATGCGAGTAAACTTTACCCACTACCAATGTCTTTCCTCTTTGATTGGTCAGGTTTGGTCAGTGTCGCCATCTTGTCTTCTTGACATATGAGGCATAATTTCCAGTCAGTTGTGGTGAGTTACGGTGATATTGATGGTGAAGTTCGCTCAGCATGAGCTAATCTGAACCTCTTTGACAAAAACAAAAAACCAGCACTGTCAGTCTACAGGCATGCATGCATCACAATGAACCTGGAATGACACAATGTAACATTTATGTTATCATTACCGCCACTACAGCTACCACTACAACAACTGCCACAACCACCACCAGAATCAAGTCATTAGATCCTAAGATAACGACAAATGTAGATCGAGTAGCAGTCATTTTGAAATCCAATATGGCGGCCCATTGGTGAAAATACGCAATGCAGATTGCCCCCCCCCCCAAAAAAAAAAAAAAAAAACAACATACATTTAGACACCAGAATCGAGTCAATAGCAGCATTAGACCCAGAGATAATTGCAAATGTAGATTTTAAATGGCGGCCATTTTGAAATCCAATATGGCGGCCCATTGGTGAAAATACGCAATGCAGATTGTTACCATTGGATTCCTTGCCCCCCCCCCCCCCACATGAATACATTTAGACACCAGAATCGAGTCAATAGCAGCATAGACCCAGAGATAATCGCCAAAAGTAATGTAGATTTCAAACGGCGGCCATTTTGAAATCCAATATGGCGGCCCATTGGTGAAAATACGCAATGCAGATTGTTACCATTGGATTTCTTGCCCCCCAAAACATACATTTAGACACCAGAATCAAGTCAATAGCAGCATTAGACCCAGAGATAGTCGCAAATGTAGATTTCAAATGGCTGCCATTTTGAAATCCAATATGGCGGACATAAAGAGAGAATTCCAAGTGGCCCAATATCTGAAAATGTTTGCAATATGTTAATATACATTTGTGCCAAATTTGGTGCTTGTATCACAAAATGCACAAAATATTTGCTAAGCTGCCCCACTATTTGCATCGATGGCTTTAGTTATTTTTTTTCAATAGTAAAATAGCATGAATTGTGGAATGCTTTTTGAGAAACCAAAATTGGTTTTTATCAATACGCTACAGAAGTTTAAAGGGATAGTACAGTATTGGTGGAGATGAGAATTGGGATTTTAACTTTTTGCGAAATACCAAGAAAACACTTATGATATAGTACAAAGCATACCATTTTAAGAGGAATTCAAAGTTTATTTGATGAAAATCGGGTTTGGAATGACTGAAACATCCAAAAACAAAGTAAAACAAAGCAATCATAATAAAGTGTGGGTCCCACACTTTATCAGAATCGCTCTTTTTTGGATATCAGCCATTTCAAAACCAATTTTCATCAAATAAACGTTGGATTCCTCATAGAATTACATGCTCTTTCATATTTCATAAGAGGTTTCTCATTATCTCACAAAAAAAATGTTAAAAACCTGACATTAGGTCTCAACCAAAACTGTATGATCCCTTTAACATTGAAGTAATCTATTAATAACGATATTAGACGATAATTTCCCAGTTCATCCTCTCTGCCCCTTTTATGTATTAGGACAACTTTAGTAATTTTCATCCTGTTGGGCACTATGCTGTACATCATTCATTCATGACAAATCAAATACATTGGCGAGAGGTACAGTAATCTCATGTACGATATATTTCAAAAGATAATCAGGAATACCAACATGACCAGTACTTTTTTTAGGTTTAAGATTGTTAACGATATCAACAATTTCGGATTGTAATACAGGCATTAAAAAAAAAGATTGATTATTGCGATTACTTAAATACGTAGAAAAAGGTGTATCCGTGTCCCGGACTGCATTAGCTAAACTTGGTCCGATATTAACAAAATATGAAATAAACGCTTCAGAGATTTCTTTATCATCCCTTTACTCAGTATCGTTTTTAATCTATCTGGTGAATATTCGATTTATTTGGTCTCCTCCAAAGAAAATCATTCATAACTTTCCACGTGGATTTGATGACCTTCTCATTGAGAAGAAACACGTAACACAGAAGTCAGAATATTACAAAAATTAATATATTTACCCTTAGTTTCCTTACTTTTTGTGACTTTAATTTATTTAAAAAAGTTTATTTTCCAATTATTGACAGATCTCATCAAAGATTTTGATAACAAAGATTTCGATAATACATATCAAAGTATTGGCCATGAAACCAGCGCCAGCAGAAGTCTTGGATGTGACTTGCTAGTAACGAACCCTATAAGACTCTGCCAGATGTATATTCTGTTAACTCATTGCGTAATTATCAGACACTGTTTCTTCTGCATGCAGTAGTGTTGAACACTAAACATTAGTGAACGAGACACACCTACATTGTATTTCAATCATAATGATAATGGTGATGAGGAAAAGTTTACTGAGATTATCGAGGATCAGTCTCTGTAATCAATGACCACTCTAATAAGTAAATTAGCCAATATTGGGGGTCTTGTACACATTTTAAAGGAATATGAATTAGTGATATTAACTCTTTGTTAAATCTTAAAGTCACTTTCAAAGCATATTTTCACCATTAATAGGGAATATATTTTACAAATTTCAAATGTTGGCGGCCATTTAGAATATCTCAAAACTCTCCTGGGTTCAAGAGTTGCATTATCCAGATTCCTATTCAGTGACCCCCGTAACAACTTTTCTTGGGCATTCATGATGTTGTCTCGTCAAAATCTCAAAGTACGATGACTGCTGTTGCTTGAGAGGCCTGATTTTGATACCGTGGGCACAAACGTGCTCTGAAGCTGCCGGTGTCCACGTTCCATCCGTAGAAAGCCTTGACAGAAGATGAGAGAAAATGAAGAAACCTCAAAGTGAGGGACCAGTCAGAACGCGACTAACCGGGAGAGAGCGTATTGATTACTTGCATCCGTGGTAGACCATCGCCCAAACCGTGGCTGACCTTGGAACCTTTGGGACCTAACCGCCCCTCCCCAGTCACTGAAGCCATAACTGTAGGTCAAAACCAAACTTAGCTAGACGTAACAAACTTAAATGCGAAAAAAAAAAATCCCCCAAGCAACATGTTTCCGGCAAACGGTGCTGTCATTGCCTCCGGTAACGTAGTGTTGAAATAGCGTTACTTACAACTGACATACAACCATAGAGAAGTATTTTGACAGCCTACACTGCATGTGGAACGCATCATCACCTCTTGCTTTACCAAAGCAGGATTAATATAGAAGCTGTTTATTAATGACATCGGAAAATTGTCCAATATCGGAGGAATCATCATCGACCGAACAGACGACCATGAATAGTCGACACGGTCAAGATGAGAGCAGAAAGTGGTACTCCGTACGATGGGCAGACTTCAAACTTTGTTGCAGACGACTACAGGACGTGTCCACACAACACGTGAGTATGGGGTGATATCTGTTATAGAACGACAATACTCTACAATGAAGACACACTGTAAAAACATCGGTGTTAGATTTAACACCACGGGTTTAAATCTAACACCGATCAAACTTCAATAAAGGACCACACCCACAGGTGTTAAAAATGCACTGTGATGGTGTTGAAAAGTGTTCACCTGACACTTCGTGGTGTTAATTTGACACTGTACCTGGTGTTATTTTGACACTGTACTGGTGTTAATTCAAAAATGACACCACATGGTGTTGATTTGATATTTGTTGGTGTTAATATCAATGGTTTAACACCCGTCCAGCTTCAATAAGAGACCACATCAGCTGGTGTTACTTTGGTGTAAATTTATTTTCACATTTTTTCAAAAATCTAGCATTTTAATGTAAAATTCTTGATCGTCTTGTTTAAATTAAAAATCAACAAGAAATGCAGTTACTAAGAAACTCTTCAAAAAACAATTTAACATTTGGAAATGACACCCGGAGGTGTTAATTTAACACCATAAATGAGCACCGAAAATTTAACACCAGCTCGGTGTTCACTATTTAACACCGGACTTTTTGCAGTGCATAAAGGATATCAGCTCAATCTCACCACGAAATTTTTTTTTTAAGCCAGTATACATATTATTGTGAGAGAGTACTGTTCCTGAATCATAAGAACAATCGCTGAATGGCGACAATGATTTCTTTGATGGGTTATAACCGGACACAGCGTGGAACGATCCAAAAACTGCAAGGAACCACACTCTTCCAGTTAGGTTTTGAAATTGCAAAGCGTAGTGCCTGACACAATATAGGACCTTTACCTGTCCGAGTGGGCATTTTAACTATATATCAATAGCCTATTTTTGTAGGGTGTATTTGGAAGGAAGTAGTATGAGTTAGCTTGGACAGATTCGCAATTGTAATGTGTACGGAACGCATTTTGCACAAGTCTTCGAAATTGCAAAGCGTAGTGCCGCACAAAATACATTATGACTGCAGGCATGCCCACTGTTTAAGTCTATTCTGTGGTCTAGTAAAAAGTTCTTTCATTATTTTTATGATAACTTCCGCCCCACAAATATAAAAAACATGACAGTCGTATACCAGTGCTGATGGGTTTTTTTTTCTCTCTCTCTATCTCTCTCTCATTTTCATTTTAAATTTAACTACTATAGTCTCGTGATCAAATATTTTATTCTATTTCATTTTATAGAGTACGGCATTGCACTGATGAGTTTCGATTTTATATGCATTGTAAAACCATTCTGAATTTCGTGATTCTGATGGCATGCTCCGTACAGGCTTATCACACTGGAACATGCTAAGTAGCGCTGAAGTCATGTTATTACAAAAAATTACTTTTGTTTTACTTCCATAATGTTGATCAGAATTATGAGTGGTTCAAGGCTGAAATGGATTTTGCATCTATTCATCGATATTTAATGTTATTCTTCTGACTAGTCGGTTGTTAATTGACTTTTGCTTTATTTAGCTGCATTGAATAACTGGGAATTCGAAAACGTCTTTTGATATAACTAAGAGTAATGAATTGGTACAATTTTGCTCAGAGAAGTGTTATATCCTTTAATATGTTTTCAGGAAATTGTCAGGAAAACGTTGAGATGACTATGTTCTGTTGACATCCCGTGAGCGGATGCTGTGAGGAAGCGACAATTTCCATAAGACCTTTCTGGGGTTTTTTTTCTCAACAAATGTACTTTCTTAATTTCAAGTCACTTTTGTACCGACAGTACTAAAATAGGATAGAGCAGACTGGTTTCCTTATTTCAGTCTTGTCGCATTATATTGAATCATTTTTTTTTTTTTTGAGAATACCACTATACCGTAGGTATACATGAAGGAGTCGGTGCAATATAGTGCTAACCCACACAATAGTCATTTTGAGATAATCGCTCTTGAATGTTTGGAAAGTCCATTCATTGTACATTAATAAAACATGAATGCATGCATTTTTTTTTACCATCTTATTGGTTGAATTCAAATGTGATATTTTCACGGAGGTTAGAGTGAAGGATAAGGATTATGAAAATGCACGTAACTCAATTTTGACAAAAGTGTGGGTTAGCACAATATTGCACCGACCCCTTCAAATATTAAATTATGTCAATTTGCTGTTGTTTTGTTAATACCACTATGTTATATGCTGTGCCTCGAGTGCATGATCATTTACGTCATATTACTGTCGTTGTACAAGTTTTAGTTTGTTCACTTATTATTGCAATTTGTTGCTTTTTGTATGTTGAATTCCAATTAAAGCTTTAAAGAAGACACGTCCGAAGGTCGAAAGCTTGCCCAGTAAAGGGAATGGCTAGTACCTGATCGGTGGGAATCAGTAGGAATGCTGGGGATGATTGTTCCAATCCGTGTGGGATTCACTTAAGAGTACGTAGATACTGTATCTATTGGTCTGTGAACATTTTTTGCCTAAGAATGGTCTCATATTAAAATAACATGCAGTTCAATGTTTCCAGGTTAGCATGTCTGTACAGTGTCGGGGCGATCATTAACGGCCCGTTAAGTGAAGTCAGTGAAATGTGCCTGCAGTTATATCTTTGATTTGAAGTAAAAACCTCAACTCCCGCCCCACCCCCGTCTAACACTTTTGAATAAAGTACAGCCCGAGCTCCTGTATCTGACCAAATGAAAACAAAAATGATAACCATCAGAAATCTGTGAAATGAGCCTAACCAGCCTGTAAAAAAACGTATTAGGTGTGGTTGAATCGGGTGAATCCTTCTGCAATCTGAACTTCATTTGGATTCTGGATACACTTTGTTTAAAGTTCGTGGGGGCTACATTTGGTTCAGCGTAGATTCAGAAAATAATGAAATCTTTGCATTGTAAAACCATAGTCTTTCTTCACAGACCGCTAAGCAAATTTTGCAAATTTCATGACCTGAATGAAGAAAGTTGGTGTACTTGGAAATGAAACCTGAAAGGAACTGAATCGTTTGTGTATTTTATAGTATCTTTATGCCTTTTCATCATTTTTATGCCTCCGCCACTAAGTGGTGCCGGAGGCATTATGTTTTCGGGTTGTCCGTCCGTCCGTCCGTCCTTCCGTCCGTCCGTCTGTCCGTCCGTCCTTCCGTCCGTCCGTAATGAAGTTTGTGGACAAGGTAACTATCAAAACCTGTTGAGATATCCTAATTAAACTTGGCATGTATATGTATTAGGGGGTGAAGTTGTGCCTATCAACTTTTGGGTGCACATGCTCAAGGTCAAAGGTCAAAAGGTCAAGGTCAAATACATAAAATTTCACTATTTCCACCATATCTATTAAATGCCTGAAGATATTTTCTTGAAACGTAGTGTATACATGTATTACCCAATTAGAATTCTCTGGTGAAAGTCTGGGTCATGAGGTCAAAGGTCAAAGGTCAAAAGGTCAGGGTCAAATACATAAAATTTCACTATTTCCACCATATCTATTGAATGCCTGAAGATATTTTCTTGAAACTTAGTGTATACATGTATTACCCAATAAAGATTCTCTGGTAAAAGTTTGGGTCATGAGGTCAAAGGTCAAAGGTCAAAAGGTCAAGTGAAAATATTAAAACTTTTTTTTTCTCCGTACCTTGGAAAATTGTTCAAGGTATCTTCATGGAACATAGTATATACATGTACTGACTGGAAGTGATTATCTAGAGAATGTAGGGTTCATGGGGTCAAAGGTCAGGGGTCAAAGGTCAAGTGCAACACTTCAAAATTGTACTATTTCCTCATATTTTCCTCAATGAAGTTTATAGGTTTGGTTATTGACAATAAACTTTCATGGAAGTCACATATTGATAGTATTTGTCACACAATATCTCGAAATATTGGTGTTATTCATAGAGTTAAATATTATTTTCCTATGCCCACCCTTTTAATGCTATATTCAGCTTTGATTTTACCTTATTTGAATTATGGCATCATAGCTTGGGGGAACACACATCCAACATACCTCGACAGACTGTCCCGTCTCCAGAAAAAAAGCTCTTCGAATAATTTGTCATGTTTCTTGGAGAGCCCACACCGATGTTTTATTTTATGAAAACAAAATCTTAAAGATAACTGATATTCATTATCATTGTCTGGCCAATTTATGTATAAACTTTCTAATAATTTGTTGCCGTCTGTCTTCACAAGCATGTTTGCGAGAAACCGTTCGTTCCATAAATATCCAACTCGTCACTCAGATGAATTTCATCTGCCTTTAACTAGAACAATGTTTACACAATCTATATTTACATTTGCTGGACCTAAATATTGGAACAACCTTTCTAACAGTTTGAGGACATCTCCAAGTTTAAGTTCTTTTAAGAGTAATCTGAAGAAAAATATTTTGAATAGTTATAAGAATTGTTGATTCTTTATTGGTTGCAAAGAAGTGTAAAATCCAACCTTATATTCTATCGAAATTACAGCTAAGCGGCTCCATCCATCCACTACCTCTCGTGTCCTTCTATTTTTTTTGTCTTTTATCTTCACTCCACGCATTAAGCTGCTTCCTCCCCCCCCCCCCTCTCTCTCATACACACACACACACACACACTCACACACACACACACACACACACACACATACTACTTTGCTTCTCTCCTCTCTTTTCCGGCATGACAGCGACTTAGTGTAGGGATTTGTTCAGGGTTTTTGTTTCGGATAAGTTAGGTTATAGGTTTTTTTGTCTTATTTTTTTTTATTCATTTTCAATGCTTATCAGTTTATCGATCATATAATTTCTTGTATTACGTGTGGGGGGAATGCAGCCTACAAGCTCAGCTTTTTAGCATTCCTCCCCATTTCCAACATTTTCCTATACCTACAAGTTTTCTGTAAATTTATCCTTTACTTTGTATGATGAAATTTATGCACTGTATTCAATTTTTGTAATATATTTATATGTTTTTGTTGGAAATGAAAAATAAATGAATGAATGAAAAACTTAATATTTATGCAATGCCAGCTGGATTATTATTTTTTTAACACTTGGTGTATGCATCTATGTGTAACCTAATAGAAATTCTCTGGAAAGTTTTTTTTTCCTTCTTTTTTTGCCCCAAAGGTCAAAAGGTCAAAGATCAAGTGAAAGTGCTGAACTAACTTTTTCCTCTATATCTTGGAAGTGGAAGTTATCTTGGAACTTAGTACATATTATGCATGTTCTACCTGAAAGTGATTATCTTATGAATTTTAGGGTCAAAGGCCAGATGAAAATGGTAACAATTTACTATTCAATTCAGAAATTGCACTTTTTCTCCATACCGGTACCTTGAAAATTACTCAATGCATAAATGTATGAATGGGTCAAAGTCAAGTTAAAGTCCTTAAATCCCCAAATATATGCTCTCCTAAATTCATCCAATTAAACCTAGGTCAAGGAACGTGAACATTCAACACATTTGTGACAAACTTGTCATTTCAATATTTTGCCAATTTTGTGAAAATGTAATCACACATTGTCCACATGTACTATCTAGACCTACTGGGAAAATCATGCATTATGGCGGAGGCATACCAGTCGCCAAAGCGACATTTCTAGTTTCGCTCTCAATTTATCTTTCAGCCTCGAATACCATTCTGGTTGTACGCCCTCTATCGGTTCGCACTCGCCGCCTATTTCTTCGCTCTTTTGATAACTTACGTCGTACTAGCAGCGAAGACACTGGACCCGAGGCTTTCAATTTATTTCGAGGCCTGGACGTTTACTGCCGCCACATGCTATGTCTGCTTCGCCTTCTTCAATGTCGTGATGGACTTCGTGAAGAGGAGGAAAAACATAGCATTTGAAGGTAAAGTGTTTAGTTTTGGTGTGGGGAAAGGGTCGGGGAAAGGGGAATGTGCGTAGAAATCAAACAAACACAAAATAACTTGTAAGGCTGCTACTGTATTTGATATTCCATCTAATTTTTCTTGCTGACATGGGTACAAGTAGTAACAAATGACTACGATATAGTATAATGCACCACTTAAACTCGCCCTTTACGCGGACACAGAACTAGTCTGCTTGTTTTGATAATTTATAACTTCACACTGTTATACCAGAGATACTCGTAGAATTTAAAGTCTCACAGCTCATAGTTTTTTTCCAAATGAGAAGACTGTCAAACAATGCTTTTAAACCTTCATTTTCATAAATACCATGTGTCATCTGTCAAGACTGTCACTCAAGATTCTGTCTGCCTTTTACACTTCGTAACTGTGTAAGAAAGGTAATTATTGACGAGTTATGCAAAATAGGACTACTCATTTCACATGGAGATGAAAACCTGTGAAAAAAAAGTAGAACAGCGTGAAATTATCATTCCCACCTTTTCTCCAATACATCTCACATGTCTTATACTTGTTATACGGCAAACTGAAAGACGCATTCAACATTTGATTTAGAGCAAATAATAATTCACATACATGAAAAAGAAAAAGATCCGTCAATGGTATAATATCTTTGGTGCATGCTGAGGGCATTCTTTTTTTCTTTTTTTCTACTTAATTTGAGGATTTGTAAGACGATTTTGTAAAGAACAATATCCAAAATGCAAAAGCATTTCTTCAAGCAAAATGCTTAACACTAATCCCTCTTTCTCATCTTTCATTATACTTTCAGATAAATTTCGGTACCAGATTCAGTGGTTCCTCTTTAACATCACAGCCACACCTTCTTTCATTGTATCCATTTTCGACTGGTAGGTGTGGTACTATACACTTTACTACGAAATAAAGGTTCAAGTTTGCACTCCAAGGTTAAAAAGACGGCACCCATTTGGGTTCGAACCTGCACCTCAACAAATTGTACTATTCAATTTGTCATCTTATTGGTTCAACAAAGATCCATGTGGGAATGGCTACGTTAAGCTTTTAAGGTTCATTAAAGCACCCTAAGTGGTACATTAGTTCAAGTTTACGTAATTATTGTGCACTTCTAAGCGATTGTGTTAAAATTCAGTGAGACGAAGGATGAATAATAATAAGGCATTACTTGCAAGTATAGTGTGGAATTCTCCCTGTAAATTATGTTCACAGTCTCTTTCTGCCCATTCCTTTCTAATAAGCTGCATGAAACCTCGCATACAATGCATCATTTAAGACACAAATTACTCAATTTCCTTTTCATATCATATTTCAATACAAAAATGAAATAAGATTTGTTTAATCCAAAAATGAAAAAGAAAAAAAAAGTTTGTACTATTAAACGAACCTTCTTTCTTCTTTTTATTATCATCGAATCTTCGGAATAAATAACTTTTTTTCGAATTAACGAACCTCCAAATTAACGAAACTTATTTCGGAATTCGTTACCAACCTTCGAAATAATGAACCTTTGGAATAACAGAGTGTTATCCCTCGTTACACTATAGAAAAGAGGTACGTACGCAGTGCACACGTGAAGGCTATAAGTTGAGCTTTAAATTGGACGCCCTAAACCAAAGGCTACATTGTGATCTCATTAAAAAAAAAAAATCCGATGATCAAATGTTACGCGGTTTTACACTCAAATAAATTGGTTATAATAGAATTGTTGTAATCATGGGATAGTTTCGTGTTAATGTCTTTGGTACTACATTCAATGTTAAATTAATTACGTAAAGTAAATTACGTTTAAATGGGTTTTCATTAATTGTTGAAATTGTGTAAAGGAGCAACATTAATAAACCCTCTTGAAATGAAAACTGAATTGCAATAAGTACAGATTGCCCCAAATGGGACAAAATATTCAACTCTTGTTCAACTACGGATATGTTGCGCCAATTTAAACCAAAGAATTCTCTTTTATTTCTTAGTATTTACAGTACATGGGAAAACGTAGTGACCTTGCATTCCGTGGGCACCCATCTCCTTCCCACCATCATCTGTCTCATCGAAAGCTTCTTCACCTTGATCGTCGTTCGCTTCGTACACGTTGTCTACCCACTCTCGCTCCTAATCATGTACTTGTTCTTCGCTGTTATGTACTGGGTGGCTGGGGGAACGGACCCGTTCGGAAACCCCTTCATCTATTTCGTACTCGACTTCGAAAACTACCCCGGCATTGCGGTCGCAACCGCGCTGGTCGTTTCCTTTGCAATGCTGCTGTTTCAGGCTATTTTAAAGGGATTGTACGTCCTCCGTGTCCGATGTATGGGCGGCAGAAGAACAGAAGACGTTCTTGCTACGGAAGAAGTGGCAGCTGTCGAACTCGAGATGGAAAACGCATAGTTAGCCAGCTCTATCACCGGTCAAAAACTGTCCATGTCTTGAATAGAGACCTGCTCAATAAGCCAATTCATTATAAGGTCATGTGCACATAGCGGCATAATTATGGAGTTCCTGCTCAAACAAAGAATGGCCTTGCTTACAGAACAGGTGACCAGAATGGTCCATTACCACATGTCGGCATCAGGCACTCATTTCACTGTTTTGTACTGAATGCGTTAACAAACATTTCTATATTGCACCTTTTTGTACCTTCTTCTGCTCAGGCCCACGTAGAATTGTGTATGGCCTATACATGAACAACAAATCTTGGCCATGCTACTAACTGCTAACAAACAGTGTTCTTATTTTGGTCTAATTGATTGCATTCGAAAATTAACATGGTTCAAATATTTTACAAATGCGCATATATGCCACCGTAGTCCGTAAAACACTGGGCATTAACGTCTCACAGTCATTGACGATAATCCTGTATTGTTAGAAATGATCAATTTCAAGTCAACATGAAAGCGAACTATATTTCGCTTCATGATGTTCAATACCACATTGATAAACTGACACTTCATTGATCATCTGCATGAATATTGAAAAAAAAAGAACAAGAAACCTGGCCTTAAAACTTCCTCTGCTGAATTAGTATCTGGGTGAAATATTCCATTGAACCCACATGTCTGCATATTTGGTAAAAGTGATCAGGTGATTATATGTATTACTGACAAACAATCTGACTGGTAAAGTACTAGTAATCCAATTCGGAGTCAGAATTTCCAGTTTCAATAGATTACAGAACATTTAACCTATATGATGATGTTCATTGGATAGGGAGGTACAGGTTTATCCTTGATCGCTTTACTCCTAAATCGAAATAAAGTTGTGGCCTAAGAGTATAATCAACAGTGATGTGTCATTACCTAAACAATTTGATATGAAAAGGAACTCCATTCTTCTTAATTTAAGATATTTGCTATTGTAGCTGCTAATAACAAAGAAAATGTAGGATACTTGCAATCATAACGTGAAGATTATTTTCTGTTTTGTAGTAAGTGACGTATTACTCAAAAGGTTATATCTATAAATGATGGACTTTTAGTTAATGTTTAAAACTATAGCGCTTAACCCATTCTGCGCTTAAACTCTACATGTTTTGAACGTGATGATGGCATTATGGTAAAGTTTTCGGTTGAATGGAAAATTGCGAAGGAAAACATCGGCCAGAAATGATCCCCTTGTCTAAACAGTCTACAAAACTTTGATTACCTGAGATAGTGATCATGAAAATAAGTTGGTTGTTCGATTCAAAACTTATATAGTTCTCTTTTTATGCTTCATCTTCTCCTTATCTTCTTCTCTTTCTTCTTTCATCTTTATTCAATTTTAGCCGCCATCTGCATGATATATGCGCATCTAAATATTTTTCCTATACATTTACCAATTATTGCATTTTTGTTGGCTTCTGTTATGTGATGTGAAAGTATAACAGTTTTGGTGAGAATTTATCATCCCAAAAATCTGACAAGAACTTACGTATGACCTTCGATCAACATCAATTACTAAAGCAAGTAACTTATTTGGCCCCTTTTTGCATGTTTTGACCTCGAATCTCTTTGTCTCACACTCATCTTTTGTCCAGATTATGTATTATTACATGTACCGACAGGGAAATTCGAACATTGAAACAACTCGATCCCCGTGCCAGATCGTCCAAAGTGAATTTACTTTTTACATTCCCAGAAAAAAAAAAATGAATATTGTAAACGCGCAAACTGTACTTAGCTTCACTAAGAGTTACTTTCAAATACTCCTCACCCACCAGGGATTTTACATTATTGTATGGGAGCGACATTCCACTATTGTATCATTTTGTATTGTAATTATGATCCCGGCGATGAAAAGCCATGCTCTGCTGAGTTCTTTTTCACTAGCTCAGTCAACCGGTCCATAATGTACATAAATGTGTCGCCATGAATCTGTGACTTTGCTTTGTATAATATAATCTCGAGAAGTAGGTTGTACTGTGGACCCTGTAGAAACGGTACTTCCATTAACTCTCGCTTTATCGGAGTAGGACTGATAAAATCACAGTTCATGATGACATCGGAAGGCAGTCCAGTACTTGAGGACTCACCACCGGCCGTGCAGACAATGATTAACAGTGAAGATGAGAGCAGAAAGTGGTACTCGGTACAATTGTCGGACTTCAAACTTTGTTGCAGACGACTCAAAGACGTGTCCACACCACACGTGAGTAAGCGCCGTGTAGAGCAAAATTAATCCACACACAGTTTACGAAATTTATCATAAAAATCTCCCCACGAACCTTTTTTTTAAAATTCCATGTAGTAAGAATAATCGCCAAAATAATGACGGAATATGATTCATGGAGATCCATGCCATGGGGATGTAAGCGAACAAAGCGTGTTTGTTATAGGGTTGAGGCCCTCATGTATTAGGGGCCTATACACTCCTTTATATTTGCTGCGACACTGCCTTCCACAGCTACTGTAAACGCCAACTACGAGGCATTTGCATTAAAATGTCATCTCCAATCAAAACCATCTCTAGCCGTCCTTTTGGTTTTGTTTGGGGGTCTTTGATCTATGAGTACCCATGCGTGTATTAACGTGGAACACTAATCACAACAACAAAGCATATAAAGGTTGTTATAACATGCATGTCTTTTGTTGTTGCTTTCTTTACATCCATAGTGATGCAATGGGCTCTCTTATTGTGCAAAAACGAGGTGTGTGTGTAAATGTCTTTCAGATTGCTCTCGAGGGGATTCGACTGCATATAGATTACGGAAGTGATAATGTCATTTTTTTTCTTTTTTTGCTACAGAGTGAGCAGCTGGAACCAGGTGCGTTCATAAAGACTCGGGCCAGGTGCTGTTGCTTTGAATAGCGCATCATTTTTTATGTGTATTTGAGTCCTTCCCAGCATCTCGACTCAGCATAACTTGCATGTTACTCTAATATCAGTGTGCCGAACATAAGACATGGCGAGGGAGCATGATTGTTCCGTCTCGGGGAGGGTGCATTCCAATGTATTTTGTTATACCCCCGCCACACATAGTGTGAATGGGGTATACAGGAATCTCCGTGATGTTGGTCGGGCGGGCGGGCGGTCGGTCGGTCGGTCGGTCTGTTGCAAAATCTTGCGTCGCGAACTCCTCCTACAGTTCTGAAGCAATTTAAATGAAACTTAGGGTAAATGATGATATTGAGGTATAGATGTGCAAGACATGTTTTTTTTTTTTGTGTGTGTGTGTGTTTGTCGGACAATGCGTTGCCATGGTAACCATGATTTTACCAAAACATTGTGGATTGTATAACTTCCATAGTATTTAAGCAATCAGTTTCAAAATTGGTATCTATGATGATCTAGTGTAGTTATGCAAGACACTCTTTGTGTTTGCACTTGACAAAGCGTTGCCATGGTAACCGCATGTTTTCTTCGAAATATTGTGGAGTGAACAACTTCCACAGTTTTGAAGCAATTGAAATCAAAGTTGGTAGGCATTATGGCCTTGAGGCATAGATGTGGAACACATAATTTTTGTGTTTGGAGGACAAAGCGTTGCCAGGGTAACCACAATTTTACCAAAACCTTGTGGATTCAATAACTTCCACACCATTCAAGCAATTAAGGTCAAATTTAGTATGTATGATGATTAGGAGGTGTAGTTATGCAAAACACCAATGTGTTAATATAAGAAAAATGTGTTGCCATGGTAACCACTCATTTTTGTATCAAATTGAACTATTTAATCTATGAAGGTGAAATTTGATGTGTATGATGCTTTTTAAGTGCAGTTTTGCAAAATGTCCTTTGTATTTGTATCGGACAATGCGTTGCCATGGTAACCTCATTTTTTTTATCCTGTGGAGTGAAATTCTTCAACAGTTTTTAAGCAATTGAAACCAAATTTGGTAGGCATTATGGCCCTGAGACATAGATGTGAAACACATAATTTTTGTGTTTGTCGGACAAAGCGTTGCCATGGTAACCACAATTTTACCAAAACCTTGTGGATTCAATAACTTCCACACCATTCAAGCAATTAAGGTCAAATTTAGTATGTATGATGATTAGGAGGTGTAGTTATGCAAGACACCAATGTGTTAATATAAGAAAAATGTGTTGCCATGGTAACCACTCATTTTTGTATCAAATTGAACTATTTAATCTATGAAGGTGAAATTTGGTGTGTATGATGCTTTTTAAGTGCAGTTTTGCAAAATGTCCTTTGTATTTGTATCGGACAATGCGTTGCCATGGTAACCTCATTTTTTTATCCTGTGGAGTGAACTTCAACAGTTTTTAAGCAATTGAAACCAAATTTGGTAGGCATTACGGCCCTGAGGTATAGATGTGGGACACATAATTTTTGTGTTTGTCACACAAACCGTTGCCATGGTAACCACAATTTTACCAAAACCTTGCAGATCGAATAACTTTTCCATCACTCAAGCAATTAAAGTCAAATTTAGTATGTATCATAATCTAGGAGTGTAGTTTTGCAAGATACCAATGTGTTAGTTTAAGGAAAATGTGTTGCCGGGGTCATCCCACGAGACCGACACCCACGAGTCATACGGTCCACGAGACCGACATAAAAAATAGGTCCATGAGTCATACAGCCCATGAGTTATACGGCTCACGAGTCATACAGCCCATGAGTTATACGGCTCACGAGTCATACAGCCAATGACTTCGACACAAGGCACAAAAGGCTCACGAGACCGACACTAAGCAAAGAAAGCCCAGGAGACCGACACTCCACAATTAAGGCTCACGAGACCGACAGTACGCAAAAGAGGCTCATGAGACCGACACTAGGCAAAGAAAGCACTCGAGACCGACACTAGGCAAAGAAGGCTCACGAGACCGACACTAGGCAAAGAAAGCGCACGAGACCGACTCTAGGCAAAGAAGGCTCACGAGACCGACAGGATGAACAGCGCCATCTACATGTCAATTACCTGTATAGGGTGTTCCATTACGAGGAAAATTACATACTGGCGGGTGCAATTTCGTACGCGGCTGTCGAGCGAGAGATTGTAACTAACTAATAACAGCACTATCTACGTACTAAAATATTAAAATGAACAGTCCTCTTCATGGAACCCCCCCCCCCCCAAAAAAAAAAAATGTACGAAAAAATGATAGAGGACAAGAACGATGAATTATTTAGTTCTAGATGCCATCGTGCTATATTTAACAGGCTTTCCTAATTTCTAATTAGACGGTGAACAGGATCTAAGTTCTTTTTTCTCCCTTTTCTTTCTCGCGTCACAAGTTAAGTAGGCCTTATTATATATCCTATCTGCCTGCTTATACCCGCCTTAATAGAGTTCAATTTGTGATTTTCTCTTTAACTATAACGCATGAAATTCAACGGATGAAAAAAAAAATTTAATCGCAGCGATTCACTTCAATTTCAGTGGCTTGTGTTTGTAAAGTTATTATTCTCAAAACGGTACATTTTTATGAAATAGAAAAGTACTTTCATGGATGCATCTCCTTTTTCCGAATTCTTAACGCTGACTCAATTGACGATTACATTATTTTCTGTGAATTTACGCTTTTTCAACCCCTTTGCAGATGACTAGCCCCCCAATATCATGTAAAGCATGTGTGCACTGCACGGCCGTAATAAGGCAAAACAACGTAACTCAGAATACCATGTTCTGAGAAAAACGAGTTTGAAAATTCAATTGGTTCCCATTTTTCCGTCATACGAGTAAAATACTTTTGAAGCAGCGAAGTTTGTTAGGCATTAATAAAGAATATCTCGGGAAAATTTAAGTAAAATAGGACTTCCCGTTTTAGAGTAATTGTCATGTTTAGAATAGATACAGCACTTTACCGAATCACAGTACTGTGCTGATAAGTAATTCTAGTTTGCCAAAAGAGCGTATCCTCACTTACGTTGTGCGAGAATCCTCACGCGGCAACATATCAATTAGGCAAAAGAACGTATCCTGACTTACGGCGCGTAAGCATTCTCCCCCGAAGCCACTTCAGTATGCCAAAAGAACGTATCTTGACTTACAAATATCTGTGCCTAAACCCTTTCATCAATGTAATTAGGCAGAATGACGTATCCCGACTCAATGGCAATAATCTCTATCATTTATTTACTTTGACAATTTTGTTAACTGGATGATAAAAGTCCCGTTATATGTTTTTAAATATATATTATGAATAGTAAAACACAGTAACTTGCAAAATTATCGATGCAATTTAACATTTTCATTTTTTTTCTGGAAACTTACCAAGTAAATATACTAAAATGTAATTAGTTGTTATATACCAATTACCGTAAATTTTTGTTTTACTTCATTTGCATAACAGTTTATTGAGATGTCCATTCTTTTTTATTATCTTTAAGTGTTTGTTTTTTTTTATCCCTTGATGTAAGATTTTTCATTGGGAACATAATCATATTTGGTTTATCATTCATGTTGATTTCACAAAAACGACGAGTTTGGGTAAAGTCTGTAAAATGGATTTCATTACACTTCTTATGCCATGTAACACAATTAAGATGAACTTGAAATATGTATAATTTTTAGCATGACAATGCATGAGTAGCAACCATTATGACTGTATGAGAAGTGGCAAAAAAAAAATAAAATGGGTATAAAAAAAGAATTCTATAGACACCTGTACATACACTTCGTTTCAAAGACACATACACGCTTTTATGTGTTAATATTGAGACTCCTGTTTTAATTTCTATCTTTTCTTTTATTTATTCAACGATTTCCATTGAGATGAAAGGATTTTAACAGAGAGTAATATTGTGTACTTTGTTTATCGCTATAAGTTGTTAATGTTTGGTTGATTGCATGAATTGTATCCGTAAGGTTAAAACTCCTAATGATAACATGGTTCAATTCTTTGAACAACAACAATTAAATAACAACGATTTATCAGGTACTTATGAATCCAGGTTTTAATGTTGTTAGGTGTAAATTGACCACACACACACACACACACACACACATGCACACAAACAACCAAGCAAGTACAAAACCACACAAAACACACACACACACACACACACACACACCGCAGACTTGTCAGAGGTGCAAACATTCTCTCAGTAGAATAACTTTGAGATAGACATGACAGAAACGTAGATGCAGAGACTAATTTACATCTTCTGAAAGGTTTTATAGGGAAAAATGTAAGTACATCTGTTTCTCAAGGACAACAGCATTACATAAATCATTAGATTATTTGCAAGTCTTAAAAATATGAAATAGATATCTACGCTTTCTTTTTACAATTAAAGAGAGAGTTTGATATGCCATTATGCTTTTAGTACATTAAAAGCAAATCAGCAGTAACTAAACATTATCATGATGGTAAATAAGAAATAGAAAAAAAAATGTAATTTACTTCCCGAGTAAGTACCACAGTTGAACTAAACCCTGGGAACAAAAATTTTCAATTTCAATAGAACAGAACATGATTGTGTGTTTGTTTTTTTTCCTGGAGATTAGCTATACTATTACCATATCTCAGACCTTCGAATCAATTTTTACCTTGGAAGATCAGAACATCTACAAATTACAAATTATAAATTGCACACATAACATTTTTAATCCTTACTGTTGTTGAAGAGTAGTAAGAAGTAAATACTTGAGTAAAGAACAATAAATTAGGCAGCTGAAACGAAGGGAAAAATTTGCAACAGTATTCACTTTAAACATATTTCAATAAACACATCTTATCACAACAGTGATTTGCTGTGCTGCAATACATCTGCGTTGTCTGAGAGCTCCCGGAGGGATTAGGCCCAAAACAAATCAAAATTATGCAGGAAATAAGGTTTCTATTTCCCTGGTTTTCTGAAATATGTTGACATGTTTCAATCGACATGATATTGATTTTCAGGGAAAGCATTTACAACAATATTTGATATGAACAAGTGATAGTTCTACCTAAGTTGATAGTCATCATTTCAAAGGACAATGAGGCCTTATCATCCTTTTTTTTTTTCGAAATAGAATCTTTAGTTTCAAGTCAATATAAAAACAAATCTTTCTTGTGCCTTCATAACGTGAGAATAGTCATTAACACTTCACAGTTGAGTTTTGCGAGTTCTTAATTTAACTGTGAAAAATTTACCTGATCCTATATAAACAATCCGACTGTTATAATTTTTCTTCTAGAGTTGACTGATCTTGTGCACATTCCACTCCATCTTTCATGAGATTCTGACGGGCGTGCAAAGCTGTTCTGAAATTTGTCCAGTTGCTCTTTTCTACGCTTTTGAACTGCTCGGTAGACCACTGCAGGAAAATGTAAAAGAAACGGAAGAGAATAATGAACACAAAATAAGGCACTCTGCATTTTCCATAAAAGACAGCTAGTGAATTTCAACTCTGTTTTAGTTATATTATGTGATTAAATTCTTCATTAGACATGGTTGTGTGTAACAAATCCTCTCTCACAGACCCCCCCCCCCTCAAAAAAAAAGAAGCAAAGAAAATGAGAATGAGTATTTATGAAACACACTCACAATATCTATTATTCAACATCATACAAATAACCCCTTGAGGATGTACAAGGCTGTGTGTTTGTTCTGAGAGAGAATGGTAATTATTTCATCAGTTTTCATTTAATATTATTATTTTCTATCGCTAAGGAATGAACTGTGAAATGCGGTATTCTCAAATTATCAGAAAGTCATCATCATGGATTCTGCCTTTTCTTTTTTTAAAATAATTTTTCCAAATGCCGGCTTGTGTCGCAGTGATAATGACAAAACTTGGGTTCATTTCTTCCCCCTTCTTTTACGTTTTTGTTTTTTTTTTGTATGAATTAATAGGTGATTATTCAACTAGTACCTTTTATTGTACTTGATACACTGCATTCCTTTTCTGTGCTGGTCTAGGCTGGCGGTTGGTGTGGACACTGAAAAGAGAGACAAGGAAATATATATTTCAACACGAATGTTAATATTATCTGAAGTAGACGATTGGGTCTTAATATTTGAACTTTCCATAGTATTCAAAACCACCTAACTTCAGAATAAATGTTTGAATTCCATGAGCTTTTGCCCTCAACATTTTTATGGGGGAGGGTGGAACTTATAGCATGTATAGGATCTACCATGGCTACAATGCATTATATTGTATCGAAATGAAAAAAAAAAATGTTTTAAAGAATATGTACAGCTGACTAAAGTTGCACAAAGAATAAAAGAATAAATAAATCAGGCCTCCATAGTGAGCAGGTACAGAGTACCATTAAATATGACTATTTTTTAGGCTTATTTTAAGTGCGTAGATTCCTGTATGTATGAAAACGCCACAATCACATTCTTCATCCTTTCAAGGAATAACAAACAAGATCTAAGACTACTTGTGTTTAACCAAAGATGTATACCAAACATTATTTTTTTGTCCTTACTTTTCTTGCCAAAGTAATGATGTTAATGACATTATTAGAACATATCGTCTGCCATCAGTTCATGTTGCCACTGATGACTAAATGGAATTCATCAGTATCAAGCTTTATCGTCATTAGCTTGAAGTCGAGTCTACTGTTTACTATAAAGCTGTTACTTTTTTATACTTTTAGACGAAAACTGAATTTGAGGTAGACGACGTCAAGTCGAATGATGTCGATGATTATAACAGTATTTTGGGGTCCACTTAATTTATTTGCGCATAGGTAAATTTCTTTTGAGAGTCACTACTTGATCTACTAGACCACTAGTTTAGTACGAGTATCCTACATTTACATTGTCCTTATTACATTAGTAGAACCACAACCACAACCACACCAATGAGCCACGTTTTGCCAAGCCCACCGAAAGGAAAGGCTGTCATACTCATACATAGCTCTAAGTTTGCTCTTTATTTTCATAGCTTGCTGTGTTTTTGTTTATTTATTTTTACTCATTGTTTTCTTAAATGTTAGTGAAAACTATTATCGAAAGTACTGGACCCTACACTAGCATAGCGTACTGTCGTCCACTCTGTACAGCCCAATCGCCGTACTTCGCACGGCGACTGGTCGGGCTAGATCAAACTTAGACCTGACAAATAAATAAATAAAACTTACCGTTGTTACCGCTGATTTTCTTTGTGGTGGCATTAACTGGTCAGGAGAATGTCCATTCCATAGCTGCAAAACAGAACAATGGCCATTACTTCATGGTTCACAGTGCAGCAAAGCTTGCCTGCCAGTCAACCAGAGAGTACTCTGCTGCACCCAGCTGCTGCCAGCTGTAAGTAATACCTGTCGCAACCGGCGCGGCAGCAGCGGCGGCACAACATTCACTGCCGCGGCTGAAATGGATCTGCAGCGCGTAGCCGTATGTATTACACATAGAGTTATGCAGTGTAGCGTGTGTTGTGATGGCCACGATGTTGATACGTTGTTTTGCCGTGCTGACTGTAGCGCGCATGGCCCTGATTTTATACAGCAAAGCGCTGTATGATGACATACGTTCTTTTGGCGTCGCAATTTCTTTCTTTTTTCTTGAGAAACCACCATGAAAAAACAGTGTATGTAAAGATACGTTCATTTGCCGTAACAGCGAAAATGCTTTCTTTGTCATTTCTATACGTATCTCAGGTTACGTTGTTTTGCCTAGCTGGAAACGGCAAAGTTGTGAAAAAAGTGTGTGAGATACGCTTTTTATCTCTGAAATGGTAAACATTTGAGAATTGAGACATTCACCATTAAAAAGAGCGCATTTTATTTAGGAGCCATATGCTCATAACTCAAAATGCCCAAATTTTGAGTTACGTTCCTTTGCCTTATCACGGCCGTGCAACATTGACCATTTTGTGAATAATTTTCTTGTAGTGAACTTCATTTCATACCTGGGTATTTTTGTAGTTGGTTGATTTGAATGTCCACATCATTTTATTTATTTTTTTCTAAGTAGGTGTATACCGGTGTGGGATTTGTAGATAGGGGAACGAGGGTCTTTTGGCATTTTCGAAAGTATAATGTTGAATCATCTCATGCACTTTTACTGAATTTTGTTTATATTTTCACAAACACTCACATACGCAAACACAATTAAAGATCTTTAACCGTTCAGGGGGTGAGGGTGGGCAATTAACAGAGTAATACCCTATATCAACTCTCCTTTTCTATCTCTAGTTGTACCTTATTTATGCCATTACTTGGACACCCTATACAATTAATTGGACTGTAGGTGGCGCTGTTCATTCTGTCGGTCTCGTGGGCCTTCTTTGCCTAGAGTCGGTCTCGTGAGCCTATTCTGCCTATTGTCGGTCTCGTGAGCCTTTTTGCCTAGTGTCGGTCTCGTTAGCCTTTTAAGCGTAATGTCGGTCTCGTGGGCTGTCTTTCCTTAGTGTCGGTCTCGTGAGCCGTTTGTGCGTAGTGTCGAACTCATGGGCTGTATACCTCGTGGGCTTATTCTACTTGATGTCGAACTCATGGGCTTTATTTACTCAGTGTCGAACTGGTGGGCTGTATAACTAGTGGGCTGTATGACTTGTGAGCTGTACGACTCGTGGGCTGTATAACTTGTGAGCTGTATGACTTGTGGGCTGTATGACTCGTGGGTGTCGGTCTCCTGACGTGCACCCGTGTTGCCATGGTAACCACTCATCTTTTTATCAAAATAAACCATTCAAGCTATGAAGGTTAAATTTGGTGTGTATGATGGTCTTTAAGTGTAGTGATGATGGGGGAAAGCATGTTTCCATTTGCTGTAAGTTTTATACTCAGTGTCAACTCTGTACATAATTGTACAGCAAACTAAAATTATTCTGTTTCCAATCGGACAAATGCACAAACTTGGTATCAACGTCCATGCCCCCATGACATCACATACTATAAAGCGACACTGGGGGCGGGGGTATTAATTACCTTTAGTGATAATTCTAGTTATTTATATAAGTACTTTAGCAATGATTAACAGACGAGATCACAACCAGAATTTAGGACCCCGTTTATAGTGAGGGAAAAGGCCGGGCTCGGCCGCGGCCGAGCCGGCCTTCATTACTTTGTAAACGCGCAAAAGGCCAAATGCGGGGCAAAATCGGCCGCGCATTTGTCCAGGCTCTGGAGGTAGTCTCGGCCGCGGCTCGAAAACTGGGCCAAATGTCGGCACCAAATTTACTCTGGCTTCGAGACCCTCTGCCCGTGCTATTTAGCTATTCAGGATATTAACCCCCTCAACGTCAAAAACTAGTATAGTTAAAGGTGGTTTTGTCCTGCAAAGGATTTTTCTTTCGACAAAGGCCTTTGCCGAACGGCGACCTCGCCGCCATGGAATCCAGTTGGCAAAGGGACTGGAAACCAGACTATACCAAATTGCGTTTGTCTACAAGCAGAGCGCCCCCACGATAATATATTGAAAGGTTTGAATTAAATGCCCGGGCCGAGCCCGGCACTGTAAACGGACAGAATTGCGGGGCTCGGCCCGCAATTCAGGCCCGCAATTCAGGCCGGGCTCGGACGGGGCTCGGCCGCGGCTCGGCTCGGCTCAGCCCCGCACTGTAAACGGGGTCCTGGATCACTGATCCGCAAGGCATGACAAAATGCGGCAGAGACTGCCTCTAGAGCTTGGCACTAATGCGCGGCCGATTTTGGCCCCGCATTTGGCCTTTTGCGCGTTCACAGTAAACTGTGAAATGAAGGCCGGACTCGGCCGCGGTCAAGCCCGGCCTTTTCACTCACTGTAAACGGGGTCCAGGTGATCTAACTTTGTGTAAACCTTTAATGAAAGCAGACAGGCCTCTCGTTTTCCTTTTCCCTTCTACTATCCTACCCTTCTATCTCTACGCAAGTCATCCCTCCCTCATATTTTTCAAATATGTATTATGTACGAGTGCTGCCTGTAAATAAAGCTATATGTGTGGCACCAAAAACTATAGATGGAATTTATACTTGAGAGGGGCAATTCCTCGAAAAATGTTACTTTTCCTAAAAATCCTAAACCTACAATAATTTAAAATATATATAAGCTACAGGGACAAATTTAGTATCAAATGCTAGAACTTGTCAAGTTCTTTCATTTGAGTGGTATATTGATACAATTGAAGTGCATCTAGGCATTCTTTTCTTCAAAAAACCCATTTTGGGGTAAAAGTTTTGATAACTTTTGTTAAAACATACAATCTTTGACTCTCATTATTCCATATTCAGCAACACTTCAGCATTTGTTTCAAAGAGGTTTATGGTTAAGAATGAACCCAAAACACTAATATTAGCCTTGTCTGAGATTCGAACTCTTTAAGAATATGAATATTGGGACTTTAAAAAGTGGACAAAATTGTAATGTCCGTAACGCTACATTTGTGAACCTGTAGAGTAAATGCTGAATGTGTTGTACACAGTTATCGATCTAAAAGTTAAACAGGACCTGAGCATTCATTTCAGAAGAAAATTCCTTTTACTTGATGCTCTGATTCATAAATTTCTCAACATATCCACATTGAGGTAAATAATCGTGTCCAAAAAATGTAATGTCCGTAACGGCAAGCATTTTGTGTAATATCTACCAAATGATTTGTAATAACTGATCAAAACTCTGACTGTTAACATTTCAGGACGACTGGGTTAGAATAAACCACGAATGGATTAAGAATGATTATGCTTAGTTGTTGAAATAAGCCCACAAAGTCACAAAACAAAATTCTCTAAATGTAATGTCCGTACACTGGAATTGCCCATTGGTTTTACAACTACGTGAGGTGGACCAGCCGGAGCCCCTTCACACTGTATAATACCAAAGAAACCAGAATGATCATCTGATGAATTATTAAAAAAAAAAATGTCTAGCCAGCTTGCTGAGAATTCTGATACCCTCTCCTATATTCTCCTTTCATATTTCAGCTTAAGGTATGTACATGTAACTGATATTATCATTATTTTGTTTAAAACACTTCCATAGCCCAAATTTTTCCGGGGTTCGCATTCGAATTGTATTCAACCCACAGTGCATTACATTTTTCTCTGAAAGGACTCTTACAATAATTACGATTATAATACACAACGTATATTCATACGATCACTATTTATTTTTTTTCAGCCACAATTACCAATCTGCCTGTACGTCCTTTATCGATTTGTCGTGGCTGCCTACTTCCTCTCGACTTTGATTACTTTCTACGTACTCATGGGAATGTTTGTGGGCCCGAAGTTCCTCATTTATTTCGTCATTTGGAAGTTTCTCACCGCCACAAGCTATGTTTGTTTTGCGTTCTTGAATGCTGCATTGGACTTTAGGAGGGGCAGGATAAATGCAACGCTTGAAGGTACAATTATGTAAGGTTGGAGTCGAAAGGGGGTAGGGAAGGGGGACGCTAATACAAATACCAACGACATGGTATCAAAAGAATAGACAGATGTATTCATCTGTTGATGATTTGATTCTCCTCAAAGGCTATCCATGTCAGGTTGTAGAAACTTACGTGAGACTTTTCCATGCTTTACCCCCCGACAAAGCTTTATTTCGAGACACACTTTCGCAATGTGATGATTTCATTAATTTCATAGAATTTATGAAACTTATGCTGCACTCATGGTCTTTTTAATGATATTCTCTATCGGGATTTTATTCGATATCGACTCAGTTTCAAAATGAAACTAGTACATGTATGAGCAAAAATGAGCAGCTGTATTTTTTAAACTAATTTGCTGCTGAATCACATTCATTTTTAACATGAAATATGTATATCATGTATATCAAAGTGATAGAAAATTTTGCTCAATTCTCATGACAGCAAAAAAAACCCCAAATAAGTTATTTTGATCAACTTGATTGAAATAATGAATATCTGTTTCCCTTACACTTGGGAACATGGCATTTCACCGAAACTAAAGTAAACTACAGTGCACTCCCGTTACAACACTGCAAAAAGTCCGGTGTTAAATAGTGAACACCGAGCTGGTGTTAAATTTTCGGTGCTCATTTATGGTGTTAAATTAACACCCCCGGGTGTCATTTCCAAATTTTAAACTGTTTTTTGAAGAGTTTCTTAGTAACTGCACTTCTTGTTGATTTTTAATTTAAACAAGACGATCAAGAATTTTACATTAAAATACTAGATTTTTGAAAAAATGTGAAAATAAATTTACACCAAAGTAACACCAGCTGGTGTGGTCCCTTATTGAAGCTGGACGGGTGTTAAACCATTGATATTAACACCAACAAATATCAAATCAACACCATGTGGTGTCATTTTTTAATTAACACCAGTACAGTGTCAAAATAACACCAGGTACAGTGTCAAATTAACACCACGCAGTGTCAGGTGAACACTTTTCAACACCATCACAGTGCATTTTTAACACCTGTGGGTGTGGTCCTTTATTGAAGTTTGATCGGTGTTAGATTTAACATCCGTGGTGTTAAATCTAACACCCATGTTTTTACAGTGAACGAACACGGTTATAACGAAATTTCGTTACAACGAAGTAAAACTTCTGGTCCCAAAATTATCGCTATTAAAGTCTATGGTACACAATTCGCTTATAACGAACAAGTCTTTTCCGAGTGCCACTGACAAAGAAAAGCAAGAGAAATGTGCTCGGTTATAACGAAAAGCGGATCGCTTTCGAGAATAAGTAGCGGAACAAGCATCTATAGCGTCTCTGCATGGGCGAACGCTTGACACCACTGTTTGTTCGCTCCGTGTGTCACGCACAGTTTCCGAGGGGAACTTGCGTTATTGTAATACAATAATCTGAAATTAGATAAGGTTCGTTTTATTGTTCCAAAGATTCTTTATTACGAAACACACAGATTCCGATACACCTAAATGTCCGTTAGTTCGGAAATGAAATAGGGTTTGTTATTACGAACATTTTAGCGTTATTCCAAAGGTTCGTTATTGATAAGGTTCGTTAATACAACAATGAAATTTATGGTTCTTATTACGACGGTTCGTTTGTAATAAAATAATAGGAATTCCAAACGTTCATTACTCGGAATATTGAAAAAAAAAACTTCGTCAATCCAGAAGTGAAAGAGGTGAGTCCACAAACAAAACTTCAGAATGACAAACCTTACAATCGTCTTAAGATAACCGAACTTTCAAAATAAGTTTTCTTTTTTCTTTTTTTATTAACAAACTTTCTTTGGAATAACAAACCTTATTTCATTTTCGGATTAAAAAACCTTCGGAACAACGAACCTTCGGAATAGTGAACCTTTCTCATTTTCTGATTGACAAACCTTCGGAATGAAGAACCTCATTTCATTTTCCGATCAACTGAACAATATATTTCTATCTAAATTATGAACTTTCGGAATAACGAATCTTCGGAAGAGCGAATCTTCAGATGAAGGAACCTTCGAAATCCCGGGAATGGCGCAACTTCGGAATAAGGAGCCTTCGGAGTAACTTTAGCAAGAAACGACCTTTGGAATAGCGAATCCTAAACCATCATTTTCTATGCATGTGTACCAACAAAAACAACTTGATGTTCTCTTTTAAATGTAATATTTAATCGAAATTAAAAAGGTACCATCCCATTTCACATATAGCTTTCCAGTGTATGATGGGTATTTAACAAACAGAATACATGTATGATATGCTTGGTTTCCTTGTTTTCGTTATATACTGTATTTGTTCGTTATAACGAAAGAAAACTGCCGGTCCCGAGCATTTCGTTATAACGGGAGTGCACTCTATGATATTTCATGAATAATGAAAACAAATACAATGCATTACCATGCTTTTCAACCAATCTGTATTGCAATGGTCTATTATAAATCTGTTGTGTACACGTGTATGGGAAGAAAACAAAATATGATTGCAGTAAATTCTGTCACAGATTTTACCCTTCCTCACGTACTCAAGGATTCAAATTTTTACCGCGTTTCTCACAAAATCAGACACGTTCAAGAATGTTGGACCATGCAGCGAATATTATTCAAATTGTAAACATTGTCTCTCATACAGAATACCTCCTTTCTCTATCAACATTACGATCGAATTTGAAAATTAAAATGAAGCAATGCTATACCTTTTTGGGGGGCGGGGGTAGAAATTATTTGGAGGAAAATTTTTAATCAAGTGGTTTTTTTTTTTGGTTTTTTTTTCATATGCATGTCCACAAAAGTTGTACGAACACAGAAAAGGGTAATTGATCATCTATGTTTTTGTTGCTTCCCACTACATAATTGATTCTTGCTTCGTAAGACATTATGAAAACATATCTTTCTCTCTTAAACACCTTTCTTTCAGACAAATTTCGGTACCAGACTCAATGGTTTCTCTTGAACGTCACCGCCGTTAATTGCATCATCGATTCCATATTTCACTGGTGGTACAGGTTCCATACAGGAATTGTGGAGCATGACGCGGTAACCAACCTGTTTATAGTCAGCTGCCTTGACTTACCCATTGCAGTCTGTCTGATTGACATCTTCCTCACCCTTATCGTCGTCCGCTTCGTACACGTTGTCTACCCACTGTCGTGCCTGATCGTGTACTTGCTCTTCACTGTCATCTGCTTGGCGGCTGGGGGAAAGAATTCTTTGAGAAACTTTTACATGTTTGCCTTTCTCGACTTCAAAAACCAACCCGGCATAGCGGCCGCAACCACGGTGGGTGCGACCTTTGCAGCTCTGCTCGCTCAGGCCACTTTGAAAGGATTGTACGCCCTCCGTGTCCGATGTATGGATAGTAGAAGAACAGAAGCAGCTCACCTTACAGAGGAGATGTCAGCCGTCGAGCTCGAATCAGTGGCCGCGGAGTTTAGAGCCGTATGAAAGAGTGCGGCCTGTTCGGTTTTCGGTTTTATAAGAAGAAGTCCCCCCCCCCCCCCAAAAAAAAAAAAAAAAAAAACCAACAACAACAACAACAACAACAACAAAAACAACAAACAAACTAAAATTCAGACAAAGAGAAAAATATTCCCTACAGAATGATACAAAAATGGCAAAAATCGGATACGAAATAAGTAATATATTACATTTCGAAATGTTCACATTTTTTTTCAGAAAAAATGTCTTGAACAGAGCTCACAAACGGTCCAGGTACCGTTTATTTGTCACGAGTGCGAATGCGATGCAATATTCTTAATTCAAAACTTTAAAAGCATATGCACAAAAATATTTGAGGGAAGGTAATTTCTGTGTACATACAGATGATACAGTGAAAATTATCAATAAAATAAAGCCCGGCTGAAGTCAACCAACAGACATTTTATCTGCATGGCGCATTTTTTTTTTTTTTTTTTTTTTGGTCATCAGGTAATCGTTATAGGTCCTTTGCATGGCGCCCATTGTCAGCAGTAAGTCAAACTCTTATTTTATCACTGATCTCTATACAAGGTATGTGTCACCAAGATAGTGTGTTGTCCCTTCGTGAGATTATCGCTCCTTTCATTTGTACGCTTTCTCTTTTTTTTTTCTTTCCTGAACGTGCTTACTGCCGTAAATTTCTTTTTATTGAAGGGGTGGTGAAGTTCCGGTTAAGACGGGGTTTAAGGTTTCCGATATTTTTCTATGATGATTTTTTTAAGGTAATGAGAAAATGTTATGCAAAGAATTTAAACGTTATTTCTTTAAAAGAAGTAAAATTGTAACTAAGTTGAATTGTTTTTACAGTTGAGAATTTATCTATCCCGTCTCTATATTGTGTGCACTTTTTAAAAAATCATAGCATGATTAATTTCAGGGAATTATTACATTTGTTGACGCTGCAGCATTTTGAGGAAATTAATAATTGTATATTAATAACAGAAATTATGTGAACCCAAAATGTAGAACTCCGTTCCTGCTGAATGAAAAAAAAAACAGTATTTAGTTTTGACACGTTCAATTTAGGTTTTGTTTTTGTTTTCAATATTGATATTACTATTAATATCGTTACCATAAGAAAAAAATTAAACACAATGGATAACCTTGCTTTCAGGTCCAGTGATTGTCATTATCTTGTCGTTCTCCAAACTGTACACGGATCTTATTCTATTAAGTTGTATCTGACATGCTGGTTGCACTTTGTCTTCCTATAGGCTCATGACCCTTTTGTCCCGTGTTGTTTATTTGCTTGGGTTTACATTGTTGTTTGAACTTTGTCTTCGTTCGTGTCTGTGTGTGTGTGTTTGTGTGTATGTGTGCATGTCTCTGTGTGCGTGTGTCTGTGTCATCTTGTAGCATTGCTTTACTTGTACCTATTTCTCTTTTCTCTTCGTTTATATGGATACATACGCATTCGGTATATGATATACGACCTTTTTTTTCGTTTTTAGTCAGGGAACTTGCTACATGTAAAAGCTCAACTTTTTTATTTGCAAGTTCCATATATTCCTTTATACTACTTATTGCTATTACAACTCACAGTGATTTCATGAACATCAAAATATTTGTATAGGCCCTATTACTTGTACGACAATTATATGCATGTATGTGCAGGTAGGCCTATTATACGTTTTATGCTTCTATGCTATTGTATGTATTTGTGTTTACTTTATACATGAACCAGTTCATTCTCTTGTACAAAATTTCAGTGTTATTTTGCCCAATTTTGTATTATTAGGATGTGAAAATAAAATTAAACAAAATATTTACAGTATAAATTCATGACAATCACAAAATTGTCATTGCTCAGTTTCAGTTTGCACGTATATATACGAATGTGAGTATGAGGGTGGAGGGAGAATGGATGTATAAGGATTATTTTCATATAAGTGATATGCCTGAAGACTTTGACAGCGAGAGGAGGCAACTCCTTTGGTGCTTATTTGAGATATTTGCAGCTTGACGAAGGTGCTGAAAAGCAAAGGCGAGTCTATAATAAAATTGAATATTTCCAATCGCTGCAGCTCAAAGAATATTCCTTGTTACGTAACAACTGAGGTATTACTGAAAAACTCTTATTTTGCTCTGATGATGAACTCACTGTAGAATGTTTGGAAAGGTCGCTTGAGTGATTTTGCTTTCCACCATGACCGATCGATGCCCATCACAGGATAATACTGAAGGCAAAATACGTACAAATTTTCTGTCAATGATAACTTAATAGTATCTTTGGCAGACAATGGATGTGTCCTAAACAGAAAACTGTGCCTACTGATTACTTTACTGATTAGTTTACTGACTTCCAACGTTCTCTGTGTGGGAAAATAAAGCTGTGCCTCATACCAAGGAACAGCAACAGCATATTTTATGTCGTGATTACAGAAATAGCAGCTGTTGAATTGAACTGAAAATTGAAGTGAATTAATTTCTCATATTTCACAACAAAACTAAATGCGAAGCATATCACTTGACAAAAGGTTATCAAAATCATGAGATTACAATTCGAAACATGGCTACAAAAAAAAAATGCGATGATATACGAGCAAAGAAATAACACGAAATAATAGACGAAACCACGGTTTTGGTCCACTCCGAATAGGTGTGTGAATGGAATACTTCGAGACCAATTAAAAACATTACTTGTAGGTACATGTACTTGGTGGCTTATATGATTAAACATTTTCTAATGTGTTTCATAGAATAGATAACAAAAAGCAAGATACGTCATGAGAATAAGGATACGAAATGTATTCAGATATTGATAGTGAACGACAAACTTACAGACGGAAAATAAAGAAAGGTACCATGCTCACTTCAGCTAATATAGAAGATAGCTCTTTGGACTCAGAATTGTAAAAAAAAAAAAGGACATTAACCAAACTGAATTTCAATGTGCCAGTTAGCTAAAGGATAATGAACGCCTTATTCCCATAGTATGTAGCGGATGTCAAAATTCATTGTCGTACGTTTTTAACACCAAAGAATTTACTTTGCTCTTAAAGATAGGGAGGGGGTGACTTACGATAAGTAAAATCCCAGATAAAAGAACCATGATACTGGACTTCATTGTGTGTTTATTTGTGCGAGTTTTTAGAAGAGAACATAAAAAAAACGTTGTTGTTTATTGACAATTGATTTCCCTTTAAAATCATGACACTATTTTCCAGGTATTTAAAAACCAATGAAAAGGCTTTAAAACATATTTGCATTGGCCATTCGTAAAGTATTGGTGAGAATGTGACAGTAACGATTATATTTGTTGTTATTCAAAGGGGGGATAATAGGATTATTGTCTATGTATGTATAATATATATCCATGAATATGATATATCTTTACAAATCTAAGTCTTCGATTAATGCAGCTTAAAAGCGGTTTTAATATCCATGGAGATTTCAGCATTCTTCTGAACTTTGATCGAGACACAGTTAGTGAGGGAAAAGTAGTATCATAGTGAAACAAAATATTATGATGTATCAATAAAAATATTTAGTATCTTTCAAAATGGACAATCATGTAACGTGTTTATTTCTCTTCAAATATCTTAAGATTACTTTGGATCAATCTTATGAAGCAAATCTATAAATTTCACAAAATTTTATTTTACTGAGAACATAGTGAGAACATAGCATGCTTTTATTTCAATGTCAATTTCAATTCATTTACTTTTACTCTTCTTTAACCAACAAAACATAACATAATTTATCAGGAATTATATCATAAACATTCAACATTGCAAAGGATAAATGATACAAATAAACATAGAACTGCATACTGGCAAAAATACAAAATTATGCTCCAGTTGAGAAAAAAAAAATAGAAGTCCACTGTAAAGCAAGCTTGCATATTGTGAACCACACACAAAAAGTTATCATGAAATACTTATTTTTAAAAGATTTAGCACAAATATACTTGAAAACAGGATGGAACAAAACAGGAGAAACACAACAACATGACACCACTTGACAGAATAGATGGAAAGAATAGATGAAAAAATGCCTACATGCTGAACAAGGGAAATAAATAGGAAATGGTAAAAAATGTCTTTCACAATACCTCGTTCAAAATTAGATATCTTTATTCATTATCAACAAAAATAAAAATGAAAGATAAAATCGTTTCAGATACTTGACTTTTGGCTCTCTCTTTTCTCTTCGTTTATATGGATACAAACGCATATGATGTACGATATACGACCTTTTTTTGTTTGTTTGTTTTCAGTCAGGGAACCAGCATCCTGCTACATGTAAAAGCTCAACCTTCATTTTCAAGTTCAACACATATTCCTTTATACTTCTTATTGCTATTACAGCTCACAGTGATTTCATGAAAATCGAAATATTTGTATATTACTTGTATCGAAAGTTATGTGCATGTATGTGCAGGTAGGCCTATTATACGTTTTATGCTTCTATGCTATTGTATGTATTTGTGTTTACTTTATACATGAACCAGTTCATTCTCTTGTACAAAATTTCAGTGTTATTTTGTCCAATTTTGTATTATTAGGATATGAAAGTGTAATTAAAAAAATATTTACAGTATAAATTCATGACAATCACAAAATTGTCATTGCTCAGTTTCAGTTTGCATGTATATGTACGTATGAGAGTATGTGAGTATGAGGGTGGAGGGAGAATGGATGTATAAGGATTATTTTCATATAAGTGATAAGCCTGAAAACTTTGACAGCGAGAGGAGGCAACTCCTTTGGTGCTTATTTGAGATATTTGCAACTTGACGAAGGTGCTGAAAAGCAAAGGCGAGTCTAATAATAAAAGTTGATATTTCCAATCGCTGCAGCTCAAAGAATATTCCTTGTTACGTAACAACTGAGGCAATACTGGAAAACTCTTATTTTGCTCTGATGATGGACTCACTGTAGAATGTTTAGAAAGGTCGCTTAAGTTCCACCATGACCGATCGATACCCATCACAGGATGATACTGAAGGCAAAATACGTACAAATTATCTCTTAGATAGTGGATGTGTCCTAAACAGAAAACTGTGTCTACTAATTACTTTACTGATTAGTTTACTGACTTCCAACGTCCTCTGCGCAGGAAAATGAAGCTGTGCCTCATACCAAGGAACGGCAACAGCATACTTTATATCGTGATTACAGAAATAGCAGCCGTTGAGTTGAACTTAAAATTGAAGTGAATTAATTTCTCATATTTCACAACAAAACTAAATGCGATGCATATCACTAGAGAAAAAGTTATCAAAATCATGAGATTACAATTCGAGACATGGCTACAAAAAAAAATGCGATGATATACGAGCAAAGAAATAACACGAAATAATAGACGAAATCACGGTTTTGGTCTACTACGAATAGGAGTGTAAATGAAATACTACGAGACCAATTAAAAACATTACTTGTAGGTACATGTACTTGTCGACTTATAGGATTGAACATTTTTTAATGTGTTTCATAGAATAGATAACAAAAAGCAAGATACGTCATGAGAATAAGAAATTTATTCAGATATTGATAGTGAACGACAAATTTACAGACGGAAAATAAAGAAAGGTATCATGCTCACTTCAGCTAATAGAAGATAGCTCTTTGGACTCAGAATTGTAAAAAAAAAAAGAAAAAAAAAGAAAAAAAGGACATTAATATCAAACTGAATTTCAATGTGCCAGTTAGCTAAAGGATAATGAACGCCTTATTACCAAAGTATGTAGTGGATGATACAAATTCATTGTCGTACGTTTTTAACACCAAAGAATTTACTTTCCTCTTAAAGATAGGGAGGGGGTGACTTACGATAAGTAAAATTCCAGATAAAAGAACCATGATACTGGACTTCCTTGCGTGTTTATTTGTGTGAGTTTTTAGAACAGAACATAAAAAACGTTGTTGTTTATTGACAATTGATTTTCCTTTAAAATCATGACACTATTTTCCAGGTATTTGAAAACCATTGAAAAGGCTTTAAAACATATTGGCATTGGCCATTCGTAACGTATTGGTGAGAATGTGACAATAACGATTATATTTGTTCTTATTCAAAGGTAGGATTATATTGTCTATGTATATATGAAGAGTTTGTTCGCAAAAACCGATAAGTCCATTTTTGAAGATTTTGAAGTACGGTCTCTGTCATAAAGTACAAAATAATACCTTTTAAATGATATATCGGTCACTACATATAAAGGTACATCTTTAAAGTTATGGTCAAAAGAAGCAAAATTGTTATTATTCTCTTTATTTTTCTTGACCTTTAATGGGTTTTAACGGACTGCAAGGAAGTTAAAACAATTTACTCTTGAAGGACACAGTAGCGACGTTGCCGGGCAGATATAGGGCAGGGGGGATTACGCAACAGGTGACCCCTGCTCTTGCTGCCCCTCTCGTTTGCGGGGGTAAGCGCACGCGGTGAAGAAATTGCTTAGGTAGCGTCATTCGATGGTGGTTTGTCGTGGAAGCAGGAAGTAATTGAGGCGGCTCCTAATATTGGATTTCGTGCATTGTCTTACACATTGAACTTCGAAACCCACCTCCTCCCCGTCCGCCTCCTGCAAATCTTGGATTGGTATTTCATTTCTTATGGGTGTTTCGATAATTGATAACAAAGTACATAGGGGGCAAGCTTACCTACGTATTTCCATACGGGCGTCGTAATGGACGTTTCGGTTTTGATGGAAACGGATGTGCCGATTAATGATAACAATATTTGAATGGATGTCAGGGAGGCATGGGTTGTAAGGTAACAGTGGGATAGTGTGGCCATTCTCAAGAGCGTAGCTTGGTTGCACCGCGCAGGTGGACCGCAGGGGAATTTTCCGGCGACATTTTCCCTTCATAATAATGGTGGTTGAGAAAGCTGAAGGGTTTTTTGCTGGTTTTTCGCCCCTGCTTGGGGGTTGCCACACTTTGCGGCCGTATTTTGATAAAATTAAGCCGCTATAGGATAACATCTGCTTTAAAGTACAGTTTGAATCGTTCATAATTATATTCCTCTCGAGGTAAAGGGGGCTTTGTTCTGGTAACATACTTTTGGATGCAATTCTATTTACCGGCGAGTAGCGAAGCAGGCTGACCTTAGTACCACGAGGATGGATTGTTATCTAAGCCCTCCGTAAATATGCGAGTCTTGGGGCAGTCGCGCTGGTCGGTGACTGCTTCAAGGCGCGGACGCAAGGGATCGGAGTTGGTATATGTGCCCTCGTGAAGCACTTGTTAATGCGACCAGAACAGGTGTTTGGGTTTTATTTCCTGCCAATTTCGCTATCGGTGCGGCGGGGCAGATGGACTTTTACGGGTGGCTTTGCTTTCGCTTGATATACCAGTTGAGTAACATTGGTTTACTATATGAATTAAGGGCCCTTGTCACAGAGGCTATAAACCCCCTTCATCTCGGGATGCATAATGCTGTGAAGTGTATTACTATTGTACGTGTTTGGAATGGTGTAAGAAGTTCTCACTATATCAAAATGTATATGCAAGATCGAACTCGTTATTATGGATAAGCACGTTGTCATTCGATTGTATGGATTATATAACTTATGGCTTCCACGATTAAACCACCATAACCGCAGATTTGGTTTTCCATGTCTTTTTATTGTGTCGTAGCAAGGAGTAATCGCAAATATCTCCATTCGGCAAATATGGACTTATCGGTTTTTGCAAACAAACTCTTCATATGTATAATATATATGAATATGATATATCTTTACAAATCTAAGTCTTCAATTAATACAGCTTAAAAGCAGTTTTAATATCCATGGAGATTTCAGAATTCTTTTGAACTTTGATCGAGACACAGTTAAGTGACGGAAAAATAGTATCGTAGTGAAACAAAATAATATGATGTATCAATAAAAATATCTAGTATCTTTCATAATGGACAATCATGTAACCTGTTTATTTTTCTTCAAATATTTTAAGATTACTTTGGAGCAATCTTATGAAGCAAGTCTATAAATTTAACAAAATTTTATTTTACTGAGAACATAGTGAGAACATAGCATGTTTTTAATCAAATGTCAATTTCAATTCATTTATTTTTACTCTTCCTTAACCAACAAAACATAACATAATTTATCAGGAATTATATCATAAACATTCAACATTGCAAAGGATGAATGATACAAATAAACATAGAAATGCATAATGGCAAAAATACAAAATTATGCTCCAGTTGAGAAAAAAAAAATAGAAGTCCACTGTAAAGCAAGCTTGTATATGGTGAACCACACACAAACAATTCTCATGAAATACTTATTTTTAAAAGATTTAGCACAAATATACTTGAAAACAGGATGGAACAAAACAGGAGAAACACAACAACATGACAACACTTGACAGAATAGATGGAAAGAATAGATGGAAAAAATGCCTACATGCCGAACAAGGGAAATAAATAGGGAATGGTAAAAAATGTCCTTCGCAATACCTCGTTCAAAATTAGATATCTTTATGCATTATCAGCAAAAATAAAAATGAAAGATAAAATCGTTTCACATCCTTGACTTTTGGCTTCCCGCACCAAACCATCTCACCCTAAATCACTGAAAGTCTATAGTTGGCTCAGAACGTCAATTATTGGTAATTTTTCTTTTTTTTTACTTTACAAATTTACGTAAAAAAAATCAGACCAAAGTTGACGGACTAGCAAAATACTTAGAATCGTTAACGCCGTCTCCTTTCTTCATCTCACAGATTTCAGCTCATGATAAGGAATCATTATATGAAATCATTAGGTTAAAATAAATTTTCCACGGTTTAAGTTAATTGGATTTCCCATTTCAAAATGCGTTCGAGTATTTGTAATCGAATATTCATACCAGCAGTATTTGAATAGTTTCTTGTAAAGCAATGATGCAATATCATACCAAAACTGTAATTATCTTTTTTCTATATATATATATTTTCTTTTTTTTTTCATTTAATTTCACAAATTTTAACTTTAATTTCGTCGCGGGATGTCGGGAATAGGCCATCTTACTTTCAAATTCATCTTTCGTCGTTCATTTTCAAATAAAGACCATTCAATGAAGTCATTGTGCATACATTTTCGTCATTTACAGTTCAAATTCGTCAGCCTCACTCGCAGCAACTCAAAACAGCAGGATCGATTTCGTCTTTTGTCAGTCATCTTCGTTAAATTTTCATTCATATTCGCCTCATGTCGCTATCAGATGTGATTTTCCCGTCATTCATTTTTTTTTTCTGTAACTGTTCACATTTTACATTCAAGAATTTGACATACACACAAGTTTCCCCCCCCCCACACACACACACACATACACACAAGAGATCTGAGTACACACTGATACAAACAGACGTACCGTCTCGCACACGAAAACGCACTGACAAATGATTTCTAGGCAAACATGATTAAAACACAATAATAATTTTAAACATAATAATGTTTGCTGCTTTCCAGGGTAAAACATTTAAAGTTTGCTTCATGCATTGTGATGCGAAAACCTGAAAATTACGAGTTAAAGTTCAAAAGATGACACTGACATACTGTCCTGGGTTATGACTTTTGACTGTGGTTTATCCTTCAATCTCCTGTAGCGCAATAATGTGTAACGATACAATTTACCAGAGAAAGTAAAAATATGTCGGCTTAAAGTTGGTTCACCCTCAAAATAAAGAATCGACAATATCTGGCCAATTTAAATGAAAAATTCATGAAATTGTGTGAACAAAAAAGGAATTTGATCTTCACATTCTGCGATCCGTCAGCAGGAGGGATGAATTTGAATGACAATTGACGATTTTGAATGACAAATGTGCGAAAATGAATGGGACAACCTATATTATTTCTCTCGTTCACTTTCTTTCAGCCGAGAATTTCTGTTTTGTTGTACGCCCTCTATCGGTTTGCACTCGCCGCTTATTTCTTCGCTATTTTGGTAACTTATTTCGTTCTTGGAGCGAAGACATTTGAACATAATATGCTGTCGCCACGTGTTACGTCTGCATTGCCGTCTATAATGTCGTGATAGACTTCACGAAGAGCAGGAAAAGTGTAGCTCTTGAAGTTAATGGTATTATTTATTCAAGGTTCAAAAACTGTAGATGTATTTGCGAACAAGATGATCTAAACGCTTTGGAGAAAACAACATTTGCTATGCTCAACTTTTTTAATTTGTCACCAAAGGGGTTTTGTTTGTTTGTCTTTGTGTTTGTGTGTGTGCTTGTGTGTGCGTTTGTGTGTGTATGGTATTGATTGCCCTTTGACATTTGTTGTTTAGCATTGTTATTCTTTCTTTGTCTCTAAATCTCTCGTATTTTCAGAGAAATTTCGGTACCAGATTCAGTGGTTTTTCTTTAATCTCTCCGCCGGCCCTTGAACCATCTTCGTTACAGCGACTCGCGACGGGTCACTGTTATCATTGCTACCTCAGAAAAAGTAACGACCTTGCTTTACGTCAGCATCTTTTACTTCGCCACCGTCGTCAGCCACATTGAAATTTTCTCATCCTGATCGTCGCCCGCCTCGTGCACGTCGTGTACCCACTCTCGTTCCTGATCGTGTACTTACTCTTCGCTGTCATCTACTTGGCGGTTGGAGGAACGGACCCGTTCGGAAATTCCTTCATCTATTATTTCCCCGACTTCGGAAACTACCTCGGCGTTGCGGCAGGAGTAGTGATAGGGGTGACCATAAAATCGCAGATAGACCGGGCCATTTTAAAAGGGTTGTAGGTCCTCCTTGTCGTATATATGCAGTAGAACGGAAGCCCTTCCTGCTACGGAAGGATTGAGACCCGTCGAGCTCGAGACACAAACGGCCTAGCTCAGAGTCTTTCATTATAACAATCAGCTTTCAATGATTATCCACCATTGAGCACGAAATTTCAGATGAACAGATGACTTAGATTCCGAATGACGAGCAGAAACTACAAATCCGGACATGTCACGTCGTGAATATGGCAAAAAATGGCCATAAATACGCCTTTTCTAAAATATTCCATTAACCCAAATATCTTCGAATATTTGACAAAAGTGTGATTTGTAGAAATAAGTATACTGTTTACCGATAATGTACCGGTGGTCGCATTCAGGCTCGCAACAATTTGAATTTTAATAGACTGCGCCACATATGACCTCGTACAAGTCGTATGATTAATATTATCGGCTACGTTCAATGGACTGCTTTGCCCTTATGCTTGTCTGTTTACTCTCAAAAATGGAATTTGTTGTGGTTTAAAACTACATTCAGAAGTGTTGCGTCATCATTCATTTCTTTAACTGTATGACGGCCACTTAGTATAAGTTTTGGTTGAATGGAAAAAAAATAACCCGAAATGCATGAAGTTATTCCCAATCAACATGTGGTCTTTACAAGACCTAGTTCACTCCTCAGCATTCATGTTATCATTGCAATAAGTTTATAGTTAGACAAGACATTCATATTCGTCCTCCGTAATTTTCACACCCAAAATTTTCGGACTATGTTTGATTTTAGGAAGAGCGAGTAGCCAAAAGTATACAATGGTGCATTTCGTAAAAATACTAATGATGAATAACCCACTAGACGTTCTACATTTCTACATAAATTTCTTTAAAAGCCAGGAATCAATCAAGTGAGGAATTAAGAATACAAAGTCATGCTACATTTAAACGTGATTATGGAAGTTTCATTTGTTTGTATAATACTGTTTGACTGATATTTTTGATAAGTTTACTCGTATACGCTTTTGATGTCAATGACTGTGTCCATGCCAGTGAACACAGTGTCTGGTAATTGTTATGTATAATGTGCTACGGAATACTGCTTCTGTCCTGTAATAGTTTGTTTTTTTCTTTCTCTGATTGCCCCTTCCTGATGTCTTTGCTCTTTTGTCGTGTCTACGTCTTTGTTCAACGATCGTATGTGTTCCTGTGCGTGTGTGTGTTCATTTTCATATGAATATCAATAAATTATTCTTTACATGTACAAATTTATGTGGTCAGGCAGCATGTAATTAAGTGAATGACCTACTTAAACTGTCATTGTGTGTGTGTGTGTGTGTCTGTGTGTGCATTTGTCTCTTTGTGAATATGACTTTGATATAATGAAATGAAATTTTCGAATAACGAATAAAAAATGATTTTGTGTCTTTTATGTGCACATCTATGTGTGTTCATTTGGTTCTACAATCATCGTACAAATTTTTATCTTTAGTAGCTAGTTAAACTGAATCTAGATGATGCAATTCCTGCATCCCAAAACTTTGCTAGCAAGCTCAAGCAATTGCTTGTTGCCAGCAAACAATTTCTTATAGATGAAGCACGGAGCTACTAAACAGTAGATCCATGGATAAAGCATTTGCTTAAAACCGTTAAACAAACGATTTGCTTTTTCATGCTAATTTCTTTAAGATCCGTTTTACAAGGTTGAGTTCAGTGGAGTTTGTGCTTATTAAACTGGGACGTTCTTGTTTACACAATTATGATGTTCATGTTCGAAGAGAAAAGTCAATGCTGTACAGGAATAGATTGGATTGAGGAGAAACTGCTTCTTAGACATTGGAATTTGTTTCTTTTCATTAAACAAGGAGAGTGTTCAGTTGATAGTATCATACTCAAAATGTGATGAAAAAAAAAAAGGGAAGGATGTCAGACATTAGAGCATGATGGCCAGACTCCACGACCTGGGCAACGGAACCGGACTCCCATAGAAGATGAGAATCATACAGTTCCGTCTGAGTGTATGTGTATTTTATTGTTGCACAAGTAAGTAGAATGCAGCTGCTTATTTTTGTTCATACTCATTTCATTGTGAAAATGATGCTTATATTAAATGAAATTCGAAAAGTATATCATGAAAAAGTTAATGTCCGTGGGCCGGTGCATGATTGTGTGTGCTCTCAGGTGTTTGAAATATAAAGAAAATGAGATAAAATGAAAAAGTGGTTAAAGGAGGAATAACTGGAATGCATTTGTTAATGCAGATTAAAAAAAAGTGTACCTGTGTGTGTTTTGCATGTTTGTGTGCGTATGTATGTCTGTGTTGTGTGTCCATATGTGTGCACTTATGAGCGTTCATCATGTTCCATAACTATGTCAAGGAATGCATTTTAATGCGCATTTTAAGTGCATCGCATCAAACCTTCCTTTGTTAAAATACGAGCAGTTTTCGTTGAGACATCTAGATTATTGAAACCGTTAGTAATAGCTTGTTAAGGGCAAGCAAACTGGTTTGACCACAAGCAAAAGATTATGAATATGGATTTAAGCAATCGCTTAACTTCATCTTTTGCTTGATAAGTTTGTGCTTGTGCTTGGAGCATTGCAAACAATTATGCACACGGCCGGCCCATTATTACGTTAAGCGCGGGTAAACTGGCACCACTTTGTTAATCTTAAACATAAAAATCGATTTGCCTTCATGCATTATTCTATGCGCCCTCAAAGTGCATGTATAGGTAGCACTGCACATTTCAGTTCGGGTTTTGGCCGCGAAAAAAAAAAAGACACTCCTTTTACTTGTCACATGAAGACAAATATAATCATCTGTCCCTCAATTGGACCTTGAACTGTATGCCTTGTGAAATGGGTGTGTTTGACGCCAAAGAATCTACGAATTACCCAGACTTAGGCAAACATGCGGACAAACAGGCGAGTCACGTATTACTTTTCCCATCACGGTAGCTCTTTTTACTCAGGAATGGCGCTTGTCTCCGAAGGGTGCATTGCATGTGCTCGAAAATCGCCTGTTATTTTGGAGAACTGTGACAAATGCGATCATTTGACAGCGTGGCCGGAAATTACGATATAAACGTTTATTTACTCACTTTGTTTTGTGATTGTTTCCTGCGTCCTTGTCTATACCTATTATGATGGATAAAAAATCCATCCTCGCTTTCCTATTAACATTGACTGCTTCTGTGTTCTGCAGTGGTCCCACGGCAGAAGGTAAATGAGATTTTTATTTTCATGAACCTGCATTCATGTCAATTTAACGTTGTCAGATCTCAACTATGTTATATTACTGAAAGGTGTACGTTGTAAGAACAAAAAGCCAGAGATACAAAGAAAATTATGCATGTAATTACCATGTTCATGTTGACAATACCGGTTAGCTCATTGTTGTTAGTTTCACATTTTTGTTCATTTTGTTTCAGATGCATTCACCTCATATCTGTAAAACAACTGCCTTTTTCCCCAGGCGATTCGAACAAAAACCATCTTTGTAGCCAAAGTTGGCTGTGGATGTTTTATAGTCGGTATCACTTGCATAATTATAATTATATCAAATCGGTGTACAGTGCGTAAAAAAAAATATCCAACTTGGGAAAGCTGCTATTTCATAAATGTCCGTTATGGAGAGCTCAATGTTAGTTGTATGGAAAGGAAAACTCTTCATCTTTCCATTGATAACCAATTATGCCGACAAATGTCATGTGTGACTGAGCACATGAACTTTAAAGACAATTATAACAAATTGCACTTTTTCCAAGTTTGCGTGTTATTGCCAGACACGACTATGACTGGTCATGTTTCAAGTGAATAATGTTGTCTGTGGTCAGATTTCAGATCTGTGTGTGTCGTAAAGTTTTGTTAACATTTTAGAACAGCATAGATGAAAAAAAAAAGAAATAAAAAAAAAAACTCTGCCAGATTGATGTACATGCTTCTACAGAAGAGGTTAATCGAAGGACAATAAACATGGTAAAACGTGCATTATACAAAGTCTTTAAAATATTACGTGAATAATATAAACGTTTTGGCTATGGAGATAAGGTACTGTACTTTCTTACTATAAAGATGAAGACTTGCCTTAAAATCAGAAAGTATAGAAAAAAATCGCTTAATAGGGAACAGCACAGTTTTGCTTTTACTTTTCACTTAGTCAAGAAAAATAATACAAGATATCATGCTCTTAAGTTTAAATCGTGGTCCAAGAACAATCTGATGAAATCTGTCATATACACGTATCGTACTGAACCTCTAAGAACAGAACTTCCAAGTAAAATGACTGGCTGGCCATATTAGCTGAAGAGAAAACAGTCATGCTTGCTATGAAAATGTTGAACGAAACAAAATGGATGTGTTTAAAAAAAAAGACAATGATTAAAGCAATATAACAAACAGTCATCGTTTGACTTGCTTCTACCTCATTAAAAGGATCAAGTAGCGAATTCGGGGTAGATTTGGTTTTAGGAAAAAAATCAATATCTGTTGTAGTTCATTGAAACATAAAAATTAACATTAAATACAATCAATTAAACAAAAGTTCCAGTCAGATAATTCTGGAACATGAAATGAAAATATCATATTTTGTTGTGTGTGTGTGGCCCGCTAATTCATACCATCACATAATATATTCATATGATTACACTATAGAGAGCGAATATCTATTGAGACTCACGTATACCACCATGCAAGGTGAGCGAGTGAAAATTTTAACAATTCAGGCAATGAATAACGCATGAAACCCCAGATGCAAACGAGTGAAAACAATTTATAGGTGGAGAACCAACTCTAAAGAGCTTCAATGGAGTAAGTCACTTTGGAGAGAGTTACCATACACACGGAGAAATTAGGGTTCTATTAGGGTTCTTATTTGCACCCTACGAGCAAAGCTAACTAAGTGGCACCTTATAGGGTTCGGGATGGATGTAGGGGTGCAAATCCGAACCCTAAAGGGAGCCAAGTCTTAAGGGTTCTAATTTGGAACCATTCCATAGTCTTTCCCGAAAGCTGACATGTGGTTGTTGAATGGTGTTTGCTTAAAATTTTGGGATATTATCGTATGTTTTTATTTGAAAATATAACTACACGTTGTTAAAGAGTAACAGTGTCATCAGTAATACTGTACTAAAAAAATTACTACTTGAATTAAACATTTGTTTTTTCTTCTCGCACCGGGATCAAGAATAATCATTTCAATGACGTTATCATAGAGAGAAAGCAAACGAGTACAAGTACACGTATTATGCGTGCACGCGTGGACAGCTGAGCACTTGGTCAATGGCAAAGCTAAAATCGCATGCGCACGCCACGCCGTAGGTCGCGCGGTATACGTACGTGCATACTACTGACGTTCCCCTTTTGAATGGACAGACGACCGTGAGGTTGGGATGATGAATTAATCTTTTTGATGAGCCAAACGTTGTGAGTAGATAATTGTACTGTAATTCCGTTGAAAATATTTCACAGTAATCGATTATGATATGTGTGAATTATGCTCATAGAATGCTGAGTGGTGAAAACTGATGCGAAAGAGTTGTATCGAGGTACATGTGTACTAACATGTCAGAAGTGCGATCATACATACAGTAAAGCATAGCGAATAAGTCAATGAAAGTGCACGGTAACACGGAAAGCCTCTACCAAGGTACTAACTACGACCAGCAGCCCCATACGCATAGCGTAATTACGCTGTGCGTATGGGGCTGCTGGACGCAGTTACCAAGGTACGTACGTAAATAGGTGACCGGATATAGTCGCATCATTTTCGTTAATGGGAATTATTACGTTTGAGCCGAGTTGAGGCTCAGTTTGGATATTGGTTTCTGTGAAGTTGACGGAAAGAACGATGTAGGCATGTATGATGTGCCTAATGAAGAAAAATAGTGTTCCTGGTTCATTTAGGAGAATTTAAGACATGTATGAAGATTGAAGTCAGAAAATTTAGGTTGGCCTTGACTCCTTGTTGTCTATCAATGAAAATAGAATGTGTGTTATAAATTAGCAATGCCATAGTCACAGAGCATAAGCAATGATACACGATATGTGAATTTAGATGATATCCACTGGAGAAGTTGCATGTGCTAGACATGACATAAAATAAGTCACACAAACAGGGTATGTAAACGGTAAATCACTTCAGAAGTACAACTACTTGATCCCATACTTTAGCAGGTAGATATTCCAATATTGATTGTATGTTGAACTTTGTTCTATTCAATTACAGGTTGAACCGTGCTGATCCATGCTGATCCATGGTGTTAGCTTGGTCTCATACTGGGCCAAAGGGACCTGTGTTTGATTGATTATTTATCATCGAGTTCACTATGCATCAAGTTCAATAATGGTCTTCAGGATGAGTGATGCAGGTCAACCTCGAGAGACTGGTGAGCCATATAGGATGCCAGAGCTGGAGATGGAAGATGTTCAGGATGTCAATCCTGGTTCCTCGTTGAGTCAGTATGGAAGCCAATTCTTCTGAGAGTGATGGCCAGAAGGGCATACTATTTGGCAGCTATAGAAACGCATCAAAAAACTAGAGCTTGAGGAGTTTCGACTTATGCAGCGTAAGATGAGATTAGCTATGAAGACCAAGCTACAGGTTGCTGAAGCAGAGGAGCAGATATACCTTGACTACGAGAACAAGAAGTTGGGAGGCGGCTTTCCTGTGAAAGCAGAGGATGAAACCTTGCTGTACCCAACTGAATGCGCCAACCAACCAGTACACACGAGTACACCGATTTCCCTGACTAGAGAAGTAGCAAAAAAGTTATTTTCAAATTTTTTATTTGACTTTTAGCAGATATAGTCCAGAAGCCAACAAGATCATCAGCATCATGTAGTATCCCTGAACCAGGTTTGATGAAAGCCCATCAATTTGTCCGTAGATACATCCGTACAGACCGGGAGACAGACAGGCAACTTGAAAACATATGCCTCTGGCACCATTCAGGGCAGAGGCATAATAATGAGACTCCTATATGTCATGTATGTTTAAACCATATAAAATTTGAGACGGGTCACATTGAACCCCCCCCCCCCCCCACATTAGAATTGCTAAACACCACGGCTCTAGAAACATCTTTCCATTTTAATCCAGAAAGTAATCACCTCCCTGTTTTTAGCCGAGGGTGAGCATGAAGCCACTCCATGAAATGAAGATTAGCATTTTTTTTTTGCAAAATATATGTGAAAATGTCTAATTTCATAGATAACGATAACTATTTATTCTGTTTTCTAAACTGTTGTCAGGTTATTCCCTTTGTTAGAATGCACTGGCCTTGAATATTTTGCAAATTACAAATTTAAACACAACCTAAAGAGAACTTGACTTCTATTCACTTTTATCTTTTTTTTTGGGGGGGGGGGGGAGTGTGGATTATGGATGAAAATGTGAATCTTCTAATGGATATGAAATACTCAAAGTATGCTTTCCATTATATTTCATACTAGATGGGGTTAGTTTGTACTGTTCATATTTTAGATATTTCTTCACCCATCGATAGCCTCAGTGCTTCAACAACACATGCACACTTTGAATTGTTTGTTTGTTTGTTTGTTTGCTTTTAATTCTGCATTCAATCAGATGCAATTTGAATGCAAACTTCAAAAAGTACAAAGACAAAGAATAACAAGTGCAGTGAAATAAATCGATAACAGTACATAAATAGATTCACATAGGTGATTGCATTGAGCAATGTAGATACACAGAAACATAAAATAAAATATACAGTATTTTTCAGTAAACAACAGAGATAATTGAATGCAGGAGACCACCATCATAAGCGATTAAGCTTGAAATGGATGGAGGCCTCATAAAATGACTATCCAACGACATAACTCTCTTGGAGGAAGGTGATCAGGTGAGTACAATGCAGTTGCAGGTGAGAGTGCAAGATGCAGTTGAAGGAAGAAAATTGAGATTGACAATAAGATGACAATCTATACTATAAATATTTGTTAGCTCAAATGGTTTGGAGAGTATAATTGTATCAAATATCGTTTAAGTGAAGCTTTCAAAGAATAAATACTTGAACAAGACTTTATATTATCCGGGAGATTATTCCAAATATCCGGAACCGAATGTCTTATAGATTTATGTGTCACTAATAATTTGGGATTCAAAAGGTGGAAATTTCTACATATACGAGTAGGGTACGAATGGACAGAAGTATTGAACCTAAACATGTTATCAAACGATGATGGAAGTTGATGATGTATATATTTGAACATAATTACTGCTACTTGAATAATATTCAAATCAAAAACCTTCAATGTTTTAAGCTCATGAAATAAAGAATCAGTATGAGCCAGAAAATGCGATCCTGTACAAATACGTATAACTTTCTTTTGTAATTTAAATATAGAATTTATTTTGGTAGAGCCGCAAGTACCCCATACAACATTGCAATAACTTATATATGGGAGAATTAAGGAATTATATAATAGAAATAAAGTTGAACGAGGAAGAAAGAACTTCAGCTTGGAAATTATCCCTATATTTCTAGAAATACACGTTGTAACATGATGTAAATGCTCATTCCAAGTCAAACTTTCATCTATATATACTCCTAGAAATTTTGAATTCATTTTCTTTTCTAATGGCATATCATCAATGTTAATATGTATCAACGTATCTTCATTATGAGAATGAAGTTTGAAATGAATAAAATGAGTCTTTTTTATATTCAAAGAAAGTTTATTAGACTTAAACCAATTTGATACTTTACTAATTTCAATATTTAAAGTGTCATTTAAAATCTTAAGATCTTTATGAGAATAAAATATATTCGTATCATCAGCAAATAGAACAAAAGAGAGAAGAGAGGATGTATTTATGATATCATTAACATAAAGAAGGAATAATAATGGGCCTAGAATTGAGCCTTGAGGAACACCACATTTAATTAAAAGGGGGTCAGATTCACAACCATTAAAAATAACATATTGTCTTCTATTAGTTAGATAATCTTTAAGCCATAAAAGTGCTTGTCCTCGAATACCATAATGACTAAGTTTGGTGAGTAAAATAGAATGATCAAGAGTATCGAATGCTTTACTCAAATCGCAAAATATACCTGCAACATGTTCTTTGTTTGCAAAAGCACTCGTAATTTTGTCATAAATTTGTATTAGTGCTAAATCAGTTGAATAATTTTTTCTGAAACCATATTGATTGGGAATAAGTAAATCATACTTATTAATAAATTTAAGAAGTCTATTATAAACAATTTTTTCTAAGATTTTGGATATACTAGGCAATAAAGAAATAGGACGATAATTGCTAATTTCATGAGGATCATCTTTTTTATGTACAGGATTAACTTTCGCTATTTTCAGCAGGTCAGGGAAAATACCTTGTGATAAAGAAAGATTAAATATATAACTTAACGGTTCTGCGAGTGGATAAACTATTTCTTTCAATAACATCATACTTATTTTATCAGAACCACAAGATTTAGAGCTATTTAAAGATTTAGTGATACTAATGATTTCACTGGGACTTGTTGGGTTAAAATAAATAGACTCTTGATTTTGGTCAAAAAGATAATCTGTAAAATGAGCAGAAGTATTGCTAATTTTAGTAGCAAGTTCCGGACCGATATTAACGAAAAATGAGTTAAATGAATTAGCATACATATTAAGATCATTTATTTTAATACCGTTTAATGTGACATCATCCGTTGGCGGAGAATCAGGCTTTTTACCTAGGACCTCTTTAATAATTTTCCATGTTGCATTAATATTCGAAGAAACCTTTTTCATTCTATCAGAAAAATATAATCTGCGGGATAAACGAATCAATTTTGTCAATTTATTTCGATAAACTTTATACATATTCAAATTAAATTCAGTTGGGTTACGAATATGTAACTTATACAAAAAATTACGAGTGTTTATGGATTTCAAAATACCTTTTGTAATCCAAGGATTTCTTGGTTTATTTCGGTTACTTTTTATTCTGCATAAAGGAATATTATTTTCATAATAATACAACAATTTATCATTAAAACATTTATATACCAAATTAACATTGTTAATACTATAAATATCTGTCCATTCCTCTAAAAATAAATTCTGTTTCAATAATTCCACATTACGTTTTGACTCTTTATAGTTCCATATTTTATCATGTAATTTATTACGACCCACTGTACATTCACAAATTGAAAATATTGGTAAATGATCAGAAACTTCAGAACATAATATACCCCCCATAATTGTATTATTATACACATTCGAAAATATATTATCAATCTGAGTTGACGAGTGTGGATTTCTCCGGGTTTATTGATAATCGACATAAAACCATATGAATACATTAAATGCATGAAATTAAGGGAATTATTGTTATCGGATGTGGGGGAAAAGTTAATGTTGAAATCACCAAAAATAAAAACATGTTTGCTTTCATTACCTATCTTATGGAGATATAAATCCAATTCATCACAAAATAATTCACAATTCAGATCAGGAGGTCGATAAATTAAACCTATAATAACGTTTTTAGAGATTGGGTTCTCAATTTCAATAAATAACGTTTCTGCATATCTTAACGTGATTTCAGAACGGATTTTGAACTGTAAATTTTGCGCAATATAAAACGCAACACCGCCACCCCTTTTTCCTTGACGATCAGCCCTAACTAATTTATGATTGGGTAAATTAAAGATATCTGGGGAGTTTTGATGTAACCAAGTTTCACTTATTCCAATAACAGAAAATTCAAAATTGTTTAAAGAGTGCAAAAGATTTTCCAAATATTCAAAATTTTTATTCAAACTCCTAGAGTTTATATGAAGAAGTGAAATATTATCTGAACTATACGATACAATATCATTGAATTCAAGGGGTGTGTAATATTTACTGTCGCGCATAGGCATAATGTCAGCAGGAATATCGGGGGTATTCACATGTGACGACGCCATTCCGTAATACAGAAATGTAAATTACCGGAGATTTGAGAGACAACAACTGCATAGGTGCTAATGTGCATTTTGCAAGTGCATACTACTGTGCAGGTGTGTGTACAAAGTGCAAATGTGTGTGGGGTTTCAATATACAATACAAAATTTGGTACAATTAGACCCATCTTGGTCACACTTACAATAATTACTAGTACGCAATTACAACAGATCACCAGGGGATAGCCGGACCACTCAGTATAAAGGTGTTGTGTTTTAAAACACGTACAGACAGAGAATTCAAGGACCGTGACACTTGCCCAGTTCAAGTTCAGGGAGACTTTCCCGTATACAGGGGGGGGGGGGGGGGGGGGGGAGGGGAGTAAAGGGGAGTAAACAGTAAAGGTACATTTCTTGCAACATCTGTATTGGCTATTGAATGTGGGACTTTTAACCATGCACCCATTAACACACGTATCAGAGAAAAAAACAGTACAAATACTGAATGGAAATCAGGGTGTTAATAGCAACCCGTTTAACATGCGTCAAACGCAGGTGCTACTTGCAGTGGCTTAATTACCATTGGAGATCAATCGGCCGTGATTAAGTAGGGAACAAAAAAAAAATAAGTCGCCTGCTGGTTTTTGTAGTAGACAGCAACACAATGTATGTCAATTTTGGGCAATCTCTGGCAATGCAATGTCATAAGGGGAGTAGCTTTGTGACACTTGACAAAAGCAGGTTTTTCTCACAAACCCTTTACGTATATAAGGATTGAAAAATAGAGTTTGTTCCAAAACCTGAGAAAACTCAACATATCGTATCTACTTTTTTTTTGCATATAAAAAAACACTGGACTTCACTCTTTAAGAAGGCAGAAACTATTATCATTGCCCTTACATACGCCAGTGACTTGTCGAGGAAATGTGCATGTTTTTCCTAAAAGAAAAAACAAGTGAAATTCTCTTTAGGTTTTCCTTGAATTGTTCTACATATGTGACATCATAAACTGTAGTACTCTTCTCACTCTGCTGCGACTGCACAAATAATTTAAAGATTATTAACTTTTGAACTGAATGTCCGCTTTTCAAATTTTTTACCGATGTGTTCTAATCGTATAAGCCAGTTCAGGGTACCAGTTTGAGCATGTGCAGAAAATGGTTATTTGTACCGAGAGACAGGTTGGTTTTTTAATTTCACTGAGATAAGCATCTGTAATGCTAGGATTATTCATGGAATCCTTATAAATGGTGCCTGCCAGTACATCCACTTGACAGCAAGCCTGGTATTTGGCAATGTTAACACAAAAAAAAAGTTTGTTAACATATTCAAAACAGCACTTAATAAAATAGATGATTCCCTAAGTGTTGATTGACGAACCATACTGGTCACTTCATCTACACTGGTTAGGTTCATTCTTTGTTTGAATATGAGTTCCTTAAATGGCTATGGTGGGCAAGCTGCTGCATTATGTCACTTTGAATTGAGTGAAGTGCCTAACCAACTGAGAAAAATGAAAGGTCATTTGTACCTATGTGCACATGAGCTATATCCGGACTGGGTTATTGCTGCGCATTCACTCAATCCACATGTACAGTAGGTCTATATGAAGGTGGACTTGCCCTCTAACTCTGATTATAATTTTAAGCTTTCTTTAAGTAGGTTGTATAAAGTGCTGATATATTTGTGTAAGGTTTGGTGAAATTTAAGTGTTAAAATGATTGGAAGAGTTGTGAGACTGTAACATCAACACTTGAGGTATTTCTCAGGCATGATCATAAATCTCTGTAGAATATTGATGGTAATAGTAATAATGATAATAATGATGATAATAATAATAATAGTAATAATAATGATAATAATAGTAATAATGATATATTTTGCTCCTGATCATTATGCTTGTGATGGTGCCAATACCAATACCTGCTTTATAAATGTGAAAAATTGACTGCTCTTTACAATATTTTGAATGTTGGGGATAAACTGCATACATTGTGTAATTATATTTATGGTCTACTGAGTACAATGTGCTTCTTGTTTCCATCGCTTGAAAAAAAAAAATGTATCAAAAAAAGATTGTTTTTAAACTTGTCTCACAAGACATATTCCTTCCTCTTTATGTCCAGTTTGTCATACCACTGATTGGTTAACCTTATTTTCCCCTTTCTGAGGTAACATTTTCTGTGGAATTGTTAATGTTAATTTGATGCAATGAAAAGTGTTTTCAGATGTGCTATTCTGCCCGAGAATTATAACTGGGACATATCTTTAGCTGTGTGCATAAAAAAGTAACCAAATTTAGATGTGCATTCTTCATTTTTTAATTCTTTTTTTTTCACCTCTCTTATCATTGGTGTAATCGTATATGAAAAACAAAATGTGAAGTATACTAATTGTATAATGGGGCACATTAGCAAGCTCTCAAGCTTGGAATTGGATGGAATATGTCAGTACAAGTCGTGAGTTTCAACTATACATGTATATGACAGAACTTTGCCATACCCTTCATTGTTTTGGCAATAACTTGTGTACGAGAAATCAGAGTTGACATATCGCTGTTAATGTCTAAGAGCGTCATAAAGGTGCTTTTGATTAACGTAAGATGTACCAGTAAATTCAAGGTACATATCTATGATCCATTCTAGAAGTAGAAGGACAATGTGAAAGATATTTTTCACATAGTTTACTATTACTCTGCATTAAGCTTCAGGGATTTTTTAATTAAAAAGAATTAGTGCTTTTTGTCAATGTGGTAACTTCCTTTAAAAGAAGAAAAAAGTAATCATTTGATGGAAAGAATGAATTTTTTTTCTTATTCAATGTACTGACCAAATTTCATACATTTTTAAATTACATTGCCCTTTTTTATGACAAAATATGCATCTCGTATTAGAATTTGTAGAAATACAATGTATATTTGATGTTCACTTTAAAGTAAACCATGAAAAAGAAAATCGCTGTTGACTTGTCCCTCTTTCATGAGACATATATTAAAATGTTAATAATTTATATGTAAGTATGCACTGTATTCATCATGTTTATGTTCTATTTGTTGTTGAATTGAAGTCTCTGACTTCAGTTTTCGAAAGATTGTGGATTTAATTGACTGAGAAACTGTGTGTAAATCTATGCATGCTATTTTGCTTCATGTCTGGAGTGTTACCTTAGGTAATTGTTTGTGAAGTCAGTGAAGGCATCCAGTATATAATTATTTTGGTTTAAAAAAAAAGGTTATAATTTTCACCATATGGGGTGCAGAAAGGTAACCATATATAGAGACGTGTGCAAATTGTATTGCATCCTATATTGCGGTGACTTTATCACCCCATAGGGTGCAAAATTACAACAATAACAATATGAACCATAATGGGTGCAGGTATGAGGTGCAGAAGGGGAACCCTGTATAGAGGTCCATATTTGCACCTTATAGGGTGTTGAATATAGGGTGCTAAATAAGAACCCCAAAAAATAGAACCCTAAATGGAGCCGCTGGTGTTACAACGATATGAACCAGAAAGGGTGGAAATTTGCACCTGAATTTTTGTTCACCCTATGGGGTGCAGAAAGGGAACCCAATGGAGGGGTGCAAATATGCACCATATATGGTGTTAAATATAGGGTGCTAAATAAGCACCCCAAAAAATAGAACCCTAAATGGAGCCGCTGGTGTTACAACGATATGAACCCTATTGGGTGCAGAAAGGGAACCCAATGGAGGGGTGCAAATATGCACCATATATGGTGTTAAATATAGGGTGCTAAATAAGCACCCCCCAAAATAGAACCCTAAATGGAGCCGCTGGTGTTCAAACGATATGCACCCTCTTGGGTGCAAATTAGAACCGTAATTTCTCTGTGTGTACGTTAAGGAAATGTGCAAAGGTATATGTTGCATTTCAATTTGCATATCCAAAAATCCAGGCATGAACAAAGTACACACATGGATACAACACATCTTTTAAGAACATTAACTTCCATCTTGCAGGTTTGCTAATTGCAAATATTTGCTCATAACCTGCAATGAAAAGCTTCATTAGATATTAGCATAATTTTGTATACAGACTCGATGTAAGACAGCTGTGATAAGGTTAAAGCCAAATTCTACACTTTGTGTATTTTATCTTTCAAGACACATTATTGAACATGCATGAGGCGGCCAAGGCATTTGCTAATACTCAAATATCCTTTGCTGTATTGTCAGTGGTAGACACTGTCTCCAGCGTTCGGGGATGGAAAGGGGAAGACATCCGACTGCCATGTTACTTCCAAGGGGAACCTTTGGCTGTGGTCTGGATTAAGGAGAGCATCTCAAATCAACGGAACAGCAAGGCTGAATTTATCGATGGGCACTTTGATAGCTGGGAGGACGGCTTCAACATCAACAAGAACTTTAGCCTTGTCATCACCGACTTGAAGGTGGCAGATGAGGGTCTCTACCTTTGTCAAGTGGTTTTGAAGAATTTCGATAGTTTTGAGAACTCTGTCCGTTTAGCAGTTAGCTGTAAGTGATTTTTTTGCTATCAGAAGGGGATGGTTTCTTTTCTTAGATATTTATTTGTGAGTTAATTTTATTTTTTTTATCATTTTTAATTTCTTTTGTTCTCTTGCATTCAACCAGTTACATAATCACTATTTGTTTGTTTGTCTGTTTGTTTGTTTTATTTTTTGAGAGGAAAATTAGTCAAAGTCGCCTCGGAAAAGCTACGTTACTGTTGTGAATAAACCAAATTAAAATATTTCGGCCGCAGTGAGAACCTTCTGCTATCCGGTAAAGGAATCATTGTTATCAAATCCATTGACGTCATGAAAAACAATAACTGCAAGGCCAATGAAATTAATAGGTTATTAAAAAGGTATAGGTAATAAAAGGTTTTATACATGGAGTTCCAACTGGCTGTAATTACTCAAACAGTTGTCAGATTTCTATTGATGTACAAAATAATTCCACAGGTGCACTTGTGCATTTGATGATCGATGTTTGAGGCCGCCGTCTTGCTGAGCAATCTGAAGATTCATTTTGAACGTTATCATAATGTTGGCCATATTTTGCTTATTTTATCAAATGTAATAAAATTTTACTTAATAATAAAGCATGTAAAACAAAAGTCAATTCCGTCCAGAAATTTGCGCAAAAGAGTAAATCAGAGCTGTATCATGTGAAAATGTTTAAAACTGTGCCATCCTGGAAAGCTGGTTTTATCACTTTTCCGTATAATTGCCGCAAATAAAACTAATATGGAATAATCTTCAAGTATAATTATTTATTTATAGATATATCAGATTAGTGACTGGGAATGTCCAGTCGAGTAATTTTAATCTTTATTTTAGCAATGTTTGCTCAATTTCCATTCGCGCATCCTCGTGTCTGCATCTCCTACCTTTTATAAGAAGGGATAGCGAAAAGCAAATCCATCACAAAGACATATCTTCCTTTGAAAGTGGCTGGTGATTATGTAATGGGACACGAATCAATTGTCTTCGTATCTGCGCGGCAGATTCTGTTTGGCACATGCTTCAAATATTTTTGAGTGGCGGCTTCGAACATATACCTATCAAAGGAAATAAGACGGTTGTGACTCCATTCTCTAGTTCACCTCCTTGCTCAAACTATGTGCTTTGTTGAGGCTAGGGTTGGAACACCGCGGTGTTGCACTTTATCCTCCTGTTCGTTTGCCGACATTAGTGCATGTTATTTTTTCCCTTGATATCTAGTCTCGATCAAGTCGCCGTAATGTACGTCGATTACGTTAAAGTTATATAATTGTATTCTATGTTTGCATAGAAAGCTTGTCACATCAGCGGACTTATCAAACAAGCACACTCGTGCCATCCACAGTTAACATATGTACAGATTATTACAACAATTTGTGAAAATATTAACAAAGTTTAATCTCATTAAGGAGGTCGTGACAAACAGATAGTGCGAAGCCAGAATTCAGGGTGAAATGAGTTATGATGAAATGAATAATACTACCTTGATAATACAAAAGAAAAACAAATTGGATTTCAAAAGAAAGTTTGTTCAGCTGTTTTGTTTATGTCCCACAACTACACCTCAGTGTAAACGGGATCCTGGCTTGAACCAGTTTCATTTGTAAAACTTCAATTTGTCACCTTATTCTGAACACGCTTAAACCACTATCCAGCGCAGAACTAAACTCTTTAACTATTCACATCCTTTGCCATGCTGATACTGAAATGATCAATCCGCACGCATGAAAGCTATAACATTCGTCATCTACTACACAAACACTGCTTTCGCTGCCATTAGGATTCTGTACTATATAAACCAATAATGCAGCTAACAAGATTCGAATTGTATTCACATTTCATTTTATATCGACCTCATTTTCACATCGTTATAATATCATAAACTTGTGATTTCACACAATTCTACATCATACAAGAATGTATTCACATCATTATACATCTACAGGTGCGTCATGCACTACCCACTCAACTTTCTCTCTTTTTGCGTCATCCACAAAGTCTCGAATCAAGTGTCAAAAATCTTGATGTGTATGGACCATCCTTGTAGATGCGCGGACTTAAAACGCACTCTCCCTGTTCCAACTCCGAAGTGTCGCTATATAGGAACACGCATTTCGCAGTCACTAGCCTGCGCCCATAAGCTCTGTCTAGAGAGGGGCGAAAACAGTCGCTCTGCTGTGAATATTTTTTTCTTCGTCTGCCTGGGAGTAAACTCGACGTTGCGATGCGTCGCGCCATCTGCAAATATTAGGGAGCTTTAGATTTTCAAGGCGGGGATGTTCAGAGGGGGGCAAAATTATTCGGAGCATGCGCATAATCGCGTGTCAAAGTCGATCTAGTAGGGAGTTTTCGATTGGGTGAACGAGAAGGACGTGCCGCCGAGCGCAACCGTACGTCAAGGCGTCACATCTGTACGTTGACCCGCTGCTAAAACACATTTCGATTTCGGGCGCCGGCGCACAGTGGGCCAGAATGGCTCCAAAGTGCGCCAAAATTCATATTCACCGAGATCGACTTAAAACGTACGCTAAATTGATCGATCTTGGGGTAATCAGACCCGTAGAGTGCAATGAAAATATTTTCAAACACATATGACGTCATTTACATAGGGATTTCTAATTGGCTGTGAACATCCAATGAGAAATATAATATTTAATATAATATAATATATTATTCAATATTTTTCCAATTTTAGAAAATTGATAGTGCCAACTGTAGCTGTGGGATAACGCGTGTGCTGAAACAACATGAAAAGTAACAAAATAAAAGAAACAAAAATAAAAGAAAGACGTCAAAGGTTCAGACTTTGGTCACACTTGGAGGGGCGCCCTCAAGGACTTTTTTGGTATTTATCACTAGTTTGCTATATTATGTCTCCTCTTGAAAATGCATGCGTTAACATTGCAAATAAGAGATAAGTGAGAAACAAACATTGTTCACAAATTGAAAGGAAATTTGATAAAGTTATTATGTTAAGCTCGTTAAGGCCATAATATATAAAGCCTTAAAAATGTTTTAGAGAGGTATTCATACTTCTTCAAAATGAATTAATGAGAATTTTTGGTAAGTATGTAGGATGTTACAAGACTATAGATATAATCGCATAATGATGGAGGAAGATGTGCTTACGGAGGTAGACTGAAAGACAGAGAGGTGATATTATTATAATAAACTAAGAATTCAGTTAAAACATTCCTTTTGAAAATAGTATCTACTTTATTTGATAAAGGGGAGAAAATGATGGTTATTCTACATTTTAGGGCATACATATATTTTCGGAGAAAGGATACTCTACATTTTTGTAATGAAAAAAAAAACCCGAATGATTCTCCTCCCCCTTCCAACTTGACTTTACCACTGTGGTCTACAGGCATGCATAAGGCATGAAGAACTCGGAATTTCAATACAGGGGAAAAAAAAAATCATTAACACCCACACTGGAAACTGACCTTACACCTCAATAACCCTATACAATAACAGAAGCAGAAGCCTATGGTATATATTGCGAAAACATCATGCTAAAACAAAGTACCATGAACTGTTTATCAACACTGTAAGATTACCAAAAATAAGAGGATATAAAAATATAATTGTGGTACCACGAAAAAACAGGTCGAAAGAATCGTGCAGGAGGAGAACGTCAGATCTGTAGGTTTCTTGAATGTGGGTAGTCGGCATGCTGTTAATCAGTGCAAGAAACTGTCTACACAGGCATTATAGGGTTACAGACCATCGAGACATTTATGGTCATTTAGCTGGTTTGATGTGAACATTGTACACCTATCAATCATGATGAACATGACACCCCGCCCCTCCCCAGACCCCCCCCCCCCCCATCTCTCACCCTCTCTCTCCCTCTCTCTTGCTCTCTCTGTGGTCTCTGTTGTTGTGTGTGCCTTGCCTGCGTATGGGGATCCATTGGATGCGTGCTGCCACCGCACGCGAGATTTTGGCAAAAAACAGGCAAACATGCGGATGGAAAATTGGGTTTTCTTCACAAGATTGCGGAAGATTGCAGCCAAGTTTGGTATCATTGTAAAGCAGGAACTACAGCAAAGGCGACTGTGATATTTTTAGCGCGGGAATCGGTGGGAATGTTGACCATTTTTTCACATTAAAAGAAATTTGCTATTTTTAGCCAAATTTTCCTTGTTTTGACCCAAATTACTTTCAGAGGGAATAAAATCTGGCCTGTAGAGTTTATGATCATTTAAAATAATTAATTTGACACATGTGTTGAAAATTTGAAGAGGGTCAAACGACCTGTTCGGCGGAAACCTTTTGAAAACCGCAATATGCATTTACACGTGTTTTACCCAATATTCACAAATTTTGAGTCTGTTTGTAGATAAACAATCCACTTAAAATCAATTTCAAGAAATACTGTTATTCAGAGGTGTTCAGGAGGATGTAATTTGTGCCTAGGATACGAAAAAAATAAATTTCCTTCCAGTGACTAAATCCCTATTTTGGCGCACTTTCATTCACACCTGGCCCACTGTGCGGCGTCACGTCTCGTGGCGTGTGCAGGAGGCAACCTGTGCCTTGCGTGCATATGCGGAATTTGTGACTCGTTTCTGTACTTGTGATATTTATTTTGTCTTTTACTAGATGCGTATCCTGGGAGGAATTATGTGGATTTTAAAACATGATGCATGGTAAGACTACTAGGCAAATGCACTGCTGCACTAGCTATGCCAAAAGCACCAAGATCTGTTTGCGTACAGCATTACGTGTAAATGCATGTGTGGGACTACGGTAGGCAGTTGCAAAGTGCGAAACAGTGAAAACGGGCAAATAAAGTAGGTACCAGAGGCTTCAGTTTGTATGTCAGCGTTGCTGCTGTGACTTATCAAGATCATAAGCTTTCATGTAATTAGAATATAGATATTCTCTCGAAAGAAAAAGGAAAACAGGTGAACTGAGCACGGATTTCCCGAGAGTCATCGTGCTCTTTCGCACGATACCCGAGAGGAGTGTGACGTCATAGCAAGGTGGGTTGAGCGCGGCGCAACCGATTTGGGTGGACGGTGATAACCGGGATTAATATAACGCGTTCGAAATTTGTGCGATGAGCCGAGGGTCGACACTCGCGCATGCGCAGTACGTAAAAACTACGTCATAACAGGGTGACGCCTGGCTCAACGTGCAAATCGAAAAGTCCCTATTCTTAGTTCGCGTTGCCTGAGTTTTCACCTCGCGTTCTGTGCTTTTTTTACGTCCGCTCAATTCACACGGCAGAGAGCTACCCAATAGTGCGACAATGAGGGCGCCATTTTATAAGTAATAGGTTGCGTCTTAGCACACACTCTCAAACTACTTTTCAACACGACGCAGGGAAGAGGAGAACGTCCAGATCAAGTGTAGTCACAAACGTCCGCGCCGCATTTCTAAAGCTCCATTTTATTTAGATACGACATAATAATTATCAATGGGCTACCCTCTAGTTACAAAAAAAAAAAAAAAAAAATGTTGCTTAAACGTTACCTGCGATATTGTCCGATTCACGTACACATTCTCACAATGAAGTGTTGCAGTAATTACCAAACAACGCAAACAAATTTATCAACATTTTCCGCTTTATTTTTAAAAGCTGTTCTTACAATATGTTATCACTTATTTCACGGGGCTCCCTGGGGCTGTAATGCCCTCACATACATTTACATCTTTGACTATTAAACACGACATTTATTTTTTTTCGCACAATAATTCACTTACCCTTGTGAATACAATACATTCAGAGTTAGAAAATGTTGCCCAGTGAATAAAAGCAAATAAGTCATCTCTTAATCTTCAAAAAACAAAATATATGCTTTTTAGCAGTTCTACTGAGGCATTTCCTGTTGACATTTTTTTAGATGGTACTCCACTTGAAAACGTTTCCCATGTAAAATTTCTAGGAGTAACAGTTGATAAAAATCTATGGAAATTTCACATTGACAGTAAATGTAAAATTATTTTGCGTAATATTGGTATAATTAATAAGCTTAAATTTTGTTTTCCTTCATCGTCCCTGCTTACATTATATTCATCCTTAACTCTTTATGTGCCATGGTGGAAACCCCCTGTGTGCCACGTTATTCCGAGACACAAAGATAGTCATGCTTTGAGAAAGAATTCTGTTTTTCCAATTTGTATAACTTCTACAATTTTTTTCTGTTAAGCTGGACATAATAGTGAGCAAAGTTAAAGAGGAATGCCAAACTTTGCTTTCCATGTACAATGTATAATGATTCTATTTTCAATTTTTCTTTTGAAGTACCAGTTGCTACATTACTGTAAAGGCATGTCTTTTGCACATTAATGACAGAAGCTTAGAATGTACACGGAAATCTAGTTGGGAACACCGCTTGATAGTCAATCACCACATAGAATGCAAGCCGTATGTGAGAGGAACAAAAGCGTGAGAAACGCTTTGATTGTTACCGCGGGATTAGCGATTTATCGATCGGTTTTGGCGGCTTTGTTAGTTGAGCAGAATACGCGAAGTTGGCACGCAATCGACTGAGCCGGACGTGCGAACGTGGCACATAAAGAGTTGATACTGCCATATCTGAATTACGCTATTCTCGCGTGGGGAAATACAATGCGCTTATAGATAAATTACTTTTATTACAAAAGAAATCACTCCTTATCATATGTCATACTGCATTTTTGTGCCATACTGACCCACTTTTTTGAGCATGAAATATTGAAAATTAATGATTTGTATCTGTTTAATTTAGGACAATATATGTATACATAATAAAAACAATCTTCCAAATATATTTGAAACAATGTTTCAAAAAAATCAATCCGTTCACAATTATCCAACTTTGTTGGCTCAAAACACAATCATCTACGATGGGCCAAAGTATTGGAACTCACTTCATAACAATAATTACTACAGCTCAATCTTTGAACTCCTTCAAGAATAAATCAAAATTGTTTTTATTATAATCTTACAACATCCAACCGAGTAAGATTCGTTTTACCACCTCAGTCAAGTCATCATTTCTTTGAACATTATACAGTTATTATGAATTTATTATTTTTTTTATTTTTTTTTACAAAAGTCCTTCTTACATGTTCCTGTCATTGTTCCGTATTATACCGATGTGTCTATTCTCTCCTTCTGCTGTATTTTTACCGGTATAATTACGTATAAAAATTCTGCATCAAATTCAATCCAGGTTGTATTTCATCACTAAATTTACATCATAGAATCCTGTTTGCTTGCGTCCACGATGGCACGTGCTGTAGATTTTTTTCCCCTTTGATTTTTTTTTTCTTTTTTTCTTAATTTCTTTTTTCTCTTCACAATTATTTTGATTTCATGTCAGTTGACATTAGTTCGTTTTATTTATTTATTTTTTGTATTGCCGTCTTGTGTATTTTCAGAGGGTCCCATATTGTACAAGCTTTGCTTTTTAAAGTTGAAGGCTAGTAACTGATCAGTGGGAATCAGTGGAAATGCTGGGAGATGATTGTTCCAATCCTTATGGGATTCATTCAAGAGTTCATTGTATATCTATTGTTGTGTGAAAATGATTTGCTTCAGAATGGTCTCATATTCAAGTAATGTGCAGTTTAATGCTTCCAGGTTAGCGTCCCTGGTCAGTGACGGAGCATTAATCTGCACATTACTTGAATAAGAGACCGTTCTGAAGCCAATCATTTTCACACAACAATAGATATACAATGAACTCTTGAATGAATCCCATAAGGATTGGAACAATCATCTCCCAGCATTTCCACTGATTCCCACTGATCAGTTACTAGCCTTCCCCTTTAATGGGACCCTTCATTTCCATCCCCATCCTTTATAGTTAACTTGTATTATACGTTTTATATGTATATAATATATATATACATATATATATATATATAGAAACGTAATAAGAAAATTGGTCTGCTCGGCATCTTGATGATAATAAGTAAACGAATCAGTAGAAAAAGAACGCCGTAAAAAATAATAATAAATCCTAGATCTTGAAGATCTTTTTTAAGATCTTCAAGATCTAGGATTTATTATTATTTTTTACGGCGTTCTTTTTCTACTGATTCGTTTACTTATTATCATCAAGATGCCGAGCAGACCAATTTTCTTATTACGTTTCTGTACTGTGTACATTTTCTGCTACTCTTCCGACTGTTGGCGATGAGGCCCTTTTCAGATTCACTGTTTTGGAGCCGGAGATTTGCCATGTCATCTTGCAGTCATGACTACGCGTCATTGGATGCGTCACTATGGACACTGTGCGCTACCTCCATCTGTTTAGCGCAGTGACTTCTTTGAAAGGTGAGTTTCAAAATCCGTCTGCCCATGATCAGACGTGTTTTCATGTCTGTTTCAGAAACGGGTTTGATTAAGATCTTTTGTCACACCATGGGCACTGATGAAGAGTGTGACCTTGCCTTTCAGTATTTGAGAGCTATGCTCCGTTTTTAAGATCTTCAAGATCTAGGATTTATTATTATTTTTTACGGCGTTCTTTTTCTACTGATTCGTTTACTTATTATCATCAAGATGCCGAGCAGACCAATTTTCTTATTACGTTTCTGTACTGTGTACATTTTCTGCTACTCTTCCGACTGTTGGCGATGAGGCCCTTTTCAGATTCACTGTTTTGGAGCCGGAGATTTGCCATGTCATCTTGCAGTCATGACTACGCGTCATTGGATGCGTCACTATGGACACTGTGCGCTACCTCCATCTGTTTAGCGCAGTGACTTCTTTGAAAGGTGAGTTTCAAAATCCGTCTGCCCATGATCAGACGTGTTTTCATGTCTGTTTCAGAAACGGGTTTGATTAAGATCTTTTGTCACACCATGGGCACTGATGAAGAGTGTGACCTTGCCTTTCAGTATTTGAGAGCTATGTTCCGTTTTTAAGATCTTCAAGATCTAGGATTTATTATTATTTTTTACGGCGTTCTTTTTCTACTGATTCGTTTACTTATTATCATCAAGATGCCGAGCAGACCAATTTTCTTATTACGTTTCTGTACTGTGTACATTATCTGCTACTCTTCCGACTGTTGGCGATGAGGCCCTTTTCAGATTCACTGTTTTGGAGCCGGAGATTTGCCATGTCATCTTGCAGTCATGACTACGCGTCATTGGATGCGTCACTATGGACACTGTGCGCTACCTCCATCTGTTTAGCGCAGTGACTTCTTTGAAAGGTGAGTTTCAAAATCCGTCTGCCCATGATCAGACGTGTTTTCATGTCTGTTTCAGAAACGGGTTTGATTAAGATCTTTTGTCACACCATGGGCACTGATGAAGAGTGTGACCTTGCCTTTCAGTATTTGAGAGCTATGCTCCGTTTTTAAGATCTTCAAGATCTAGGATTTATTATTATTTTTTACGGCGTTCTTTTTCTACTGATTCGTTTACTATATATATATATATATATATATATATATATATTAACAAAGATATAATTGCGGGTTTGTTTGTTTGTTTATTTGCTTTCATCTGCTACTCATTTTGTTAAATCACACCCTGCAATTATTACAAACATCCTGTACATATGCATTGTGTATAATTTTTTTTTTTTGTTTATTTGATGGAAGTGAAAAATGAATTTGAATTTTTGCATGTTTGAGAAAATTTGCGAATCACATTTAACTAATACTGATGACCGGTGTGGATTAATGTCTGTTTCCCTGTCTAGTGTAAAACTGCATAGAGGCTGAGCATGGGGGCCTACCACACATGGACATACATTGCTCGTTTATTAATTCAAACACCTGTTTCTATGAAAAGCGTCACAATAATATCGCAAAGATGCTTCCTTGCTTTGATTTCATTGTGGATCATCCAGCCAGCCTGGAGTAAAATCGGACGGTTGCTTTGATTATTTGAAAACAACATGAGCAGAGGATAATGGCTCTCTTAAATCAGGACATGCCTGTGCAGTTGAAGCATACATTAGGAAATCATCGCTCAGTTTGTTCATTTGCAAAATGTACTTACTAGAGAAAGCAAGTATTTTGGCAGTTTGGTTGTGATTTAAACTTAATATTTCCCATTTTTCGCACATTGTTTCAGGGTAAACAGGGGCAGTAATGGAAGGCGGCACGATTGATTTACCGTAAGCGACGTTACAAGCGCGTCCACAAGCGTCCACTAGAGGAATTACCTACTTTGTGACACGAAATTTGTCATGATGTGGGAAACAGTACTTGTTTAAGTGACAATGAACGATTACACAATCGTCATTGTCCAAACATCTGTCTGAATGTACTCATCAAGATGCAGGTGGCGGCAATGCTGGTCTGATCAAAGAAAGACCTCCTTTCATAGTCCATGTGTATAGAGGTCCATGGGCTGACGGTGTACGGCTCCAGGCCGCTCTAACGAAGATGAGCCCTGTGTCAAATTACCGTGCAAAATGGCGACTGGGAGTGGCGGATGGTTTTCCTGCCACCGATCTTTAACATGTCAAGTCTAGATGGCGTCTGCCACAATAGAGCTAAAACTCTATAGTAAATTACATGCTCTGCTAAGGCACTCCTTTCCGAGGCATGTTAGGTATTTCAGAAAAAAAAAAGGACTTTAAAGAAACATCTACAAGATGTTCTCGGTACTGGAGCTAATAGGGAGTTTTCGCTACACGACGGGAAGACTGAGAATACGCGGAAGCAATCAGCTGTGACAGTCCCCCGTACTCGGACTCCCGTCCCCATTATCTGAGCAGTTTCACTTTCCTGTACAGGACGGAGGTGTGGGGACAAGATCGCTGATTGGCTGACTGGCTGGCTGGCTGGCTGGCTGGCTGGCTGACTGGCTCACTCCTGCTCTCTATTTTTACACACTTGTCAAGTTTCTATCGTGTAAGCTCGTTGATCCATGTCAACAAAAGATAACGCTTTCATATTGGGCGCGCACACACACACACAGACACACACATACACTGCTTTTTTCCTGGCCCGTGCCCAATGTGAAAGCTGTATCTTTTGTTGACATTGATCACCGAGCTTACACAATATTCACCGTATGGATCGCGTGTCGCACTCAAATTATCTCATAAGTCGCAAAAATCCGGCGAAATTTGAAAATGACTGCGTTTTCAGAAATTGGTATAGAATAAAAAGTACTGAACCAAATTTAATAATTTTGGTATCATTGTTTTCTGCAGAAGATGCTCTTTCTTATGATGTCAAAAAATATATCACTTTTAGAACGTAAGGTACTGAAAATCCACCGTTCCGCTTTTTTGGGGACACCCGGTATAACTCTCATTCCATAACTCAAACAATTATAGTTCTACGAAAGTTACGACGACCCTTAACTCTGTCCTGGTTATTTGGTGAGTAATAAAAAATGATAATGTGAGTCTAAAATGTGTGTCATTTTATGCATTGGCTGTTTTCTTAGCGATATCATCACAACATGCAATCAAGGAATGCGTCGATAACAGTCCCTCCCTTCACCGTACGTGTACCTACCAAACTCCGTCTAACGCTACATTCATTATACTTACGTGTGTCGTGAGTGGATCCGAGCTTGACGTTTCTATGATGTGGACTGATGAGTCTGGAAACAGACTTAAATCCTTTGCTTCGCGACAGACATCACTATCTGACGGCACATACGAGAGGTTCGAGAAAATCAATGTTTCAGCTAAACATGGGACAGAGCAAACCTTCGTGTGCATAGCTACCGGTGACTCGCTGAACGGAACGTCAACCAAAGAACTCATTCTTCTACCTATATCAGGTTTTGTGAAAAGTTGTTAATTTTTGTGTTACTGGATAATAGCTAGTCATTTCATAGCTTTTGCCGTCACTGCTAAAAGATATACATTACGAAAAAGAAACAATGTTTAGATTCTCATTCGACATTGGATCAATCTGAGATGTATAGCTTCGAGTATTGTAATTGATTGCTCGAATAACTAAAGATTCTATTCTACTATTTATGTGTCGGAAAAAGTCAATTTCGAAGAGAGCAGTCAGAAGCTTATAAATAAACTGTAATCTTGTGTACGATGGTTGTACACGTACACGTATAGTCACTACTGTCATCTTTGGCATTATCAGCAAAATGCGTTGAAGTTGTAAATTTAATGAATTAATTTTCTTTCCTTTTTTTGCATGTGCATTGGCGTGTAACTCTTGTAATTATTGAATAACGCATTTTCACTCTGTCTATATCAAATTTCAGGAAAACGTGAAATTGTCTGTCTCATCCTTGGACTAATTATTGGTATACTGGCTGTCGTACCCATCCCAGTTTTCCTTCTTCGAAAGTTCCTCCAGAAAAACGATCAGGACTGTCTACCACAAAAAGGTGTGGTTTTAGGTTTCTTTTATTATTTTATTTGATTGTTAGCATTCTTCACAAAAGGAGTAAAATGGAATGAACTAGAATGTTGTAACATCCTACATTCTTAGAATATTTTTGTAATTGATATTGTATATGTCAACCACTTCTTACAGACTCAGTGATAAAAAAATATAAACAACACTCGCTTTACTGGTATATGACTTATAAAATCGTTATGCATGTTGTCCAGTATCAGAGGAATCACCACCAACCGTGGAGACGACCATGAACAGTGAAGACGAGAGCAGAAAATGGTACTCCGTGCAATGGTCGGACTTCAAACTTTGTTGCAGCCGACTCAAAGACGTGTCTACGCAAAACGTGAGTATGAGGTGGTAGAGGACGACATTACTCGACATACTGACAAAAAGTCTAACAATTAAATATCACCTTGAGCGTTGTTTACTTTCCGAATGTCAAATCGGTATATTTGGTACATACCAATCTTGAAAATGAAATATTCGCTGAATTTTATGTGCAATTTGACAACTAATAATCTTAGTTTATATTGTATTATCATACTGCAGGGTGTTCCTAACTTTCTAAAGCTGACTTCAAGTCTCCCCTTTCTCTCCACTTCCTTCACTCAAGTATCAGATGGACGCAACTGTACAGTTATTTTTCAAATCTTGGGATGAAAAAGGTATCGGGTATATCAACGATTTGGTTGATAACAAGGGAAATTTATTGACCCGTGCAGAATGTGGCGGAAATTTTATATGAAACTTAATTACCTGTCAAATTATTCCGTAAGTCGAGTAAATAAGGTTCGGTATGGTTGTATTTTTCAAAGATGTGAACAAAATTGTATTGTAGATCCATTATTTTCATCACATATTAAGATACTAATGCAAGAATTAAAAGGATGTAGGTATATCTATAAAGCTGTTTTTGGAAAAACAAAGTGTTTACCTTTGATATGTTCTAAGTGGAAACGACATTTGGATAGTCCCCCTGAAACTGTAAAGATGGAGAAGTATCTCATTCGTTTGACTGTGGATATTGGGTTGAGATATTTTCATTATAAAATAGGAAACATGATTTCGTTTTTAGATATTAGCAGTTGTATAAGTAAAAAAAAAAAATCAGTAGTGATAATTCGTTTCGTCAAGAAGAGTTGGAAGATATTGTACATTTCTTTTGTGAATGTGAAACTAATAGGTCAATTAGGAATGAAACTGAAAAATGGATAAATGAAGATTCTAGAGCACAGATAAAGTTTAGTCTAGTAATTTTTTTTTTTCAAAGAAAAGAAAAATGACGCTCTGTGTTGTGATTTTGATTAGGCAACAAGTATTTGTAAACAATTTAAAAAGCAAAGTCCCTAAGTTTAACTCTGAATGAAAAAAAAAAATGTTGCATATTATGCAGATGAGAGATATATTTATTGTGTATCGGGTACTCTCAACAACTTCAGTTTAAAGTAGCAGTCACTCAAACATTTGTTTGTTTAAATATTCACGAGAGAAATATTACGAAAACTACATTACGGTTGAATGTTTTGAGTTTTTACTCTGTTGACGCGGAAATGATAAGATAGGCAATGGAGGGCTAGAAGGTTAGGCAGGTCAGGGAAAAAAATATACAGCTTCACCTCAGTTATGTGGCTCTTTGTTAGATTCAACCTTGATGAAAGTTTTCGTTAAGGTTGAATCAAATTTTACAGAAATGTTTTCTTTTTATTCTGTCTGAAAGTCATTATCAGTCATTCTTTACTTCGCAGTGTAAATACGAAAGCCATTTTTTTTTATTGTAAAGTGCGCTTTTTAAGAGCAAGAAAAGCAAGATGGAAAGCCTAAATTTGTAGGCAAGTTTTGAATTTCCCAAGGAAAATCGCAGATAGCAGATGACACATTTGCCATTTCTCCCTTACCTCCAAACCCCTCGGATCTCACCCTCCCCCCCCCCCCGAAAAAAAAAAAATCCGCCATTCAATAATGAGCTACATTTTCATATGCGTACCTATGTTCTCAGATTTTTAAACTTTTTTCACTACATCTTTTTTTCTCTTTCAGCCAAGAATGCCTTTCTGGTTGTATGCCCTCTACCGGTTTGAACTTGCCGCCTATTTCTTCCTGTTTTGGGTAACTTATATCGTACTCGGTGTGGAGAAACTGGGACCGAAGTTTTTTATTTACCTTCCTGTCTGGACGTATACTGCTGCAACAAGTTATGTCTTCTTCGCCTTGTTTAATGCTGTTATGGACTTCGTGAAGAGTAGAAAAAGCACAGCATTTGAAGGTATTCATAAGGTGGGAAAGGGCAGGGGGAGAGGTGTTTGGTTCCTTCACTGAAGTCATTGTAGCGTAAAAGTTGAACTTGCTTTCCCAACCCCCACCCCTACTCAGACGGTTATCCAAACACACACTTGTTCCAAATTCATAGAAATGTCGAGTTTACGGATGAGAATGGGTTAGGATTTCAATCCCAACCTTTCACGGAAATCGGCTCAAAACACCTTCCCCCCCCCCTCAATCACGTGGTTTTTGTTTTTTTTTTTTGTTTTTTTTTTTTTGGAAGTGAAGCCAGCAAAACTAACCTCTTGTCACCGGTTTTTTGAAGGGAGTCTACCAGCATTACTTCCGAGGTGAAACAGATTGCCGAGGTGAAGACTCTCCACAATATCATCTTTCGGGACCATAATTAGTTTGGGAAAGACTTGAAAACCATTCTTATTAAAAAAACAAACAAACAAACAAACAATCAAAGAAATATATATGTATATATATATATATATATATATATATATACATACATATATTATTTCTTGGGAAAATGCTAAAGACACCTATAACAACAATTTCTGTAGATCTTTTCTCCTAAAAGAACCCGTATATATATATATATACCCCTTTGTATCAGCAACGCGCATACGATTCAAAACAGCCTCGTACTGAGGGCTGGTTTGGAGCTTAATTAGCTGTGATTAAGTTTTAGAAAGTCTGAGAAAGACACCGTTTCGACAGAAAGATAGGCAGAGCTTGATGTAGATGGATAAACACCCAAAGACACTTCACACACATACACTCAGATGAATGCAATCAAGTGTACGAAGTTAAGGTTTAATGAACCCACACCATAATTGTTTTAAAGGGATTGTAGTTTTGGTTGAGACCTAATTTCAGGTTTCTAAAATTTTAGTTAAGATATTCAGAAACCTCTTATGAAATATGAATGAGCATGTAATTCTAAGTTAATGGATTCAGCGTTTATTTGATGACAAATGTTTTTAAAATGGCGGAGATATCCAAAATACTCTCTTTAAAAAATCGAGTGAAAATATTCATTCTTGAAGGAGTGATTCCAAAAAAAAAAAAAAAAATGAGTGAATTTAGAGTGAAATTGGAGTGAATTTTGAGTGAAAATGTTCATTTTCACTCTTTTTGTAGTGACCTCAAGGATCACTCCAAAATCTTCGAGTGCCATCCAAAACCGATTTTCTCCTCATAAACTTTGAATTCCTCTTAGAATGATATGCTCCGCATTATATCATAATTGGTATCATTATATGCTAATTCGCAAAACGTTATAAGCCCATTTCTCACATCTCCACCAATACTATACCATCCCTTTAACTACTTCTGTCATGTCTGTAAATGACGAGTTTATTGTCATTGAGTTAATGATTACAGTAAATTGTTCCACTCCGTTTCTTTTATTTTTTCATGACTTTGTAATCAACAATAATGTCAGACGTATTGGTTTTTAGTTTTGCTTGTTGTTATTGCTTCATCAAAAAAAAGAAAATACGTAGAAAATGCTGTAGCAAAAGGTAGGAGCATGGAACTGTTGGCTTTCACTCTGGGAGCATTGTTAGATAAAGCCTTATTACAAAGAAATAAAAGCAATGTCGTACATTGACGTTAATCCCCCAGGACTGTCAGTTACGATATCCCATTAAAGTAGCAAGTGGTAACTCATGAATCTTCAACAGAGTGGCATGTACAATGTAAGCCAGGAATGAAAACTTATCTGCTATCCAAAAGTACTACAGCGTGCTATCATTTAAAGTGATTCATGTTTTTGTTTCTTTTTTTAACTCATACATAAATATTTGCATCACAGATCCTGAAAGAGTTTTTTTTTTTTCATTTTTATTTCTGAGGACATGGTTTGGCTAATCTGAAATTCAATCATATGAAGTTTATAATCATACCATATCGTTTATGGATAAGATAATGAACATTTGTGGGGGAAGAATACCTAGTCGTTCTTCATGTCTATACTTAATCTCTACTTTTATTTTCTCAACATTTTTCATTGTACTTTCAGACAAATTTCGGTACCAGATTCAGTGGTGTCTCTTTAACATCACTGCCACTCCCTCCATCGTCGTTACCTTCCTGTACTATGACCTTATGTTTTATGCCTTATCGGAAAAGGTACCGATCTTACTTTACATTAGCATACATATCCTTCCCACAATCGTCTGCCTCCTCGACATCTTCATCACCTTGATCGTCGTCCGTTTCTTGCACGCCGTCTACCCGAGCTCGTGCTTGATCGCCTACCTGCTCTTCACTGTCATCTACTGGATGGCAGAAGGAACGGACTCTGACGGAAATCCCTCCGTTTCTGGATTGCTCGACTTCGGAAACGAACCCGGCAAAGCGGCCGCAACCACGATAGGCGTGTCCTTTCTGACGCTATTTCTTCAGGCCGTTTTAAAGACGCTGTACGCCCTTCGTGTCCGACATATGGACAAGGAAAGAACAGAAATCGTTCTTACTGTACCAGGCGAGCAGCCAAGTGCAAGGATGGGTGCAACTAATGTCGAGCTCGAAAAATTGAACTAGTAATTTTCTTTGTGTAGCGCCATCATCGAGCACCACAGTTCATGTCGTAGGTACAGAAACTTGTCCAATGTACAGCCACACGCAATATTACCACTCAACATAGGTATGATGTCGTTTTTCTAATTTACTGAAGTTAAGATTGACTTAAAGATGAACTACATTGTTCTCAAAGTCACTGAATTGCTTGTTCATTATTATTTCGTATTATAACTAATAGATATTCTGCGATCCGTTTATCGCTGGATTGTGTGTATGAATTAAAAGTCAGATATTTACTGAAGACGATTATTGTATTGATTACTTTATTTGAACTTCTTTCATCAATTTGTGTGAAAGGACAATCTTTGAAAAATGGTAAATATGTATCATTAGCATGAATTAGGGTATCTATTTTGTCTAGTTTAAAGGGTGTGTACAGTTCTGGTCGAGGTGAGGATTTAGCTTTTAACGTTTTGCGAGATATTCAGAAACCACTCCATGAGATGTCAAATAGCATGCAATTCTAAAAGGGTATCAAAAGTTTACTTGATAAATATCGGTTTTGAAATGGCTGAGATATCCAAAAACAAGGTGAAACAAAGAGATCCTAATAAAGTTGTGGCCTGTCGCCTTTTATTATTATCACTTTTTTGGATATCTCAGCCATTTCAAAACTAATTTTTATCAAATAAACGTTGAATCCTTCTTAAAATTACATGCTCTTTCAATTTCATAAGAGGTTTCTCATTATCTCACTTAGAAATGTCCAAACATGAATCCCTTACCTCAACCAGTACTGTACAGTCCCTTTAAGGCCATTCGTTTTTGTGAGTGGCCGGTTGTTGTTGTTTTTTTTTTCTTTTTGGCAAATAGATGCATGAGAAGGGTAATTATTACCCCTTTATTATAAACGAAACTTCGTTTCAGTTTAAAACAAAAATGATTCCTGCTCACGGCCGATTTAGATGGCTTGGACGCACTAGCGTAACAAAAGGAAGATGTGGTGGAGTGAAATGTGTTTTCATTGGTATATACTCTTTTGGTGGATTAGAATTGTTACTAAATAGAAATCTGAATTGTCTGAACATGAAAGTGTTAAAGGGACTGCACAGTGCTGGTTGAGGTGGGGATTTGCGTTTTGAACATTCCTAAGTGAGATAATGAGAAACCTTTTATGAAATATGAAAGAGCATATGATTTTAAGAAGGATTCAATGTTTATTTGATGAAAATTGGTTTTCAAATGGCTGAGATATAAAAAAAGTGATAATAGTAAAAGAGACAGCCCCGCCTTTTATTAGGATTTCTTTCTTTCACCTTGTTTTTGGATATCTCGGCCAATTCAAAACTCATTTTCATCAAATAAACTGTTAACACCCTTTTAGAATTGCATGCTCTTTGACATCTCATAGAGTGGTTTCTGAATAACTCGCAAAACGTTAAAAGCTAAATCCTCGCCTCGACCAGAACTGTGCACACCCTTTAAGTAATAAATAAACTCCCATTGTTTTATATGGAAATATTAGAATCTTGGTTAATAATAAAAGATAATATTTGAAGAGTTTGTTTGCAAAAACCGATAAGTCCATATTTGCCAAATGGAGATATTTGCGATTAAAAGTCAAGAAAAATAAAGAGAATAATAAGAAAATTCTTGCTTCTTTGACCATAACTTAGAAAATACACCTTTATATGTAGTGACCAATATGTCATTTAAAAGGTATTATTTTGTACTTTATGACAGAGATCGTACTTCAAAATCTTCAAAAATGGACTTATCGGTTTTTGCAAACAAACCCTTCATTTATCAACCCATGGTATATGGGGTACAATTCTGAAAGTTTACGTCATAATAGAAATTTTATTTTTCATTAAAAATATATTTTAATTATGAAGGTTGGTATCAAAGTGGAATTGTGTCTTTCAAGGATAATTTCTAAAATCACAATTTCATTTCTATTACAGAAATTTTTGTTCAACTCAAGCGATAGAAAAGTACACAAACATTCATTTTTTATTATCAATCATTATTAGAAATTTCTAAGAGAAGAATAGGAACACGAAATCAGAAAAGATTTATTCAAGATATTTCCAACCAAACAGTCTTACAAACTGTTGTCTTCACATTGTCCCGATAGTAACAGATGTTCTTAATATTGGGAACAGATATTGAATTCATAATTTGATTTGACGAATATATTCAAAAGAAACTTATATTATTGTGAAGAAAACAAATTAAAGATTTTAATCTTACGACTTTGTATAGTTTATCACCAGTTAAAAAAAAAGTATAGATGGCATATCCAAACAGATTGAAAGTGTCAGCACTGTGGTGTCGATGAAGATAATCTATACACGCGTTTATTGTGTAAATTAAATACGATTTTCTTTTCGTATCTAACAGTTGAAATCGGACTTTTATATTATGTTGATTTTGAGATAACAGGAATGCATTTGTTAAAAGTCTCTAAGGAGGCTGTACTAGACTTGTTTGTTTTTTTATGTCTTTTCGTGTATTTATGAATACAAACCGTTAAGAAATGAAACCGGATTGGAATGTCTTGAAACTATAATAGATAATTTGCAATATTTTTGGTAAGAAGAGTTTGTAAAAGATTTTAGGGAGATTTGAATAGTATGGAAACACATCATAATTTACCAAAATGAAGGATGTTTATTGTGTAAATAGTTTGTGACTTTTTTATCTCAAGAATGTGTATCAAAGTTTAGTTTACTTCCCTTTTCCACTTTTTGTAATGTGATATAAAATGTTGAACTATGGAAGCAATTAATACTCTGTTGGGGTAATTTAAAAAGAAAAAAAAAGTAATGTGATTGTTCATCACAAATCAAACAAAGGGGACTCAGAATAGGCTAAACTGTCCACCAGCGTAACCTCGTCAATCTTGAGGGATGGCTGGATTTAGTGCTTGAATAGACCCTATACAGTGCGTATCAAAAAAAAGGTAATCCAACTTTGGAGGGCTACTATCTTATAATCACCAGCTATGGAGAGTGCAATGTTGGTTGAGAGGAAAGGGGAACTCTTCTTCTTTCCATTGATACCTATTTATGTTGACAAATGTCATGCATGACTGAGCACATAAACTTTGAAGACAACAATGACAAATTGCACGTTTTCCAAGTTTGCATGTTACTGTGAAGGAACAATGTATATCTCACTGCATGGATGAGATCTGTCAATGGAGGTGGTCGAATCATCAGGCCAGCCTGCATGATTGCAGGTTCGTGTTAAAGGTTTCTTCCAACCATTTATGGTTCATAGCCTTCAACATGGCCACGTTGTTGTAAACTTGGTCCTTCCCATAAAGGCTAAACCATTATCCATTTTTCTCTCTTCACATTTAAGACATGTAGGCCATGGGCTAGTGGGGGTCAACGTGCACCCCCTCTGCACCTAACATTCATTGTTGTTTCCATGTAGCCCTTGGTCTGGAGAGTCAGAAAAGTGATGTTAACAAAAAAAAAGTTGGGTCCCAAGACCCGCCCCGTGACGTTTTGTGACGTCACTTCCGGAACGACCTTTTCGCGAATACGGGGGAATAACATTTGGGTATTATCCTAATAAAGTGGTCCCCATGCCTTTATTTTTCAATGATAACCAAAGATTTTGGTATTTCTAGATTCCTCAGAAAATGGGAAATATGATGCAAAGCAAAGTTTGGCAATATAAGCCCTCAGTTTGTCGTCATCGGCAACGAAATGGGCAACGATGTCGACAAAATTAAAACAAAATTTTACAAAATTTTTGCAATTTTTCAAGTTTCACCCTGTAAGTTTGTATATTTTTGTGAAAAATTTGTTGAATAACTTGAAATTTGGTCTGAATATTAAATGAATATTCCTTTTTACGAAAACAAAAGACTTTGGCCTAATTGTAATCCTATCTTCTTCTGTAGACATTCGAGTGCGCATGCGCGGTGTCTGGAAATTAGCCTCCGAAATGCCTTTTTTTTAATGTCCAGTATCAAAAATGAGTTACAACGAATCTTTTTGTCATGTAAATTCACAACTTTAATCAATTTTTGCAATCAGCAATCACCTGATTGAATAAAAGTTAAATTAAAATGAGAAATCAAAGATGACTATGGTTCTTTTTGATGATCACGTTGGTCACGACATCGAAGATGAAGACGACGTCAAAGACTAGAAATACGACATAGCAGGGATTCGTTCACAAATCTCATTTTCAATTGATTGATTTTAGCGATAAATTTACAGTAAAGGAAATCAAGATAATGAATTTTCAATTCTACTGGCAGTTTATTTCTTTGCAATAAACTCAACTCAAATCCTACTTAAAGGGGTAATCCAGTCTAAAAATAAGTTAGCCTGATAAAAAAAGAGTAAAATCTTACGAGTACAATGGTAAGAATTTGACTGTAATCTGATGAAAAATAAGGAAGTTACTATTTTTTGCTAATTTCTGCAAAACATTTCTTGTACAGTGGATAAGAATATGCAAATGAGTAACCTGATCATGTCATAACGTCACAATTTTCCATTGATCGTGTACAAAAAATAAGGAAAATTCAACGTTTCAGTCATTGAAGTCTAACAAATGATGTTATACCTGGTTGCATAACTTGGTAATAGTGATGTTAGATATATCATGATTTGAGCCTCGAGCATAATTGCGTTTGAATGAAAAACTGGAAATGTCACAATTTTATGTATACACACTTTATGGCAAGATGTGAGGGGATGACATGCTCACTTTGTCATTTGCATATTCATATTGACCGTTCAAGAACTATTTCCTCAAAAAGTAGAGAAATTTCAAAATGTCATATAACTTTCATATTTTTCATGCGATTTCGATCACAATTTTACCATTGAACTCGTAATATTTTACTTTTTCTTATCGGACTAACTTTTATTTGGACTGTATTTCCCCTTTAGATAAAGACTTATAACTAGTTTCACAATTAAAACACTTATCTCAACTACGCTGCACTCACTGGCACATTTCTAAATACTGTATCAGGCGTGGATAATATTTTGACATGATTTTTCCTCTATTTTCTTCAGAAATTGCATCCACATTGAACTTGTCACCGAAATGACACGATACATGATGCATAATAGAGACAATTGACTTTTAGAGGCCTAAATTACTTTAATGTTTGTTTGTTTTTTAACTTGGGAATGCTAACTTGTGGGTTCTTGGCGGTTCTGTGGCATAATGGGTAAAGCTTTCGACTCCCGATCGGAGGACCCGAGTTCGAGTCACGATTCAATCACGATGTACAATTTCTCGATGGTAATGATTAACATCATTTTCATTTTATTTCGAAAATTTTGGAATATGGACTTGCAGGTCATCGACAATGAAGTTGGCATACATGAGGTTGACAAACTTAAAAGTCCACGCAGTTTTAGCAAGTTCTCACGCTAAAACATCTAAATATCCATTATTTGTGGTAATATCATTAAATGAAATTAAATCTAGTCAGGATATTAGATAAATAACCACGTTTAACAAAAAACAAAACAAATAAGGCATTATCTTAATTCAGGCATCTTCTGTAGACATTTAACTTAAAGTCAATACTTTTGTTAGATCAGCCATGGTGCCTTATGGATGTCCAGAAGCTGACGCCGATTCACCGGGTGCACTTCTCGAGTTCGACACCCACGAATCATACAACCCATGAGTCATAGAGAACGCGATTTATACAGCTTGTGTGTCCTACAGCCCATGAGTTCGACATCCTTGAGTCTTACACCAGGCAAGCCTGGCCCACGAGTTTGACACGTAATAAACAAGACCCACGAGAAAAACACATTTACGGCCCTGCGATGTGAATATCGAACTCTTGGATCGTTTTTAACTTGTGGGTGTTTTTTTTCTTTTCCTTTTTTTTTTTTGGGGGGGGGGGTTGTTGCGTAGAAAAGTGTCAAACTCGTGGACCTTGTTTGCCTAGTGTCAAACTTGCGGGCCTTGTTTGTATACTTTCGGACTCATTGGCCTTATTTGCCTGCTGTCGAAGTCATGGGCTGCACAACTCGTTTGCTGTATAATTCGTGGATGTCGAACTCGTGGGATGACAACGAATCCCTTTGCCATCCTTTCTAAGTCTGAAATTCTTTTGAGCTCTGAATCGAATTCCAATGTTACCATCATTGTCATTTTATGAATGTATCGGTTTAATGAATTCATTTTTGCTCCTGTCACTGCTTCTATGCCAGTATCGGGCTTTGATACATCAGCCATGGTGCCTTTCAGAACGTCCACAAGCGGCATCACCTCCCCTGATGTGAAGTCAACAGAGGTCGCATTAGATCTTCATCCTTCGTCTATCCATGATCTTCATTTTGGTCCGTTGCTAGCTGCCATATTCTTAGTTTGATAATTGCTATATACAGAGGACATGCTGTTCAGAGAGGTCTCTGAGAAGCCAGATCAAAAGTTTTTGCCTTTGTGACATAAATCATTTTACCGCACTTAGACTGTATTGCCAAGAATCGCAGAGCATTCACCTTCAAATTCTTCTGTTACCATGCAAAGCACAGCAAAATATTTTCAGTTCATCCATCACCTCAGCTGTCCCATTTCATGATTCAGCCCTTGTCTGTACATAATTTCCAGGACTCCACGCATTTACTGGCTGCAATACCATTAGTGCCTTATAGGTAAGGGGAAGGTAAAAACAATGTCGAGGCTGATGAGTCATTTCATGCTGTATTTCCAAAGCTTGGTGAATCTTGAAATGTGAAAGCTGAGATGATGATGATGAACTGGAACGATTTACCTGTGCCTTGTATGGTAACAGAAGAAGGTGAATGCCCTCCAAACTCTTTACAGTCCAAGTGCGGTGAAATGGCTAATGTCACAAAGGCAAAAAACCTTGATCTGGCTATGATACCGCCCTGCTGAAAGGTTTTAGAGCAGCATGTCCTATGCAATTATTAAACAAGAATATGAAAGCTAGCAACAAACCCAAACGAAAGACATGGATGGACAAAGCATGAAGATCTAATGCGACCTCTGTGGACCTCAAGGGAGGTACTACCGCGTCAGCTTGGGGACATGCATCCTGGAAGTCACTGTGGTTGATGAATCGGAGCCGATATTGGTATGGCAACAGTAACATGAGTAAAAATGGATTAATTCAACATATACCACACTCAAAAAATGACCATTATGGACATTGGGATTTGATTTGGTTCAGAACTCATGCGCAAATGAATATCAGACACTGACAGGATGGGGAGATGATTCCGCATCAGCTTGGGGACATCTTGTTAGGCACCATGACCTATGAATCGGAGCCCGATACTGATAGTGACAGTGAAAGTAGTGAAAATGAATTCATTCAACCAATAGAATCACAGAGTTACAATGACAGTGACATCGGAATTTATTTGTAACAGTGTTCGTGGGCAAACGAGTGTCAGACTTTGAAAGGATAACTTAGAGCTGGTAAATGACTCCATCAATTTCAACATATCGGAATTAAACCAGTGGCAATCATTTGAAGCATTTCGATGTTGGACCCTCAATAATTTCATGGGAAGTAAATCATGCTGGAAAAAATACATAATAATTTGATAGCAAATAATTTTTTATGAAACATCATATAACCAATTCTACTGTGAACAATGTTACATTTACAAAGCTTCTTTATACTTTCAGATGGAATACAAAAAATTTTAAAAAGAGGTATCGCAAATATAATTGGTTAGTGTTGACTAAGTATGAATGCTAATGATATTTTCAAAGCATGAGTTACAAAACCTAACTAAACAAAAAAATACTCTTGAAAAAAAGACTATTGGAATTTGAGTATATAACAGCAACCAACTTTTAGCAAAGAATGAATGTATTATATGCCTCATATGATCTATGAAATCAAACTCTTACTGAACTATCATTGTCTAATAACCATTTCAGATAATGTCTCATGACTTGGGGAATTGCTTATAATAAACGTGCCTTTATAGTCACATTAAATGATTTGTTGTGGTAAATTATGATAGAATTATGTTGTCATTATGATCAATAGAAATGGTGACAAGAGAACTCTACAGTTGCCTTCATAAAATTTCTCATTTTAAGCCAAATTTTTCTTAGTTATTTTCTTTTATATTTTCTTTAATGCAAATTACAATACTTGAAGTTTCTGATCTCTGACGAAAAACTGATTGCTAGACAGCAGAAAAGAACTTGCGGCGGCTTGTTTCACACACCTTGCATGCACACTAAACATCTTAAAAGAGGATTATAAAAAATATACTAGATTCTCTTTGAAGGATTCGAGTTTGTTGAGAAGGCAAAATGCAGATGTAATCAAAATCTTCTTTTCCTCATAGCTAATGGTGTTAATCTTTAAGGGTCGTCTTAAAGTAGTTGCTAAATTCACTTAAATATGGTATTTAGACGAAACTCCAATGTGAATTTTGTCATCGGCGCCGCTGTCTTTGCCGTCATCACTGAAGTCAAATGTATTTCAGCAGGTGTTTGATGATTTTAACAAAATGATTAAAGTTCCGATTCTACTTGAAATATACGAGTTAATATATCAATTTACTAGTCACCAAAAGGGACATTTTGTTGGTTCTTATTTCGCACTCCTCCTGCCCACTTGAACATCTACAGAAGAGGCCAGGATTAGAATAATGGCTCATTTGTTCTTTTTTTGCGGAAAGATGGCTGTTTATTTAAAGGAAAAGTTCAACTTGACAGACATGTGACATGTGCATTGAGTGAATACACCAATATTAGTAGAACACATCAGTGAGATTTCGAGGAAAATCAGACAATCCGTTCAAAAGTTACGAATTTTTGAAGTTTCTGCTCGCTCACTGCTGGATGAAAAGACTAATACAGCTTGTGATGTCACTGTCATGTGTAGAACGATATAAAGAAAATAAAAATAAAACTCAACATATCAAAACTTTTCTACAAAATAAAGAACACTTGACTTGTCTCTGTCAGAGGGCAGGAAGAATAATATCCTTAATATAAGTCACTGACTTGTCGAAAAAATATGCACGTTTTTCAAAAAAAATAAGATTTTGTAGAATTCTCTTTATATTTTCCTTACATTGTATATATTGTTCTACGCATGTGACATCACACACTGTAGTAGTCTTCTCATCTAGCAGTGACAGTGCAGATACTTTAAAAATTCAAAATTTTTGAATGGATTGTCCGCTTTCCCCAAACTTTTACTGATGTTGAATTCTACTAATATTGCCATATTTACTTCACCGACATGTACACGAAGCTAGACTTATCCTTTAACATCCAGACTAAATTCCTATTAATATAGTGAATTAACTACAAAGTAATGAATATCTAAATTAGCATAAAAGTTTGTGCTGACTTAGTTTGACGACCTCACTAATGCCCATTTCGTTGTTGATAACCTGCAAGTCTCTATTGCCAAATTTTCGAAAGAAAATAGTAAAAAAAAAATCAAAATAGTTTAGGTCATACTGCGTATTAATCAAATGAATACAAATTAAGTGAAATCAACGGAATAAACAAACAAAATCATTACCAACGAGGAAATGTACATATTTGACTGACCCAATTACAAACATGACTTAATATTTAACGAAATTTTAAAAGAGACTAAAACATCTAAAATATTCTCTGCTATGTCGTAATTCTAATCTTTGACGTCGTCTTCATCTTCGATGTCGTGACCGACGTCATCATAAAAAAGAACCATGGTCACCTTTGATTTATCATTTTAAGGCAACTTTTATTCAATCAGGTGATTGCTGATTGCAAAAATTAATTAAAATTGTGAATTTACGTGACAAAAAGATTCGTTGTAACTCATATTTGATACTGGACATGAAAAAAAGGCATTTGGAGGCTGATTTCCAGACACCGCGCATGCGCACTTGAATGTCTACAGAAGAAGATAGGATTTCAATTAGGCCAAAATCTTTTGTTTTCGTAAAAAGGAATATTCATTTAATATCCAGACCAAATTTCACGTCATTTAACAAATTTTTCACAAAAATATACAAACTTAAAGGGTGAAACTTGAAAAATTGCAAAAATTTTGTAAAATTTTGTTGAATTTTGTCGACATCGTTGCCCATTTCGTTGTCGATGACGACAAACTTAGGGCTTATATTGCCAAACTTTGCTTTGCATCATATTTCCCATTTTCTGAGGAATCTAGAAATACCAAAATCTTTGGTTATCATTGAAAAATAAAGGCATAAGGACCACTTTATTAGGATAATACCCAAATGTTATTCCCCCCATATTCGCGAAGAGGTCGTTCCGGAAGTGACGTCACAAAACGTCACGGGGCGGGTCTTGGGACCCAACTTTTTTTTTGTTAACATCACTTTTCTGACTCTCCAGACCAAGGGCTACATGGAAACAACAATGAATGTTAGGTGCAGAGGGGGTGCACGTTGACCCCTACTAGCCCATGGCCTAGTGGTTTGTCCTGCTAGCTATGTGTTGAATATGAACAGAGAAAATGGATTGTGTGGGATGACCTCTGTGGGAGTGACTTTAGTTATCCAACAGGTGGCCATATGAACCATAAAAGGTTAGGAAAAAACCCTAAACACAAACCCTAAACGCAAATCTGCATTCGTACAGGCTGGCCTGATGATTTGAGCACTTTCATTGACATATATCATCCATGCAGTGAGACATGCATTGTTCCTTCACAATAACACGCAAACTTGGAAAAAGTGAGATTTGTCATTGTTGTCTTTAAAGTTCATATGCTCAATCATGCATGACATTTATCATCATAAATAGGTATCAATGGAAAGAAGAAGAGTTCCCCTTTCCTCACAACTAACAGTGTGCTCTCAATAGCTGATAATTATGAAATAGTAGCCCTCCAAAATTTGATTACCTTTTTTTGATACGCACTGTATTTCAAAGGCTCTTTTCCCAATACAGCGCATCCGCACATTCACATAGACTGGGCGCTACATACCCATTTTGTTTTACCATAAGAAGGCATGAAATATTTCCAGTGTTTATTTTGACAAAGGGATGTATCCATAGATACACTTTTCTGCCAAGGAAAACATCAACGTTATGATAATATAACCTTTCCATGAGCTGTAATTGTAGATAGACTCTTTTGCTGTTTGAGTTTAACGAAATGATTATGTCTATAGGCCAATATTTTGCAAAGAAGTGAATCTATAACTACACCATTTTGCCATGTGAAGTTCCATTGATCTGTTTGCAAAAGAGAAAAGTCTGTACCTACACCTTTAGCCATTAACGAATAACAACGTGACCCCAAATCCTATGGGATTTACTAATAGTTACACAATTTTGTCAAATGAAATATCAACGTAGCCAAGTGTCCAAGTTAGTGGCGTATCCAGGCGGGGGTGCAACCCCCCCCCCCCCTTTTTTTTTTTTGTTACCAGAAGAAATATAAAGAAAAATGGAAACATGGCCTCTAATAGTGTACAGGTGCCCCCTTTACGGAATTCCTTGATTACCCCCTACAAGTGGTTAACTATAGGCCTACATCCTTTTGCCATCAATTTTTTTTTTTTTTTAAATGTGAAAATGACACCAGATAGATCCATTTTTCTAGGAAATGAGAAACCTACCACTCCCGAGAGTGGGGTAAAATAATCGTCTCCCGAAATCCCAAATTAAAAATAGTGTAAATCCGACATTGTGCCCACATACACCCTTTTGCAACATGACGGTCGTACACCTTTCTCCAGAATGTGGCTTTCTTTCCGATATTTAGATAGGTTAGGAGAGTCTATATGAATTTGTTTACTCAACATAAATTATTGCAGCTTAACTCCTGCTCTTCCAGAATCCTGGTTGGTGATTTTTGTTGGTTTTATGGTAGATGATCTAAAACAGTACATGGCGAAAAACATATTTCTCATACATTGCCTGACGAACTATCGATTACTACTCCAAAATGTACACGTGCATGGATACAAAAATGTGTGAAATAACGATGTAATAGTACGATGTCAGTTATGTAACGACTAAAGTGGGAAATTTTAGCAATAAAGTCCAGCCAGAAGTAATACAATCTCAAAGCTTACCCAGTCGTTTGTGCTACGCAATTTTCATAATCGATTACGCTGCCCAGTATCTACCTATCTTCTGGGCTCTTGGAGTTAATCTCATGCAGCTTGTTTGAAAATATGATTGCTAGGGCATAATCAACCATCATGTAGCGTTTTACCTACCCACAATGATGAACGGAGAAGGCTCTTCTGGAATAAAGATTGTGCACTGAATTTATCTTATCCTCTTCCGATCATAAAATGGGCCAAAACAACTTATCTTCCTGGCAAATTGCGTCTGCCGGGTAAGTTTCTTAGTAGACCCTTTCGATGCCGGCCTAAATCAAACAAATTCTAAATGAGGAAAGATGTTTTTTGAGTCCTCTGACAACTTACTTAACACCTTCCTATTCCCTATTTTATCAGTTAAAACACTGAAAATAGTAATATCCATTTCTCTGCAAACGGCAATTTTCATGCTGCAATAATCGTCTTCCGAAAATTTCCCATGGGTTCTTCACTGCAAACTCTGCAGTTCTTATACCCAACGCGTCAATCGTCTTATCTTCTTGAAAACGCTAAAATCATCATAGCCCGAAATTCATTAGAACACCATGACCAGATGTTTGTAATTCTCGGCCTGTCAATCTGACCAGTGTGTATCTTTGAATATTGAAAGAGAATTAAGAGACATCCTTATATTCCATCCAATATCCTCCATATGCACAAGTAAATCCATACCAAAGGTCGTAGGTCCAACTTCACAGCACTACACATCATCTGCACTGCTTTGTATGATGTAATTTTTAGACTCTAGTTTATTTCATGTCTCAAGTTTACGTAGAGTCATCTTTCTAGTCAAACTCAGCTTTAAAGATAGTCCTGCATTTTCAATTTAATACATAGATGTTTCCTCTCCCAAAACTCAATTTGAAATGTTTCTTATGGTAGAATGTGCCTTCAAGTTTGACATACACTGTATTTTTTTTTGTGTGTACAATTGTGCTCCATAATGTGTTTGGACGCGTAGGAACAATTGCTACAATTTACGACGTTTTGTTAAATTTTGTTATGGTATTGAAAACGGAATGGAGAAATAAATTGATCCGAACTAAACTGAACTGAAATGAACTTCGATTTCAACTTTGAAAATAATTCTTCAACGTGCACACGTGTATTTTATCTAGCAGAGTGTATACGCAAAATAAAACTTTACCCTTTTTGCCATATATCAACTTTATACAACTATCCGTCAACATTTGAATACCTTTACAATTCACATTTCAAGTTAATGACTCTTAACACGGGCCTCTTTCAAAATTTTCCATTGAAGCAAAACGTTTTTGCATGTTTGGCAAAAGAATAAGTTGTAAATTTTCAGTTAAGGACAGATTCTAAAAGAGCAGACTCTCAGCTTTAAAATGATATATAACTCAATGCATACGGACTTTTCTAACCTGTCTATATAACGGAAAGAATGCACACACTCTGGAAATGTGTGTACATTGTACCGAGTTTTTGGTTTTAATAATCAATAGCTTAATCTCATCAAGCTGTGTTCTATTCAATGAATGGGGAAAAACAGAATGAAAATTTCCATATGAAACACAATGTCAATCAATATGAAACACAATGATAATCAAATTAAAATGAAATTTTACACACTCATTAGGCAAATTTTATTTATGACTATACTGTATTATACTATCTTTCAAAGCAGTGGCATTATCCTTTCAAAAGATATCAGAGTTGAAAGTGAAGAGTGAGTAATGGGTTTTAAGAATGTTAAGGAGGGCCCTGGTCACACTTTTTTCCACAAAATATCGTTGTAGGAAAATTAAAAAGAACATAATTTCCCATTAGTTTCATACACGCACATTTTCTTACTCTTTCAGAAAATGTAAAAACCAAAAGATTGACTACGTTGTCCCTTTCACCTGTTTCGAGTTCATGCGTAAAATTGGGTCGTGCGACTCTTTGTTGGTTTTGTTACGATCACATTTGACTTTGTAAGACATACCTTTGAAGAAGTTCACTGAACTGAAAATTGTTTTTTTTTAATTTGTCGATTTACTCTAAGATTTAACTTTTAACTTTTCTTTTTCTTAACTAGAGATGACAGATTGATGGTAAAAGTTTTTGTCTAAATGTAAAGATGCAAAGTCAGTTTTTTGCTTGAAATGTTCTCTTTGCATATTGTACACAGATGATTGGCCGATCAAAATGAAACTCAGTATTATCTCTTTACGCTTACTAATGATATAGTATCACCTTCAATTGAAATTGCGAAGAAAGCAATCTTTCCATCTTTTGATATTGGAATTATCATATACCCCGCCCCCGAAAAAAAGAATACCTATTTATAAAGAAATAAATGAATGAATAAATAATCATTTTTTATCCTTGTCTGCTCTTAATCGCAAAATTACAGGAACTTACATTAGAACATGCACACATACAACTTGTCATAACTCGGATGTTGAACATTTCTCTTTTTATGCTCCGTGTCTTTGCTATCTTCTTCTCCCTCTAATTTCCTCCATAATCTTTCCAATTTAACCAGCAATTGAACATACACATCTGGATATATCTCCTGTACATTTAGCAATTTGTTGTCTTTAATGAGGTAAAGCACTTGACCTGGTTCGGTGGGATAAATTCTTCGTTTAACCTGTGTGTTGGACGGGGTAATCCTATGAGCTAGACAGCCATGAGTCCTACTGTCCACGAGCAAGATAATGAAAAAAAAAACGGTCATATAGTCACACACCCACGAGTCATAGAGCACACAAGCTGGTCACCAAACAAAACAGGCCCACGAGCCATAGGCACTGTTCTAGTCAAACAGGCCAATGTGGTAGGAACGAGGCAAACAAAAAGAGAAAGAATAGGGTTGTGAATGGGGCTGCCCTTGGCCGTATGACTCGTGAACTGTAAACCCATGGCTTGTATATGATTCCTATGACTCATAGGCTGTATGCCCTTAGGCTGTATTACCCTGTGGGCCTTACGTATTGACGAGATCATGAGATTATTTACCTAAAGTGTATAGCTAGCGGACCAGTTCCATTTATGTCCAGCTCGTTGGTCTTCTAATAGTCAGTGTATATAACTCGTATGTTGTGTGACTTGTGAGCTGTATAACTCGTCAGCAGCACAACTAATTGTAGATTTGTATGACTCCTGAGAGTCTAACTAGTGACGTGTGACGTACCAATAAGTACACCTTAAAATGTATATTTATTTGAATTTAATGTTACCATGCCAACAATATAATGCAACCACAATTATCGCAGTTTCATGCTTATTCTTTATCCGGGTTCTTTATCTTCTATCAATATTTGTTTAATTGTGGACGAATTCTTTGATTTATTTATTGAGGAATGTTTGTCACAACAGTTATTTAATGGGACCTATAATGAATAAGTTTGCTTTCATGTAGCCCCTATTATTTTTCATTATAGTTTCCTTTGGTATTTTTATATTCCTACGTACCTACGAACCTACGTACGTAAAGCCTCCTATTATCTTTGCACCGCAGCTGCGGTGCAATAATACTGAAGCTTGTAGCTCATTTGGCCCCTTTTTGCATGTCTTGACCGTAGAATCACTCTTTGTCTCACACTCATGGTTGTCCAAGTAATTACATGCACATACAGGGAAATTCAATCATGGAAATAACTCGATTTCCGTACGGGATCGTCCAAGGCAAATTTACTTTTTTCATTTCCAGAAAAGAAAAGAAACAACGAGCAAACTGTGCTTAGCCTCACTAACATTAATTTCCAAATACTCCTCACCCACCAGGGACTTTATATTACTGTATGGGAGTGATATCATACACTATTGTATAACACCGTAATTATGATCCGGGAATGAAAAAAACATGCTCTGCTGGGTTCTTTTTCAGTAGCTCAGTCAACCGGTCCATATGGATGTACATGAATGTTTCGCCACGAATCTGTAACTTTGCTTTGTATATATGGAGAATCTCGAAAAGTGGGTTGTACTGTGGAAACCGTACCTTCAATTCACTCTCGCTCTATCGGAGTAGGATTGATGTAATCACCGTTCACGATGGCATCGGAAGGTAGTCTGGTATTGGAGGATTCACCATCGATTGTGCAGACAACGATAAATAGTGAAGAAGAGAGCAGAAAGTGGTATTCCGTCCAATTGTCGGACTTCAAACTTTGTTGTAGACGACTGAAGCCCCTTTTACACTTTCACGGATTGCTTCACGGATGAACACGGATCGTCATCCGTGGTGTTCCGGCATGCAAAAGATCAATTTTCCTCTCAATGCCGGTGTGAATACGATCCCAACTAGGTGTCTACACGGACAAGTACGGAGGCTACACGGACAAGTACGGTGCCTACACGGACAGGCAAGGAACGAACGTGGACCAAAGCGGAAACGATACGGAGCTAACACGGATATCAAGGAAGAACACGGATGCAACTGGGTCCCTTCGCGGTCTTTACACGGAATTCTCTAAAATGTTGACAGATGACATTTACTTTTGCATTTGATACTTTATCATTCTCAGGCAACATGCCTCCAGAGCTAATAACAAGCACACCGTGAGAAAATCTACAGCAGCCTACATACGCCTGGGCTTGTAGACATCAGGCAAATCTCTACTTGCAAACTTTGATTTTGCGGGAACATCATGACATAAACAAAGCAAAACAAAACAAAAAAATCAAATCAAGACACACGCACACACACACACACACACACACACACACACACACACAAAACCATCAAGGAAATGTGTGTGGGTCACTGAAGCTTCTCAGGCTACAATTATTCGAAGAGTATGGGGGGTTGCTGGCTGTACTGATGGGGGAAGATGTGAGCAAATTTCGTGGACTTTATGAGCTTGTATTGGCAAAACACACGAATGTCTCATCCCAGATGGAGCCGATGCTAATACGGAAATCCCGATGTCTCCACGGACTGTCCCGGAATGAGTACGGAGGCATCTCGGAATAGCCGGTGCCTACAAGGAAGGAATTCGGAGGCAACACGGAGTAGACGGTGCCGACAAGGAAGAGTTCGTATTGATTTTCATCCGTGATGTCCGGGATGAAAAATTAAGCAAGCTTAATTTTTCCCGCGGACATGCCGGGTGGTCAAGGATAATGCCGGATGACTTCACGGAGTCAACACGGTCATGCCGGAAACAGTACGGATGATCCCGGATCGACGATCCGTGGTCATCCGTGATGCGATCCGTGAAAGTGTAAAAGGGGCTTTAGGGACGTGTCCACACCACACGTGAGTATAAAAGCACCGTGTAGAGCGAAATTAATCCACACGCAGTTTACGAAATTTATCATAAAAATCTCCCCACGAACCTTTTTTTAATTCCATGTAGTGAGAATAATCGCCAATATAATGACGGAATATGATCCATGGGGATCCATGCCGTGGGGATGTAAGCGAACAAAGCGTGGTAGGGTTGAACTTAAAGAAGGCCCTCATGTATTAGGGACCTATACACTCCTGTATATTTGCTCCTATTGTGCAAAGACGAGGTGTGTGTGTGTGTGTAAATATCTTTCGCATTGCTCTCGAGGGGATTCGATTGCATAAAGATTACGGAAGTGATAATGTCATTTTTGTGTGTGTGTGTGTGTGTGTGTGTGTGTGTGGCTATATTCCGTCTCGGGGAGGTTGCATTCCAATATCTTTTGTTAACTATATAAGTACTTTAGCAATGATTGTCAGACGAGATCACGGGCAGAATCTAGCACCCCGTTTACAGTAGGTGAAAAAGGACCAAGCCCTTCCTTCATTTCACTGTAAACGCGCAAAAGGCCAAATGCGGGGGTAAAATTGGCCGCGCATTTTGTCAGGCTCTGGAGGTAGTCTCGGCGCGGCTCGGCGATCGAGCCCGGCCTTTTCTCACTGTAAACGCAAACTGGGCCAAATGCGGTACCAAATTTAGTCTGGCTTCGAGACCCTCTGCCCGCACTATTTCGCTATTCAGGTTATTAACCTTCTCAACGTCAAAAACTAGTATAGTACAAGGTGGTTTTGTCCTGCAAAGGATTTTTCCTTCGGCAAAAGCCTTTGCCGAACGGCGACTTCGTCGCCATGGAATCCAGTTTGCAAAGGGTCTGGAAACCAGACTATACCAAATTGCGTGTGATTACAAAAAGAGCGCGCCTACGACAAGATATTGCAAGGTTTGAATTAAAAGCCCGGGCCGAGCCCGGCACTGTAAAAAGACAGAATTGCGGGGCTCGGCCCCGCAATTGAGGCCGGGCTCGGCCCAGCCCCGCACTGGGGGAAACGGGGTCCTGGATCACTAATCCGCAAGCCATGACAAAATGCGGCCGAGACTGCCCCCAAAGCTTGGCAAAATGCGCGGCCGATTTTGGCCCCGCATTTGGCTTTTTGCCCGTTTACAGTGAAATGATGGCCGGGCTCGCCCGCGGTCGAGCCCGGCCTTTTCACTCACTGTAAACGGGGTCCAGGTGATCTAACTTTGTGTAAACCTTTTATAGTGAAAGCAGACGGGCCTCTATTTTTCTTTTTCTCTTCTACTATCCTGTCCTTCTATCTCTACGCATGTCATCCCTCCCTCCTTTTTTCAAATATGTATTTTGTACGAGTGCTGTATGTAAATAAAGCTACGCTTAAGCTGTAGCCATTCTGTACTATACATTGTATTGCTGATACATTTTGCTGTGCATTGTAAAACCAATGACGAAATTAGCAGCTTATGTAATGGGGTAGCTCAGTGAAATTATCGTGACACGGTGGACAAAAGCATGATTTTTTTTTTTCACCAAAGCTACTTCATGATATGCCTTCTCAAAAATTAGGGTGCTCAAAAAAAATTTGATGCTGGGAAGGACGTCAGAGGTCAAACGTCAATGACCTTTGTTTGTGGTTTTTTGGCTATTTCTCAAGTCAGGAATATCCAATCTGTATAAAACTTGGCAGGAAGAATACTGAGAACAAATAAGATATTTTGATTGAATTTGGAGTGAATTTTCCAAAGGTCAAAGGTCAATGAACTTTTTTCTGAAAAGCATGTTTTTACATATTTCTCTAGGTAGGAAGATTCAATTTTCACAAAAATTGATATGAAAGTTATATAGAAGGTACCAAGAGTATAAAACAGGGGTAAAATAAAATTGTTGATTTGTACATTGCCGCGGCAACCCAAAACTAAGGTTTTTAGTTGAAGTTAGTTACAGGAGGTTATTTTCCAGTTTGGAAGAGATTCCATTTGAATAGGTACAACTGATCGACGGGATGTACCGAGGTTTGAAATACTTTTGATTAATGTTTAGTGGTATGTTGCCATGGCAACTATATATTTAGATTTTGGTTAAACTTAAAGGAGACTTTAGAACTGCCATGAATTTGAAGAGATTTCCATCAGGGATTGGTATGATTGATCAACAAAAAGTCGCCAGACATAGATTTTTCACCTTCATAGACACGTGGATTGAGTGAATGCAGCAACAATAGTAGAACACATCAGTGAGAGTTTGAGGAAAATTGGACAATCCGTTCTAAAGTTATGAATTTTTGAAGTTTCTGCTCAGTCACGGCTGGATGAGAAGACTAGTATACCTTGTAATGTCACATGTGTACAACGATATAAAGAAAGACTAAAGAAAATTCCACACATTTTCACTTTTCTCGCTTAACAAAAGGATACTCGACTTCTCTTTTTCAGAAGGCATGGGGAATAATATTACCCTTAACATACGTCAGTAGCAAGTCGAAGAAATGTGAATTTTATTCAAAAAGTATATGGTTTTGTGAAATTCTCTTTTTATTTTCCTTGCAATGTGCGCATGTGACATCATACAGTGTGGTAGTCTTTTCATCCAGCAGTGACTGTGCAGATATTTTAAAAAATCATAACTTTTGAACGGATTGTACGATTTTTTCCAAACTTTCTGTGATTTGTCCTACTAATCTGAATATTGCTGCATTCACTCAATCCGCATATACATGAAGATGAACTTGTTCTTTAAGGACAGATTCTGAAAGAGCAGACTCTAAGCTCTATTATGATGCATCACTCAATTCAAATGGAGTCCCCTAACCTATCTTTTTTATTTATGTTTTATTGAAAATTATACAGAATCACACTATTTACAACAATTGACTTGATTAGAATAACACAATCACTGAACAATATAGAGGAATTGTAAAAAAGAACAAAAAAAGGCAGAACATTAAGTTACCATAATAAGGACATAAGGAGAATCAAACAAACAAACAAGTAAACAAACTAATGAGTGACCAATTAAGAGTTTCATCCTCCCTTCCAACTGAAAAAAAGTGTGTGCATTGCAGAGACTGGAACAAGCCAAACCAGGGGGCGAGAAGATCCACATTACCCAAACATAACTTGAACTTCCACACAAACTACACCTCCCCCCCCCCCCCCACACACACACCCCACACATCCTTATCCCAACATATATACACTCACGCCCCACACACATACCCTGTAAATGTAAATGTAGATGTAGATCACCCCACCACCCGACCTGGCCCAATCCAGCTATACAATGTACCCTGTAAGATGCCCTGCAAACCCTACATCCGATGGTAAAGTTTAAAAACAATCATTATCAATTCACGGGAGGTCAGGTCACGTCAATGCCAAAGAAGGCTACCATCTCAGAAATCGCCCCTGAAGAGCCAGAATCGACAACAAATGGCAGCGTAATTAGTACAATGTATATTGTACTACATGCACTAAACATGCGACTACAAATGAATAACGTAATATGGCCTTCTATATACAAAAACAAACAAACAAATAAAATATGGCACCAATAAGCATTCAATGTACTTGGTCTATTACAATGGCCTGAGGATTGCATTGAGGAGTTAAATCTCAAAAGTTAATTTATTTTTCTTTTTTGCTATATAATATTCAATTTCCTTCTTTTTTTAACAAAAGATTTGAATGCTACTGTATTGGGGAGACTATTACCAAACTTGCAACTGTAGATATGATATTTCATTAACAGAAATAAATATGAAACAAATCTATCCCCCTAACCTATCTTAATAATTATACTGGAAAGAAAGCACACACTCTGGATAAGAATGAACTGAGAAAAGAGGCTACATGGTCTATTTAAGCGTTTAATCTTTATCAAGCTGTATAGCTGTACGATGAAAGGGACAAAACACAGGATGTAAGCCACTGGAGCAGCAACAATGAAAGGGTTATTGAGTGTGTTTTATTAACACATTCTGTCCATGATTAATGCCAATTAACTTTTAAAGCAGCAGCATTATTCTACTCATTCTATCAATTATCATAGTGCAGAGTGTGCAGAGGATTTCAAGATGTGAAAAGGTGCCTCTTATTAAAGACATACCTGATCATTCTACACCCCCCCCCCCCCAAAAAAAAAGATTTGTAGAAAAACTGCTGAAAACACACTTTCCCATTTATTTTACGATCCCAAACTAAAGTATAATGTAGAAGAAGAATAGCTCGTTCAGAAAATATGAAAAACTCAAGATTGAATCGGTTGACTGATTTCACCTTTTTTGAGTCTTCACATAAAATCAAGGGGTGCGATTTTTTGTTCGTTGTGTGATGCATGGTCACATATTCTGATGTACGGAATTTTTATTGACAATAAATGTCTAAAAAAAATAATTTCTGTTTTATTTCCTTGGTGTCAGTTCTGGCGTTTCGTTAAATTTACGATTACATGTACTGTGCAACTTAGACTACATAATCTTGTCAAGAAAATGAAAAAAAAAGGTCCTGGTTGTATACTCATGCTTTGCTTGCTATAACCAATGATATTTCATCTCATCATTTGTATATACTTTGGCAAGATCTAGAACAGAACTAGAATAATTGTAAACTTGTTCAATATACATGTCACATACACTTCATAGCCTACCATCTGGTGAATTGTACATTAAAAAAACAATAAAAACAGTTGGCTCCAGCTGTAGTTTACTATTGTGTTTTCATCATTATGGGCTATATGATACTTTGCTTCTAGCACAATGTCTAGAGCAATGATGTCACTTCCTGGTATTTTGCACATGAGTTCTTCATCTTACACATCTCTTGCCATTTTCTTGAGAGACCGGTCAGCTTCAAATGTTTGAAATCCGTACAATTCTTTTATTTCCTGTTTGTTCACAGAAGAGGCACATACTCCTTTATTCAAATCCTGACTTCTGGCGCTTTGACCGTCTCATGTTATTATGTTGATCTCCTTCTTCTTCATTTTTTCTTTTCCCCTCCAATTTTTATTTGAGTTTGTCATTAGTATATTTTTTTATGATAAGAACGATGCCAAAAGGCATTGTTTCTCACAAATGCTTCAACTGCTCCTTCAGGTCCAAAATTTACATCAATATATTTTAATTTTCCCGAACTCCTCAACATTTTTCAAAAATAAAGCATGCACCTTAGTATGCATTGAGTCCTCTTTTTTTGTGGAAAACTACAAGCAAAAACCCAGCAATAGTGCTTTAAAATTCTTCTTAAATGTGAGTTAGGGATAGAAAGAACCTCTGTAAAAAAATTGAATCTGTATAGTCAATGTTAAGTATTGTTCATAGCACAAAATGTGAACAATATTTTTAAAATAAAAATGTTTCCAGACTAAACCGTCCGCAGTTATGCTTTATTGAGAAAAATACTGATATCTCCTTATAATTGAGTATATGAATATAAGAACGACCCAAGTCCAATTTTTGGCCAAATTCAGTTTGACATGGGAAATTGTAGCTTATGCATGGACTCATCTTGTGTGTAAATGATAAATCTTAATTACCCCCGGAAGTGCCTGAAATGAATGAGTTAAATCTTATATTAATGTAAGAATGAAGGACTTGGGTCATTCTTACATTCATATAATAGCGCCCTCTCTCATCCTTCTCCCATCTCTATACCAGAATATCATGTATATGAATCAAAGAACGACCCAAGTCCATATGAATCAAAGAACGACCCAAGTCCACCACACAAAATGGCCTCTCCACAATTAATGTAAATGTTAATTGTCATATTATATGTTCTAATTTGTATATACAATGTTGCCTTCCCATCACGGTTAAATAGAATATTATTGGACAAATAAAAAAGATATGAAGTTTTTTTTAGTTTACTCGAAATGATCTTCCATGGACTTGGGTCGTTCTTATATTCATATACTCAATTATGTTTGCCTTGATTGCAAAAACTGTATATGGTAGGATGTCTTGTGATACAACAGACCAACACATGTGCATGAAATGTGATATCCTGAACATTTTTTCCGAATCACTCTCCCAAAAGTACATAGGACCTTTAAGTTTTTCTTGTGTTTGTTCCTGGCAGATTACACAAATGCTCCAATCTATGGTGACCTAACGGCAATTAAGGAAATTAAAATGAATATACTGAAAATCAAAACTACAGATACTGATAACTTACTTCGTTCTTCTCTGTCCACACCGCCCCTTCTTTTTGGTTTCTTGATATAGATCTAGCTGACTTGATAATTGTCATTATGTAACATCATCTTCAATTGACAAGGCGATAAAACGTTAACAATCATTTCATTGTGTGCTGGACTAATAGGGTTAGTTGAACTATTGTTGTTTTTAATATACTATACTTTTTCCTCCTATCAATCGCATGTATTTGGGTGGACTGTATTCTGACATAAAGCATCATAGATATTTGAATCAACCGCCTTTGGAGTCGGGAATTTTGTCACATTACTTATTGTGATTTAGATTCTGCTCTATGCCGATTTTGTTTTATTTCTATCGCCTTTGTAAACTTCCGCATAAACTTTATTCACCAGCCAACTACATCCCACTCCCTTTGGATAATGTGAACCAATCAAACATTGCTTTTACTTTTGAATAACATGTCTATATAAAGCTATCAGACCCAAAATATTCAAACCACTTGGAGTCTTTATGAGTGAAATTACAAATATAAATATATTTTTACAAATATTCAAATTGTCTCAATTTCACATCATCTGTGAAAACAAACTTTTACCCTGTTAAACATTTGAATAATCTCCATAAGAAATAAGAAACACATAGAGAGCGCAAGTGAGGACTATAACAATTGCTTACGGGAACCGGGTAGGCCATGCGCTAAACCTATGAAATTCACACAATCTGGGAGGAAATGGATCGAATTTGTTTGGAAATATGTAGGGCAATACCCAAAATCTCAATGCAATATGCAGCTCTTCTACTGGTAAACTAGTGGTACTGGGAGAAAAAAAGAGCTGTGACATAGGCCTACATCCTACACCTGGTTCAGTCATTGCCAAAGATTTACAGTATCTGATCCAGGGTCACGTCACGGTCACTCTTTGCCATTTGTCTACAGGAGGTAGACAGAAACCCGGCGAATGCCCTGTGTATAGTCTTTGAATTCAGACTGTATTGTTGTGTACAAATTAAGGGTATTTTCTCATTTTTTCTGTTAGCGGATTTCTTGGAACACCCCCTAATTTTGATCCTCATATATATACACAAATGTCTGAGGAAAATATTACACTTTTGTCCGGCGTGTCACGATTATCAGTATATTTGTCACTAAGCTACCCCACTAATGTGTATGTATGAATGTATGGCAAAATCTATAGATGGATTTTGTCAATAACGTAAAGGTTTTACACCTACGTGAGGTGGACCAGGCGGAGCCCCTTCACTGTGTATAATACCAAAGACACTAGAATAATCATCTGATAATTTTTTTAAAGGTCTAATCCATTCCTATATTTACCTTTCATATTTCAGCTTAAGGTATGTAACTCATATCCCCATTTCGTTTAAAACATTTCCATAGCTCAAATTGACAGTGCATTTTTTCTGAAAGGACTTTTACTATTACGATTAAAATACACAACGTATTTTCATATGATTATATGTATATTTGGCTTTGTTGTTGTTTTTTCAGCCACGATTACCAATCTGCCTGTACGTCCTTTATCGATTTGTCGTGGCTGCCTACTTCCTCTCGGTTTTGATTTCTTACTACGTACTCTTGGGAATGTTTGTGGGCCCGAAGTTCCTCATTTATTTCGATATTTGGACGTTTCTCACCGCCACATGCTATGTTTCCTTTGCATTCTTGAATGCTGCATTGGACTTTGTGAAGGGCAGGATTAATGCAACGCTTGAAGGTACATTTTTATTTTTAGGTTGGAGTTGAAATGGAATGTGGAGGGGGGAGATATATTTCTCTGTTGATGATTTGTTTCTCTTCCAAGGTTATCGATGACAACAGTCATAGAAACCTTACGTGAGACTCTTCCGTGCTTAACCCTCGACAAAGCTTTATTTCAAGACACAATTTCTGAATGTGATGATTTCATTTAATTTCAAGATATTTATGAAACTTATGCTGCACTCATGATCTTTTAAATGATATTCTTTATTTGAATTTCATTCGATATCAATTCATTTTCATAATGAAACCAGTACATGTATGAACAAAAACAGGCAGCTGTATTCTTTTCACTAATGTGCTGCTGAAGCAAATTCATTTATAACCTAAAAATTGATAACTACCTTATGCAAATCATACCATGTATACAAAATTGATATAGAATTCTACATGAATCTCATGATAGAAAAAAAAAAAACAAATAAGCTATCTTGATCAACCTGATCGAATTAATGACTATCTGTTTCATTTACACTTGACGATACAGCATTTCACCTGAACTTATAGTATACTATAATATTTCATGGATGATTAAAACACATACAATGCATCACCATCTTTTCAACCAATACTGTAATGGTCCATTATAAATCTGCTACGTACACGTGTATGAGAAAAATGAAAAAAAAAGTATGATTGCAGCAAATTCAGTCAAAGATTTTACGCTAGGATTCAATTTCTACCGGGTTTCATACAAAATCAGACACGCTCCAGAATTTGGACCATGCAGCAAATGTTTTCCCCATTGAAAACATCGTTGAAACTTGCCTTGAGATGAAAAATTCCATGCGAAATGTAGTACAGCGTTTCATCAACATGCTCATCTTTTCTCTAATACAAAATACATTCTTTCTCTTCCGGGAACTTAAAAGTTAGTGTAATCAACATTCAGATGGGATTTTGAAAATCAAAATCAAGCAGTGGTATACAGTTTTTTGTGTTTTTTTTTTTTTTTTGGGGGGGGGGAATCGTAATTATTGGGAGAAAGCAATTTTAATCAAGTGTGTGTGTGTGGTGTTTTTTTTTTCAATGCATGTCCATCAAAGTGGAAAGAACACAGAAAATGTCATTGGTCATCTACGTTGCTGTTGCTTCGTACTACATAATTGATTCTTGCTTCGTGCGACATTTTAAACTCAGCTAAAAAAAAGAACGTAAACACTTTTTCTATTCAAGTCGTATTCTTCATAGAGGATTTTTATGAGAATCAATGTATTACATACCATATCAAAGGGAATTTTATTGGCTATTAAGCTCATAGGTTAATTTAAAAAGAAAATTGTACGCATGAGTGAGCACATTCGTTTTTGTCCTCAAAGGAACAAAATCAGAAATTGCAAAAATTGACATGTTCTCTTTCATTTGCAAATGCCCTTCACGATAACATTGACAACAAAAGACCAGTGTAACACAAAGAGAGACGTGAAATTGGAAAAATGAGTTTTTGTTCTCTTTATCTCTTTATTACCTGTAAGAAAAGGAAAGTGGGAAACTTCAATAAGGGGAAAAATACGAATTTTCTGTCAAGTCAAGCTTCAAATGACATAGGGAATAAAAAGCCCAAAGATGATTAAATGAGCGAAATTTCTTTATTTCTTTTAAACTAGTGAATTAAAATCAATGTGACAATTTCAAGGACCAAACATTATTCACAATTTCCTAATTTGAAAAAAGCCCTCAAATTGTACCATTTTGTTAATTATTACTTCCTCTCTTATTTCATTTGAATTTTAGATTTGACGATTAGATTTATTTTCCTCCATTATTTTTAGCCTTCATTGGTATATTGGGCTTTAAAGATATCATAGAGATCAAAGGTTTGTTTTGGCAACTTAATTCATGTTTCTTTTTTTTGTGAAATTTGGTCTTTGTCCTTATTGTTCTATGGAAGAGAATATACGCATGAATGACAACTTATTCAGTTTTGCAACTTTTACTTTAGTCTCCTGGAAGAGAAAAATAATGATATTCACTCATGCCTTAAAGACACACAATCGTGGCGAGTGATTTGTGCGGCACGGAGACGAACGCAACATGCTGCCTCCCCCATTCTGTATCAAATGTAGTGACCCCGAATGAGAATAGCATTGGCTCAATGGGTCAGCGAACAACATGCTAGACTACAAGAGTTCTGTGCTACAAATCTCCTGACACAAAATGGCTGTCCGAGCGAGCCACGAGAGCTTCCGAATGGACGCACACTCTCAGTGCGCATGCCCATGAAGAGAGGCCAAAAGAGCCACGCGTCTTCTGGCGTCTCTCCTCCAATCACCGCAGCTCGCGGTCACAATGTTTGTGTATGATGCGTACACACACATGCACACACACACACACGCGTGTGTCAGTGGCAGCATTGTCCCACACGTTAGTCTGGCATTGCGCAATTGCATGCACAAACTTCGGTCGTTCGGGAGTGTACGTACCATTAGGGATGACGATCGACTATCTTTAAGTTTCCCTTTTTGTTGACCTACCAGGTTGATAGCCAATTAAATTACCTTCAATATGGTATACAATACATTAGCTTTCAACCAAATGTTCTATGAGAAATCTACACTTGAAAAAGCTTTCACTTTCTTTCTTCTTTTTTTTTGCTGAGTTTATATGATGTTGATCAATGAAATCATATCTTTATCTCTTAAACACTTTTCTTTGTAATTTCAGACAAATTTCGGTACCAGATTCAATGGTTTCTGTTCTACGTCACCGCCGTTGATTGCATCATCGTATTCATTTTTGACTGGTGGTACTGGTTCCAATCAGGAATGGAGGAGTATGACGGGGTAGAAAACTTGTTTATAGTCAGCAGCATTGACTTACCCCTTGCCGTCTGTCTGATCGAAATCTTCCTCACCCTAATCGTCGTCCGCTTCGTACACGTCGTCTACCCACTATCGTACCTGTTTGTGTACTTGCTCTTCACTGTCATCTACCTGGCAGCTGGGGGCACGGACATTTTGGGAAACCACGTCATTTTTTCCTTTCTCGACTTCAAAAATCACCCCGGTATAGCGGCCGCTGCCACGGTGGGTGCGACCTTTGCAGCTGTGTTGGCTCATGCTATTTTGAAAGGATTGTACGCCCTCCGTGTCCAATGTATGGATAGTAAAAGACCACAAGCCGATCTCCATACAGAGGAGGTGTTAGCCGTCGAGCTCGAATCATTGGCCGCGGAGTTTAGAGCCATATGAAAGAGTGTGGCCAACTCGGTTTTCGGTTTAAGAAGAAAACTACCCCCCCCCCCCAAAAAAAATGAATAAATGAATAAATAAATAGGTAAATAACATGAAATGAAATGAAATTCAAAAGAAAGAGAAAATATTCCCTACAGAATGATACAAAATGAAAAAAAAAATCGGATGAGAAATAAGTAAGATATGACATTTCTAAATTGTCACATTTTTTTTCAGAAAACAAGTCTTCAACAGAGCTCAGAAACTCTCCAGGTACTATTATTTTTGTCACGAGTGCGAATGTGAGGTAATATTCTTATTGCAAAACTTTGAAAGCCTATGCACACAAAAAAGTATTTGAGGGAAGGTAATTTTTGTGTACATAGAGATGATTAGACAACAGACGTTATATCTACATGGCGCCAAATGAATTTTTGTCGTCAGATAATCGCCCATTGTCAGTAAGCCAGACTGTTATTTTATTCCTGATCTCTATGAAATGTATGCGTCCCTTCGTGGTATTATCCCTCCGTTCATTTGCATGCTTTCTCCGCTTTTTTTTTTCTTTCCTGAACGTGCTTACGGCCGTAGATTTCGTTTTATTGAAGGGGTGGTGGAGTTCCGGTTGAGACGGGATTTGAGGTTGCTGATATTTTTCGATGATGATTTTTTAGATAATGAGAAAATGATTTGTAAAGAATGTAAACTTTATTTCTTGAAAAAAAAAAGAGATTGCAACTATGTTGCATTGTTTTTTACAGTTGCGAAATTATCTATCCCGTCTCTATATTGTTTGCACTTTTTATACAATCATAGCATGATTAATTTTGAGGAAACATCAAATTTTGGGACGCTGCAGCATTTTTAGAAAAATTAATGATTAATAATTGTATCCCCCAAACAGAGTACGGAGGATACTTTGTATTTGGCCTCGTCGCGCCGCGTCGCGCGGAGATTTTCTTGTGAGCGCTCTACCAGCTGCGTTTCTTTTCCGATCATCTCCAAATTTGGCATGAAGGTGTATTATGGTAGAGACGAAAACGCCTATTGATTTTGGTGATGGCGCCTTCGACTGTTCCGTCTTTACACATGAAAAGGTAAATTCAATAGGGTGTGCTTGTGAGCGCTCTACTGGCTGCAGTTCTTCTTCGATCATCTTCAAATTTGGCATGAAGGTGTATTATGGTAGGATAAAGAGGCCTATTGTTTTTGGTGATGGCGCCTTTGCTTGTTCCGTCTTTACACATGAAAAGGTAAGTCCAATAGAGTCTGCTTGTGAGCGCTCTACTTGCTGCAGTTCTTTTTCGATCATCTTCAAATTTGGCACGAAGTTGTATTATGGTAAGATGAACGCGCCTATTGTTTTTAATGATGGCGCCCTCGCTTGTTCCATCTTTAACCATTAAAAGGTAAATCCAATAGGGTCTGCTTGTGAGCGCTCTACTGTACGGAAGCTTATAAGTGCCAACCTACGGAAGCTTATAAGTGGCAACGAGATGACGCGATAAGAAGACGAGAAGACAAGTTAAATACCGAGAAGTCGAGTTATTGGAAGTCGACTTGTTTGGGTCAAGAAGACAAGAAGCCTAGTTGTTGAAACTCGGCACGTTGAATTGTTTTGGACAAGAAGACAAGATGAGGAGTTGTCGAAACTCAGCAAGTCGAGTTGCTTTGGACAAAAATACAAGATGACGAGTTCTTGGAACTCAGCAAATCGACTTGTTTTCGACATGAAGACAAGATGACGAGTTTTTGGAACTCGGAAAGTGGACTTTTTTGGGGACATGAAGAGAGAATGATGAGTTGCCCAAACTTGGCAAGTCGACTTATTTTGGACTAAAAAGACAAGATGTCGAGTTGTTGAAACTCAGCAAGCTGACTTGCTTTAGACAAGAAGACAAGGTGATGAGTTGTTTGAACTCGGCAAGTATTCTTATTTGAGACAAAACGACAAGATGACGAATTATCGTAACTTGGCAAGTTAGCTTGTTTAGGACAAGAAGACAAGAAAATGAGTAATAGGAACGCAGCAAGTCAACTTGTATGGGATAAGAAGTAAAACTGACGAGTAGTTGAAACTCGGCAAGTCGACTTGTTCAGGTAAAGAAGACAAGGTGCCGAGTTGTTGGAACTAGGCAAGTCGCTTTTTTTTTGGGGGGGGGCAAGAAGACAAGATATGACGAGTTGTTGAAATTCGGAAAGTTGATTTGTTTGGGACAAGAATTTGACAAGTTGTTGGAACCCGACAAGTCGACTTGTTTGGGACAAGGAGATAAGATGACGAATTACTGGAACTCAGCAAGTTGACTTGTTTGGGGCAAGAGGACAATATTACGAGTTAACAGAACTCGAAAAAGCGACTTGTTTGGAACAAGAATTAGGACAAGTTAATGAAACTCTGTAAGTTGCTTTGTTTGGGACAAGATGACGAGTTGTTGGGTTGGAACTCAAAGTCGATTTGTAAAAGTTTGTTTAGGATAGGAGGGCGCCTTGAAAAATACCACTGGACATTTTCACCGGTTTGGTCGAGAAAACACTGTTCATAACAAAATTAATGCGATCATCATACAGAGTTATTGTCCATTGAATGAAATTATTACCCATGACTAATTGTTCATTACCTCAAACATAAACTTATGTTCCACTCTATCGAAAGCCTTTTCAATAAATCTAACAGTACATTTGGACCACGAACATCCTACTTTTTGCAGTAACCAATCACATCAATAATAATATGTATATTATCACTAATATTTCTGCCAGATAAAAAACCTTGTTGGTCATCATGAATTAATGACTGAATAGAAGTTTTGATTGCCAGCAATTTTGCCAGTATTTCATATTCTGTATTCAATAATGTTATTGGACGAAAGTTCTTGATTAATGAATGATCTTTACTCTCTTTCTTTTTTTGGTATAGAGTAATTACTTCATTTCTTTGTGACGAATACGAGGCCACTCTCATATTAGTATTACATTATGAAATAAGATAATAGGAAATAAGTATCATTATGGAAGAAAACAATACTAAATTCCATTAAAAACCATTTAAACCGGGGGATTTTTGAATATTTCTTGCTTAAGTTCTTTATCTTATTCTGCAAACTTTCCTTTTTTCAATTTCAATGCAAAATAATTTTATTTTCATGAAAAGTAAATCAAATTAACATACAAAAATCTTATATATGTACCAAATAGTTATTTTTGCCACATTTCCTTTTATTTTTCTTTCAACTTGTATATTAAATACATACATGTTATTGTGCATGTAACAGCATCTCATAAAGTGTTTCGGTTAAGGCCTGTATTGTAATAAAAACCTTTAAAATTCTTAATTCTATCCTTGATATACAAACAAAAGTCAGGATCATGTTTAAAATAAGAACAATCAATTTTCAGTATCCTCTCCCTCTTTGGACCTCGCAAGGATTTAAATCAATAGCACTCATGGAATGATCGAAAAGCAATACCAGTTTTAATATCAGAACTATTTACTATGTTCAAAAGATTACAAAAGATTTTAAAAATCAAATTTAGACAGAACGACTCATGTTTGTGGTGTCTTGTTAATGCTCGTGTATCTGGATGTTGTTTTCGCCAATTATCTATGAGATTATACTCTTCCAACAACAAAGATATTGACGGGGGTACATTATGTGGTGGTGTGAGATCCTCGGCGAGGGAGCGAAACGAGCCTGAGGAGGGTGGTGGGGGAGATGGAGGGTATGGGAGGGGGATACCACCCCCCCCCCCCCCATAGTAGGGACTTTTTGTAAAAACAGAGTACAAAAGTCGCGGTTATAGAGCATTTAAAAGCAAATTTCTAGTGAATTAAACATAGTGGGGAAAAAATCAGTGCGAAGGTCTACGATTATATTAATACAAGGGGGTACATTATTTTATGTGACGTTGTGAGATCCTCGGCGAGGGATGGTGTGGGGTTACCCCTCCCACGGTAGGGACTTTTTGTAAAAAGAGCATGTAACCATTTAAAAGCAAATTACAACGCATGACTACGTTAGTGCCTCAGAATAATGTGGCAGGGGGGGGGGGGTCCACCATGGCACATAAAGATTGAAATCAAATTTCTAGGGAATTAACGTAGCAAAAAAATCACTGCAAAGGACTATGATCATAACTTATGACAACTATTCATTTTACTGTAACTACGTGCAGAGCGAGCGAGCTACTTTCACGTTGACATTCGTCTGAAATGTATTCATTAAAAGCGTAAACGTGATCGCATTGTTCTTATATTACTAGAAGCATAGAAGAAAAGGAAGAATGTAAGGTTTACTTAAAGGGTGTGTACAGTTCTGGTCGAGGTGTAGGTTTAGCTTTTAACATTTTGCGAGATATTCAGAAACCACTCTATGAGATGTCAAAGAGCATGCAGTTCTAAGGGATATCAAAAGTTTATTCGATGAAAATCGGTTTTGAAATGGCTGAGATATCCAAAAACAAGGTGAAACAAAGAGAACATAATAAATTGTGGCATGTCGCCTTTTATTATTAGCACTTTTTTGGATATCTCAGCCATTTGAAAACTAATTTCATCAAATAAACGTTGAATCCTTCTTGAAATTACATGCTTTTTCATATTTCATTAGAGGCTTTTCATTATCTCACTTTTAGGAATGTTCAAAACATGAATCCCTATCTCAACCAGTACTGTACAGTCCCTTAAAGGTGTGTTTCAGAGAGCACACTCGAGGACGCGAGGCTACCATCTATATGATACACTGAATTTACTCATAAGTAAACATTACTGTCTAGATGTAATAATGTATATTGTTAGTGTATTATGATTTTCGAAAATTTCGCATTTTCTACTCCTAGACAATAAAAGTGCTTGTATTGTACATTTTGGTGTATAAATAATTATTTGTTACAGGGGGCACTTGGGGGTGGGTCAAGTGCCCCCTCTGCCCTCCCCCCCCCCCCCCCCAGCTTCCGGCGCCCTTGCTTGTAAATTTCGACAATTAAATGAGCTAAAAGTAAGAGACATTGGAATGGATAAGAATACACCAAGGCGAATACATTTTCAGGGGCTGTGATTGATTCTGACCATAAGAATATAAATTGAATTTACGTGGTAAGTAAAATGTGTACAGAATAAAGAACACGCACATCAAATATACGTGAAATGCGTACAAGTAAGTAAGTACCAACAATGTGGTTAAGTTGCTTGTTAGCCATAGAAACCTTATAGCTCCAGAAGTTGCGCTGTTTACAAAGTCCTTTTTTATTTTTTTTGTGTTTTTTTTTTGGTTTTTTTTTGTGTTTTTTTTTTTTTGGGGGGGGGGGTTGTTTTTTTTTTTTTTTTGCTTGCTTGTTAGCTGATGAAACCCGGACTTGGCAACAGAAACTTGCCGAGTTTCAACATCCTGTCATCTTGATTTCTTGTTCAAATTAAGTCGACTGTCCTAGTTTTAACAACTCACCATCTTGTCTTCTTGACCTAAACAAGTCGACTTGCCGAGTTCCAATAATTCGTCATCTTGACTTCTTGTCCCAAGCAAGTCGACATTCCGAGTTTCAACAACTCGTTATCATGTCTTTTTGTCCCAACCAAGTCGACTTGCCGAGTTTCAACAACTCGTTATCATGTCTTTTTGTCACAAACAAGTCGACTTGCCGAGTTTCAACAACTTGTCATCTTGACTTCTTGTCCCAAGCAAGTCGACATTCCAAGTTTCAACAACTCGTTATCATGTCTTCTTGTCCCGAACAAGTCGATTTCCCGAGTTTTAACAACTCGTTATCATGTCTTTTTGTCCCCAATAAGTCGACTTGCCGAGTTTCGACAACTCGTTATCATGTCTTTTTTGTCCCAAACAAGTCGACTTGCCAAGTTTCAACAACTTGTCATCTTGACTTCTTGTCCCAAGCAAGTCGATATTCCAAGTTTCAACAACTCATTATCATGTCTTCTTGTCCCAAACAAGTCGATCGACTTGCCGAGCTCCAAGAACTCGTCATCTTGTATTTTTGTCCAAAGCAACTCGACTTGCCGAGTTTCGACAGCTCATCATCTCGTCTTCTCGTCCAATACAAATCGACTCAACAACTCGGCTTCTTGTCTTCTTGACCTAAACAAGTCGACTTGCCGAGTTCCAATAACTCGGTTTCTCGGTATTTAACTTGTCTTCTCGTCTTCTTATCTCGTCATCTGGTTGGCACTTATAAGCTTCCGTAGGTTTCTGCTAGGGCGAGGCGCGTCGTGCAGCTGAGGGCTTATGACGTAACAAAGGCTTTTGTATTGGAAAAACGGGCGGCGTTCAGAACACAATGCTATAACTGCAAATACGTATAGGTGGAAATCACTGATCTCTGTGGAAGAACAATTAATCAGTGGTGGAAATAAGGTGCATGCTTGGCGGAGGTCTGCGCTCTCAGAGTGCTTCTTTAGTTATTCTTGTTGTTATGTTCCTTTTTTATATGGTTTCTCATGTCTATTTTTTTTTGGGGGGGGGGGGGGAGGGGGAGATTTCTTTGAGCAGATGTTCGCAATTGTCCTCAATTATCTAAAAACAAAATTAGCACTTTACTGCTACATAACATTCGTACTACTCCAGTGTCACCCTAGCAAAACCGCCAATAGTGCGTACACCCTGGGCCCAGAACCTATCCCCTGGGCCAATAATAAACCGCCCTCATTTGCTTTCGAATGGTAAGTCTGAACAACATGTACGAATGTCACATACGATCGCAATGAGAACGTGTATAAATTAAATGATAGCCGAGAATGAATGATGTTTTATTGTATGGCACTTGCCTCGAGAGAGCTGATTTAAATAATGCCTATTTCAGCTAATTAATTACTGTCAATGGTATCACGAAATTCACACAAACACACACAAAAAAAATGTCAGTGGTGGAGCTTAACAATTAAAAGAGAAAATGATTAAAGATATTTGATAAATATTTCATCAAAACAGTTGACGTGAATACCTATTTATACTTATCAGCTAATCCATCAGGAACACGGACCGGATTTGAATGTCATGGGCCTGCAATTGGGGATGATAAGTCAAATAAACCACCATATTTGTGGAATACGACTTATTTTTAAACAATATTATGCGGGTTGCTATTGTTGCGTTTCATGAGACGGACTCAGGACAGACACAGGACAGGAACTTACCGCTACAATCTACCTCGACTGTCCCGGTCTACGTCCCGACTTGACTTTACAAGTACAACTGGGCCACTAGAGCAGCTGCTCATAAACCGTAAGTAGGCATTATGTATACCTTGTCATACTTGTTGTAGTAGTAATAAGAGTAATTATCTGATAGCGTTTACTTACATAATTCTCGCCACCTTAAGCAAGGGAATAAACGCTACAATTGCATACAATAGGGTACATGCAGGTAATATGAGACTATTAAGCTCATTTGCGTAATTGGCACGAAGATGCAAACAGAGAAACCCAGCAAACGTTGTTTTTTGGAATTAGCAACTATTCATCCTTCCTTTGATATAACATTTGCACTAATCAAATATTTTTATTAACAGTTAATATGTAAATTATAACATCATCGCAGAGGTCTCATATTACCTGCATGTGCAGGTTAAAATGTCAATCTCATGTCTTAAATTCATGGGGTTTTTTTTTTCTATTGGTGTTGTTTGACTATTTAATTTTAATAGATATCATATGAATATTATCTAAAACTGAGACAAATAACACAATTTTAAGCCAAAAATTGATTTTAAGCATGAAACGCCATTTTCGTGTGTTTGTACACAAATCTAAGAAATTCTCAAAGTTTACGCCGACATGAGATTTTATTACCGACATGAGATTAGGCTACGTCTCATTATCTAAGTTCCATGCATGCGTGTTTTGTGGGAAGGTTATGGGACTATTAGTGCGGTTTCATTGTTTTTCATATTCTTTTTGTGAATTTGACACAAGTCAACCTTTTTTTTCTCTCTTTTTAAACGGTGTCTCTCGTGTCGTGCTTTGCTCACGTAACCTTAATTTCAAGAGTATACTGGATTAAAGTGGAGCATGACGAGTCTGCTATACACACATGTGGTTATTGTCTAGTCACGTGTTTACATTGGTAGCGGAAGGAATGTGCTTCTCGCTCTGATCTCACTTTTAGTCAGAGAGCGTAGAAGTGTGAGGCGCACTGCGAGCGCCTCTATACGCTTTGCTTTTAGCTGACATTAGCCGTGGTCACGACACTGGAAAAAGATTGAGATCTAAAGATCGCGATCTTAAACTTCTCAATCTTTTGCCAGAGTGACGGCGGCTAATTAAAGTAATTAATTCATGAATTTAAGAAAACCACGCTTCCTATTCCTCAAAATAATATCCACCGGTTACGGCAATTCAAGCGTAATCACAAAATCGAATGATTATATCCGCATTCGAACTGTGTAACCATAAATTTGGGCAGCTAAAAACAAATAGAGGGCACTGTAGCCTATATTAAATATTTAGACCAACGTCTTTCCAACGCTTTGAACAACGAACAACGGCTAATGAAAGTAATTGATTCATGAAAATAAGAAAACCACGCTTCCTATTCCTGGAAATAATATCGACTGGTTGCGGCAATTCACGCGTAATCACAAAATTGAATGATTATATCTGCATTTGAACTTTGTACCCATAAATTTGGGCAGATAAAAACAAATAGATGACACTGTTAAGTAAATATTTAGACCAACGTCGCTCCAGAGCTTCGAACAACGAACAACGGCTAGTGAAAGCAATTAATTCATGAATATAAGAAAACTCGCTTCCGATTCCTCGAAATAATAACGACCGGCTAGGCAATTCACGCGTAACCACAAAATTGAATAATTATATCCGCATTTGAACTTTATAACAATAGTGGTTTAAATTGGGCAGCTAAAACAAATTGAGGGCACTTTACATTAAATATTTAGACCAACGTCACTCCAACGCTTCGAACAACGAATTTGAATGAAAAATCAAACGGGAACGATTAATATTTCTTTAGCCAAATTGGCCATAAAACACAAAATGGAAACAACGTCTATAATCTATACACGTGCTGTGCTGGTGAAGCTCATTGATGCAAGTGTAAGCCTACCGATAATACTTTACATCGAAATTTTGCTTCTGAATATTTCATTGTTTAAATAATGGGTGAAACATTTTATTTTGAAGCATGTAATATAAGAACTCCTGACGGCAAAGGTTTTCTACAGCCAATTCATAATCATTATAAAACACAAATCAGAATGATTATAACTCATTCAATAATGCTGCAGTGAAGCCTCCTTTAAATCATAGGTCGCGGTGCAATCTGAATCTGAAGGGACCAAAGTCCCTTTCATAATATTGGTCTGCGACCGTTTGTGACCATTAATTGGTCCCACAACAGATTGTAACAATCTCCAATCCCTATATTGATTCCCTATATTGATCTCATCAAATCGCAGAAAGTCCTTTAAAAATGCAACACGTCATGCAACAAAAGCGACTAGAAGAGAACGTGCTTTTTCGAGTGGTTGCACGAGTGATTGCAAGTGGCTAGACGCCAATCATAATGAAGACGCACGACTGCTCATATGACTGCATGCGTTGCTGAGAAATATCAGAAGCAGCCCCAGTCCGCCCCTGGATTTGCAGGTGTGTACGATTTTGTTTCAGGCATCAAAGGGGTATGAAACCAATACGTTTAATCATGTGGATTAAATGAATTAATGGATCATTTCATTTAATCCACATGATTAAACGTTTTGGTTTCATTCCCCTTTGATGCCTGAAACAAAATCGTACACACCTGCAAATCCAGGGGTGGAATGGAGCTGCTTCTAATAATTCTCCTTAACAGATTGGAGACTAATTTTGGTCTAACGGGAACAATCTTGAGATGGATTGCATCTTACTTACACGACCGCCACCAGATGGTTACTGTGAATGGTGCATTTTCTCAATCGTTCCCTCTCACACATGGTGTCTCCCAGGGGTCTGTGGTTGGTCCTTTACTAATTTTCTTCTGTATACATCCCCTCAGTCTTCGGTAATCAACTCTCATGAAGATATGCTACGTGTTATGTATGCCGACGATACTCAAATCTACGTAATCATACAACCAAGTACCCAAGTTGGAGTACTCTGCAAACTTACTAGATGTGTTGCTGATATTAAGCAATGGTCTCATGATAATTATTTGAAATTGAATTGTGTTAAATCAGAATTTTTCTATGTTCATTCTCAGTTCAGGCGGGGTAGTTCTCTTGCAGAATTTTCCCTTGAAGATAGGGCTATCCCCATCTCTCAGTACGTCAGAGATCTCGGAATTATTGTAGATAAGCATCTGAACTGTTAACAACACATTAAGAATTCACGTCGTTCTGCTGCTTGGGGTATTTGTAAAATTGGCAAAATTCCTGAGTTATTGGATCAGTCTTCCACTGAACGTCTCATTCACGCATTTGTTTCTTCTCATCTTGACTACTGCAATTCCCTTGTTCCCCCTGCTTAAAGTACTGCACCACTTCAAAGAATTCAAAATACAGCTGATAGGCCTTGGATCCTTATAAAAAGATCTGACCACATTACTCCAGTTCTCCAATCCCTCCACTGGCTCCCATTCATCAACGTATCACCTTTAAAATCCTCCTTAAAAAAAAAAAAAAAAGCCCCAAATTTGTACCATTTTTGTTGATTATTACTTCTTCTCTTATTTCATTTGAATTTAGATTTGACGTAAAATGCTTTATTTTCCTCCATTATTTTTAGCCTTCATCGGTATTTTGGGCTTTAAAGATAGAGATCAAAGGTTTGTTTTCGCAACTTAATTCATGTTTCTTTTTGTGTGAAATTTGGTGTTTGTTCTTATTTTCTATGGAAGAGCATATACGCATGAATGGCAACTTGTTCAGTTTTGCAACTTTTACTTTAGTCTCCTGGAAGAGAAAAACAATGGTGTTTACTCATACGTTAAGATTCCCTCTTTGTTGATCTACCAGGTTGATAGCCAATCAAACTACCTACAATTTGGTATATGGCTTTCAGCCAAATGTTCTATAAGAAATCTACACTTGAAAAAGTGTTCACTTTCTTTTTTGCTGAGTGTATGTATAAATTATGATGTTGATCAATGAAATCCTATTTTTCTCTCTTAAACACTTTTCTTTGTAATTCTAGACAAATTTCGGTATGTACCAGATTCAATGGTTTCTCTTCTACGTCACCGCCGTTGATTAAATCATCGTATTCATTTTTGACTGGTGGTACTGGTTCCATACAGGAATGGAGGAGTATGACGGGGTAATAAACTTGTTTTTAGTCAGCAGCATTGCCTTACCCGTTGGCGTCTGTCTGATTGAAATCTTCCTCACCCTGAGCGTCGTCCGCTTCGTACACGTCGTCTACCCACTGTCGTACCTGTTTGTGGTATACTTGCTGTTCACTGTCATCTACCTAGCGGCTGGGGGCACGGACATTTTTGGAATCTACTTCATTTTTTTTCTTTCTCTACTTCAAAAACTACCCCGGCATAGCGGCCGTTACCACGGTGGGTGCGACCTTTGCAGCTGTGTTGGCTCAGGCTATTTTGAAAGGACTGTACGCCCTCCGTGTTCGATGTATGGATAGTAAAAGAACAGAAGCCGCTCTCCTTACAGAGGAGGATGTCAGCCGTCGAGCTCGAATCACTTTCCGCGGAGTTAAGAGTCGTATGAAAGAGTGTGTGGAAGACAATAATAATAAATATCAGTTATCTTTAAAATTTTGTTTTCAGAAAATAAAACATCGGTGTGGGCTCTCCAAGAAACATGACGAATTATTCGAAGAGCTTTTTTCTAGAGACGGGACAGTCTGTCGAGATATGTTGGATGTGTGTTCCCCCAAGCTATGATGCCATAATTCAAATAAGGTAAAATCAAAGCTGAATATAACATTAAAAGGGTGGGAATAGGAAAATAATATTTAACTCTATTAATAACACCAATATTTCGAGATATTGTGTGACAAATACTATCAATATGTGACTTCCGTGAAAGTTTATTGTCAATAACCAAACCTAAAAACTTCATTGATGCAACTTCATCTATAACTATATCATCTATTTTTATATTATTAGGAAGATTATTTAAAGTATTACTAAATAATATACATTTAGTTTTAAGAAGATTTATAGACAACTTATTTGACCTTATCCAACATAACAATTTCTTTAATTCAGAATTTAACAAATCCACCAAAATATGAGGATCTGAATGAGAAAGAAAAACATTAGAGTCATCAGCAAAAAGTACAAAAGATAAAATATGAGGATCTGAATGAGAAAGAAAAACATTAGAGTCATCAGCAAGAAGTACAAAAGATAAAATATTAGAAACATTTGTTATATCATTTATATACAAAATGAATAAAAGAGGTCCCAGTAAACTACCCTGAGGAACACCACAGGTGACAGATTGGTTGCAGGAGTTTTGACCAGATAGAAAAATGTACTGTTTACGATCAGAGAGGTAACTCCTGAACCACTCCAAGGCCTTGCCACGTATACCATAGTGACATAATTTATGAAGTAATATTTTATGATCAATGGTATCGAAGGCCTTGGAGAGGTCCAGGAAGACACCCACTGTGTGATGAGCCCTATCTACTGCTTTGGCTACTTTTTCAATAATGGAGAGAATTGCTTGAAAAGTGCGATGTCCTTTGCGGAAACCGAATTGTGAATCAGAAATGATATCATAAAAATCAAGAAATTTAAGGAGTCAAGAATAAACAACTTTTTCTAACAATTTTGAAAACGATGACAACAATGAAATTGGTCTATAATTACTAATATCTTCCTTATTACCTTTCTTATAAATTGGTATTACTTTAGCAATTTTCATTCGTAGCGGAACAACACCACTGCTTAATGACAAATTAAAAATGTAAGTTAAAGGTTCAACAATATTCTCAGCTATATTTTTCAAAATAACGTTATCAATACAATCAGGTCCCGAGCTCCTTTTACTTTCCAAACTCATAATGATATCTTTTACTTCATAACTAATAATCGGATCAAAAAAGAATGAATTTTAGTTAGGTAATTCAAGAAATTCATAGAATTTTTTTTTGACAAGCTGGAGTTTTATTAGCAAGATCATGTCCAATCTGCGAAAAGTAAAGGTTAAATGCATCTGCAATCATCACAGGGTCTGTTATTTCCTTGTCACCAGAAACAACTCTTGTAATACAAAACTTATCATTTTCTTTATTTATAGCACTGTTTATTATTTTCCAAGTTTTACTCATGTCATGCTTACAAAAGGATATCTGATCCGCGTAATACTTCTTTTTTTTTTTCATAACGCAATATTCTTGTAAGAGTGTTTTTATACATAATATATTTACGACGAGATTGTTCAGTACGTTTGATTTTGTCTGCATAATACAAATTGTTTTTCCGGTTTATATATCGTAGAAGAGATTTTGTTATCCATGGTGATCTATAGGATACTTTTTGTAATCACGTTTAACTTCTACCAAAGGAACATATTTCTCTAAATGAGAATTCAAAATATTCATACAATCATCAAATGATAAATCCGTATCATGAGTGCTATATACTTCTCTCCAAGTTTCTTCATTCAGACTATTCTTCAAATTCTGTAAGTTATCCGGTGTGACTTTTCTAAATACTTCTCTAGTGGGACTAATTGGTTTCGTGGTGACTGGGATGGATGTGAAAATTGGAAAGTGGTCTGATATATCTGCTAAAATGATATTTAGGAGTAGGCGTAATATTACAAAATATATTATCAATAAGTGAAGCTGTATTATCTGTCACTCGGGTGGGTTTAGTAATAAGTGGTAAAAAAGAAGCTGAAAACATACTATCAAATAAATTCTGAGAGGCATTTACTGTGTGGCATTTCAAAATATCTATATTGAAATAGCCCATAACAAAACATTTTTTATTAACAAAAATTGGGTTATGGATGAGATCCTGTAAGGCTTCTAGAAATAATGCACTGCTGGAGTTTGGAGGTCTATCATATCAATGTAATCAAAATATTCCTAGACTTTGGGATATTTATTTCAACAACCAAAGATTCTAAAATTTCATTCATGTAGTTAAGTTCGGTGTGTAAGATAATCAAAATGTTGTTGAATATAAAATGCAACCCCTCCTCCTACCTTGTTAGTTCTATTATTCGTAATAAAATCATAACCAGAAAATGCAAAAGAATTAGGGGAATATTTAGTAAGCCACGTCTCAGTGAGCCCAATAACAGAAAATGAATTCTGGGTAGGATTTTCTAGTAAAGATTGTAAATGTTCGAAGTTGCTATTTAAACTTCGGACATTTAGATGCATCAATGAAAAACTATCATTCGATATCTCTAAAGACTGAAATTGATCAATCGTTAGATAATCAGAACCTTGATATAATGTATTTTCCTCATGCACATTCAAATTCTCAAAAATAGAATTAATGGTATCTGCTGCACGGTATTCATATCTAAATGAGTTATTTTTACTTTGTTGATCCTTTTGATTGATTCCAAAAAGGTTAATCAAATCTTCATTCCCTAGAGAATGGAAAGCAAAACTATCTATCTGCGCCATTATTAACAACCAAAATTAAGTATTAGATATGGAGCGTAAGCTCCTAATTGGAGAATAATAAACTTTACATAAGCCGAGCGGGACCAAACCATGGATTGGAAATAGATTAACAGCTGAGTGTGAACACGAGAGATAGCATGACAAGCGACAACATAAACAAGTAAACATAAACAACAAAACATAAACAAAACAACAAAAGCACACATATTGCTCAGAACATAACTAAACCTGATAGACATCAAGCAAGGCGGAGCTCCCGGCGTGCTTGAAAACACACGAGTAAAAAATACCACTCATGAATGTTATAAATCTATGGCTTACGTATAAGATAGACCAACAACGCCATGGTAATCGCAGACAACTGCGGTTAAACCAGCTAATAATCAACATAAGTTTAGATCTCAGTTTTATGTATTATAACAGACAATGTTACAAAAAAAAAAGCTAAAAAAAAAATAACTTAAAGAAAACTAGGCCGGACGCAGCTCCCTCGTCTACCGAAACCGTATACATAACACCGAAATTTCAGATTGCATTTTACAACTGTTTTAGGTGTCGAGAGTACGAGTATACAGATATAATAATTTACTTGTAATGTGGTTACCAGCAGCAGGCATGTCCGAAATGGAATGCCGTGTGGAGAGAGCAGTGGATAATAACAATGAAAAGGACATTGAAAAATGCTAAACTGTCACTGAATACATTCAAAATGTACAGTATCATAGCGTCATACTCGACTGACCCTGCACACATTTTCCAATACACATGAATTAAACCCATATATTACAACACTTTTGGTACTTCATGATAATAATATCACAAAAAATAATTCATGTCGGGTTTCTTTTTTACAGTGATACACAGGAAAAGAAATAAGATGGTTAATACACTTTTCCTCTTCCTCTTGCTATCATCCTTCTTGACACAAATTAAAGAGTATCAATTTTGACATATCGGTGCATGACATTTCTATGATTATACAAAAGAGGGGAAAATTGATACTGCAGAAATAAATGCAAAAGAAAAAAAAGATTGTATTGACCTATTGTAAATGTATGAATGATTCGGCAACCATGGCAACGTCGATTGTTAGTGATGCTGCAAATGACGGGTATGTGAACGGATAAAAGTGAAAAATGGCTTAATACATCAAATAGCATAGGTCTATAATGTTGCCATAGTGTCATGACCAGTGCAGCGGTCGTATAAAATTGCATACCATAATTATCAAAAGTAAAGATGCAGCGAGGTAAATTTGATAAATCAGATTGAAGACCGGCTGCTGAAATACATTATTAACAAGGATTAAGTCACAGTGTCCATCGGTTTAACAGTTTGACTTGGTATTCAATTACATAAGAGAGGAACAAAGTGACGAAAAGAAAAAAAAAGAAGAAAGAAAACAGCGAATTACAAAAGGTCCCATATCATTCCTAGAAAAGCTAACAAAAAACCAGGATCAAATTTCTACTCGTATAGTTACTCTAGCAACAAGTAAGTTGCTTTGGGTCATATACACCGCAGCCGTTCATCATGATAAGCAGATGACTCCGACAAGAACACAACAATAAGAAAAAACAAGCCCAGGGTCATCATTCAACCATGTTGCGGTTGACCCTCAGCCGCCAAGTTCATTCACAGAGAAAAAGACAAAAATCGGGTTACACAAAACTTGTTTGTGCACATAATTGGTATATGGTTATATGGTACAAGGCATAACTTAGATATCGCGTGTACTGTGTGGGGGTAGAGAGGAACAAAAGGACCAAGGAATAAACATCTGAATTTGGGTTGACGTGACGCCTCAGCGTACACTACATTTGCTTGTGCTTGCATACACTTCTGCTTGCATACACTACATTTTAGGATGAATGAAGACGAGCTGTTCTAGTGGAATTTCTCATGAATATGTAATAGACATTCAAATTTTGGCCATTGTTCACGACCATGATCATGTGTTAACCACACACTCCCGTACACACTAATTGACTCCTGTGCAAAATCAACATTTTGTGCAGAGGGTTGAAAACAGATAAAAATCTGAACCCTTATTCAAAAATAAATCTTGGATTTAATGAAATTGATTTATGCTATCATTTCTAACTTACCTCAAACAAAATTTTACATTTCGGCTATTGTTCATCGTTTTTTCCCCCCAATACAAAGCATGCAGATAATCATTGCTGGTTGAGCTGGCTCCCTGGGTGTTGGGTTGGGTTGGGTACATTGAGTTAGATATTCAGCTATTTATGATTTTTTTTCTCTCTATCTTCTTCTCTTTCTCTCTCTCTCTCTCTCTCTCTCTCTCTCTTTCCCTCTCTCTCTTGCAGTAACGTTTCTGTTTTGTTGAATGTCCAAATATAATGAAGTCAAAATGAAATGCTGTTAGGGAATATATATGGTTTACATGGAAACTTCAAATTTATGCATTGTGCGTTATATAACTTTATGAATCTTAAGTGAGTCAGGTTTAGTTGTCTGTAGCCATTTAAGAATTGACAAACATACACTATGCACTGTATCAATAATATGTTTTTCTCAGTTTTGTAATGTAGAAAATGACCTCTCATATTTGAATGGAATAAGAAAGATGGGTAGTTACACAAATCTTAAATTGAGACTTACAAAGGAACAGTAGTTTTGTTTTTGTTGTTGTTTAAATGTATGCCTGTTAATAAAATTTGTATTTCTTATATTGTAAACTGACTGTTTTGGGTGCATCAGGTGGGTTGGGGAGGATGGCCTGAGGGCCCAAGTCACTCAGTTGGCTTTTTCCAGACCCGGGCTGCCCAACCTGGTGCACCCTTACCACTTCAGTGTATGTTCTGATGTATGTTGGATCAATATCGTATTTTTGATTGGTATATGTTGTATTCTTTATTTGGTATATATATTTGTTTTTGTTTACCATTTTCTTCTTTGTTGAAATGTGCGAATATATGCATGTAAATGTATTATATCTTTTCATTTTTGAACGAGCACTGAAAAGTGGACCTGCGCGCTATACAAGTAGCCACTATTATCATCATCATTATCATTATTATCATTATTATTATTATTATTATCATTATTATTATTATTATTATTATTATTATTATTATTATTATATAGTGCGCACGTGATTACAACGCTCTCTCAATTCCTGCCTTAATACGGAGCCATACTTATAAAAGTCACTGAACACGACGACATCGAAATAGAAGATTAACCAATTTCGGAAACTCATTACATCACCAACCATGAATAGTGAAGATAAAGCAGAAAGTGTTATTCTATCATAAGGGAGGATTTCAAACTTTGTTACAGACGACTGAGTGACGTGTCCACACAACACATGAGTATGAGGTGGTTACTTGTCGAATGACATTCTCGCTCTATATACGCTCGTACAATAAATCTTAATCGGCTTAATTTCACCATGACCGATCGATGCACATCGCAGGATAATATTGAAGACAAAATACGTACAAATTATCTGTTAACGATAACTTAGATAGTGCCTGAGGTAGACAGTGGATGTAGCCTCTACTGAACACTGTGTACTGATTGCTTTACTGACTAGTTTACTGACTTCCAACGTTCTCTGTGTTGGAAAATAAAGGTGTGCCTTATATCATGAAGAAACGGCAACAGCATATTTCATATCGTAATTACAGAAATAGCAGTCATTGAAGTGAACTGAAAATCGAGGTGAATTCATTTCTCATTTTTCACGACAAAACTAAATTCGATGCATATCACTTGACAAAAGGCTATCACAATCATGAAACTACAATTGGAAACATGGTTAGAAAAGAAAGTGAAATGATATACGAGCAAAGAAATAACACAGGGCTATCTAGCCTATCTTTGAGTAACAGACAGAATCAAGGTTTCGGTCACCTACGAATAGAAGCGTGAAATATTACGGGACCAAGTACTTAAAACATTTCTTGTAGGTACTTGTACTTGTCTCATAAGATTGAACATTGTTGAATTTACACCATAGAATTTATAACAGAAAGCAACATACGTCATGAGAATAAGGATATGAAACTTACTCAGATATTGAAAGTGAATGACATACATTTACAGACGGAAAATAAAGAGAGGTACCATGCTCACTTCAGCGAAAAGAAGATAGTCGGTTTTTTGGACTAAAGATTGTAAAAAAAAAGAAAGACATATAATACCTAATTAAATTTCAACATGCCTGTTAGCGAAAGGACGATGAACGTCTTATTATTAAAGTGTGTAGAGGGTGATATAAATCAAATGTCGTACGTTTTTAACACCAAAAACTTTACTTTGCTCTTAAAGATAGGGAGGGGTGACTTATACCAATAAGAAAAATTCCAGACAAAAGAACCATGAAACTGGACTTCCTTGTTTGTTTATTTGTTTGGGCTTTTTAGTAGTGAATATAAAAACTTTTGTTGTTTATCAACAGTCTATTTTCCTCAAAGAAATTGAAAATAATTGAAAAGACTTTAAAAATCATACTGTCATTGGCCATTTGTAACGTTTTGGTGAGAATATTGCAATAATGAGTATAGTTGTTCTTATTCAACGGTAAGATTATTTTTAATGCATGATATATATATATATATATATATATATATATATATATATATATTACAAAGGGTCCTAAAGTCGCTGACGGCAGAGCCGAGAAAATCGAGTTTGAAGTCACATCATCAAAATTGGTCAAAACAATCTTATTTCTGTTTTTTGCATAATTCTGTAGTATAATGTTTTGTCTGTCTTGCATCTGCCGAAATTTCGAACCTAAATGATCAAAGGAAAGGAAAGAAATCAGCGTTTTGGGGGGCCATGATATTCCGACTTTCAACGTAAGAGAAACGTGTCGGAAGATTTGGATTTATGGCCGCAGCTAGACTCCGCCCCAGCGAGCTACGAGGGAATGATCTTATTGGTCAGTGTGTTGCATCATGATTACTGATTTGTCGTATGTATACCGCTGGCCCTTAGCTTCAATGAACATCGCGGAGGTTGCTAGGAGCATACCTTCTATTGTCAAGCGGTGAAAACTGTCTCACCTCCCCTTGACCATGATAGCGTCGGAACGAAAATTTTGAGGACGTTTTTCTCGAAACTGTGATTTCCAGGACATGCGTTAATAAAATCATCGATATCTCAGCAACCGAGTACTGTTATGAGTTGTGCTATATATGAGATTAAAAAAGAAGAGTAAGGGAATAAGGTAATGCCATTTTCAGAAAATTGTTCTCCCCCGACTTTCGGATCTTTCGGATCTGTGATAACACACTGTAAATGCATCATGTTTTATATTCTAGTGCATAAATTCGAATAGAAATAAAGTTATGATGATGATAACAACAGGGTAATGATGAGCAAAAAAAAAAAAAAATTAGATAATGAAGATAAAAGTGATGGTGGTGATGATAAAGGTAATCGGAATGAAATGATAGGCACAGAAACATTGCATATATTTGTTGTAGTTTTAAATCCCATTTACAGGGGAAAAAATGTGATCAAACAAAACAAAATCTATACTCAGATTTAAGGTTCATAGATTGTAATCTGACAGTAAATTAGTTTTCAATCTAGCCTTCAAAGAGCATAACGTTTGACATGATTTAAAATAATCTGGGTGTGTTTTCCAAATATTTGGTCCATTATGTCTTAGAGATTTTTGTGCAAGTAATAATTTGGAATTTACTAAAGTAGAAAATGAAAATTTTACGAATTACAAGTGGGATATGAATGGACAGTAGTCTAGTATTCAGTTTGAAGAAATCGTTAAAAGTGCTTCGAAGTAAATTTCTCAAATAGTAAAACATAAAAAGCAAGGAGTGAAACTTATTTATACCAAATGTCAGTGTTTTAAACTGACAAAAAACGGATTAGTGTGGGCTATAAGTATTGTGAGCCAGTACAATGAATATGCGAATGGCTTTCTTTTATAATAGATGAATAGAGTTGAGTTTAGTCTTCGCACTTGCAGCCCACACTAGATTACAATACATAATACATGGTAGGATTAAATGAAATGTAAAAAATAACAAGAGCATGCTCAGCAAGATAACTTTTCGTCTTTAAAAAGATACCTATATTTCTGGAAATACAGGTTGTAACATAACGTATGTGATCATTCCAAGTTTGAGTTTTCATCAATAAACATGTCTAGAAATTTAATAGAACTGATGATGATGATGATATAATTTTTTATGATGATGTTCATTAGATGGAGAGGTACAGGATTATCCTGGGTCGCTTTACTCCTAAATCGAAATGAAGTTGTGTCTTAAGAGTATAATCAACAGTGATATGACATACCTGAACGGTTTGAAATGAAAAGGAACTAAAACTCAATTCTTCTTAGTTTAACATATTTGCTTTTGTATCTGATAATAACAAAAAAATGTAGGAAACTTGTAATCATAATATCAAGATTATCTCTGCTTTGTAGTAAGTGAAGTATCACTCAAAAGGTTAAATGATGGACTTTTAGTTAATGATAAGAACTGTAGGGCTTAACCCATTCTGCGATTAAAGGCATAATTCATCATTAGCGGATGAAACAAAAACCCAACATTAGTGCTTCAAAATAGTTCTTAAATGTGAGTTAGGGATAGAAACAATCAGTAAAAAAAATTTGAACCAGTATAATCTTTGTTGAGTATTTTAAAATATACAAAATGTGAACAATAGTTATAATAAGAATGTTTCAAGACTAAACCTTCTACATTTATGGTTTAATGAGAAAGATAGTAATATCTCCTTATATTTTAGGCTTTGTTTCAAAAATTTTGTATGACTTACCTAGACATATACATCAATTATGATACCTTGAACATTTTTTTTTTTAAATCACTGCTCCCTAAGGTAAATAATACCTTTAAACTCTTCATGTTTGGAAAGTGATGATGGCATTATGGTAAAAGTTTTCGGTTGAATGGACATTGCACAGGAAAACGTTGGCCAGAAATGGTCCTCTTGTCTGAAGCAGTATATGAAATTTTGATTACCTAAGATACTTGCCATGAAAATAAATTGGTCGTTCAATTCAAAACTTATATAGAGACTGTTATCAATTAAATATACCTCAATTTAAAATGTAGTGAGCAGCCTCATGTTCAATCAAAATCGCGAAGAAAACTTGTCAAGTGCAGTGATACGGACACGATCAATAATCCCCTTCCCCCCCCCCCCATGTTGTCTATCCTTGCTTGTTCAAAATCGCAAAATACAGACATTCTCATTGAGTGAGAAGTGCATTTTTGCTACAGCCTGTCATAACCCGGATCTTGGACATTTCTCTTTTTATTCTACATCTTCTCCTTATCTTCTTCTTCCTCTTCTTTCCTCTTTATTCAAATTTAGCCGTCATCTGCATGGTATATGCGCATCTAAATATTTCTCCTATACATAAACCAATTCGCATTTTGTTGGCTTTTGTTATGTGATTAAAACAAAAAAATTAGATTACAATGTCTGAGCATATTATTTTCCCCAGATTGTCTTTCTTTGTCCTGAAGTTTTAAAACTGTTAGTAAAGTAAAAGAAAAGTGTTAGTAAAGAAAAAAAAAATAGATTGCAATGTCCGAGCACTTTATTTTCCCCAGACTGTTTTTTTTTTTTGTCCTAATGTTTAAAACTGTCAGTAAAAAAGGTTTAGTGAGAATTTATCATCTCAAAAATCTGACAAAAAATTATTTGGTCCCTTTTTGCATTTTTTTTTTACCTTGAATATCTTTGTCCCACACGCATCGTTTGTCCAAAAAAGTAAATGTACCGACTGGGAAATTCAAGCATTGAAGCAACTTTATTCCCGTACCAGATCGTCCAATGTAAATTTACCTTTTTTTTCATTCCCAGACAAAAAAAATAATGCGCAAACTGTGCTCAGCGTCACTATACAGTTACTTTCAAATACACCCACCAGGCATACCCCGCATCCACCATGGACTTTCTATTTCTGTGGGAGCGACATCCCACAATTGCATTACACCGTTGTAATTATGATCCCGGCGATGAAAAGCCATGTTCTGCCGGGTTCTTTTTCACTAGCTCAGTCAACCGGTCCATATGGATGTACATGAATGTGTCGCCACGAATCTGTGACTTTGTATATTTGAATCTAGAGAAGTAGGTTGTACTGTGGACGGGGTGGAAACGGCACCTTCCGTTAACTCTCGCTCCATCGGAGTAGGATTGCTAAAATCAACTGTTCATGATGGCATCAGAAGGCAGTCCAGTATTGCAGAGGTCACCAACGACAGTGCAGACAACGATAAATAGTGAAGATGAGAGCAGAAAGTGGTATTCCGTGCAATGGGCGGACCTCAAACTTTGTTCCAGACGACTTAGGGACGTGTCTACACCACACGTAAGTATGCACGCCGTGTGGATAGAAATTAATCCACGCGCAGATTACGAAGTTTATCCAAAAAAAAAAATCTCCCCATAAATCTTTTCTTTTTTTCCTCATTGTGAGGTATAATTCAATGTAGTGGGAATAATCGTCAAAATAATGACGGAATATAATCCATGGGGATGTAAGCGAACAAAGCGTGGTATAGGGTTGAACTTACAGCAGACCTTCATGTATTAGGATCCTACACTCCTCTTTAGGCCTATTTGCTGCAAAATTGCAATCGACAGTACCTCCACAGCTACTGTAAACACCAACTATAAAAATGTATACGCAGGCATCAGCAATCAGAACCATCTAGCCGTCTTTTTGGTCTTGTTTGGAGTGCTTTGATCTACGAATACTCATGCGCATATAAGCATGGAACATTAAGAACAGCAACAGCATTTTGAAGTTAATAAGTGAATGGCATAATTCTCAAAATGACCTTTGCACATTCGCAAACTTCCTAAAAGCTGTAAAACGCTTAGAGATGATTTTCGTGTAAGGTGCTGTATATACAATGAAAACATTATAAAATATTGTATGGTGCATGTTGCCCCCCACATTTGGGGGAGCTCCTCCTCCAACCCCCCCCCCCCCCCCCCCATACAGTATGGAGAAGAGGCCTTGAACAGGGAAACGTTGGTAAAGTGTATGAATTGCGTTATTCGTGAGTGGCTAGCTCTCTGGGGCTCTTGTTTTTAATCATGGGATATCAATAGATCACTTGAATGGATTTCTTAATACAGACAGGCACAATAGCTCTATATTCTCAGCCAATCTAATTTATAACTCAATTTCTGGAAAATGTACAGTACCCCAGCTTTGTGTACTGCATGTTGACATTTTCACGCTTAGTTGCGTATTATTCATTATTTTATCTAATCTAATCTCTGCAGATTTGAAGGGAACTAATATCTTCATGTGAAGTTATTCTTATTTCAATCCTTGATTTGTTGAATTAATCATTTTTAGGGGGGTTTTGCAAGAAAGTTGCAATTAATTGCAACTCCACAAAATCTATTGCAAATCCTACAATAGATTGCAAATTTGCAATTAATTGCAAGTTGCAATCAATTCTGTTGCAAAGAAGATGCAATTGATTGCAAATCAATTGCATCTTTGCAATCAATACTTATTGCTAATCAATTGCAACTTTGCAATAGATTCAGGGGTAGTTGCAAATTTTGCAATAGATTGCAAATGTCATAATTGCGGCTGCTTATATAAATGCTATAGGATAAATCTCCAAATTTATTCATTTCTCGTAAGAAAAAAGGACAAAATATTCCGTATAAATGACACTTTAATGAAATGTGTGATTGTGTAAGATACACTTTTTTATATCCCCCGCATACGTGTTTAAGGGGTATAATAGGAATCAGTGTGTGGTAGGTCGGGCGGTCGGTTGCAAATCTTGCGTCGTGAACTCTTTCCACAGTTTTGAGGGCAATTTCGATGAAACTGGTTACATGATGACATTGAGGTGAAGATGTGCAAGACATGTTCTTGGTTTTGTCGGAGTAAGCGTTGCCATGGTAACCACAATTTTCCAAAAACCTTGGGGAGTGAACTACTTCCACAGTATCTAGCAATTTATTTTAAATTTGGTATGCATAATGATCTATAGGTGTAGTTATGCAAGACACACTTCGTGTTTGTACCCAACAAGGCGTTGCCATGGTAACGGCATATTTTCTTGAAAAAATCTTGTGGAGTGAACTACTCCCACAATTTTGAGGCAATTGAACTTAAATATGGTGTACATGATGGCATTGAGGTGTAGATATGCAAGACTTTTTTTTTTGTTTGTTGGAGAAAGCGTTGCCATGGTAACCACAATTTCCCAACAACATTGTGGAGTGAACTATTTCCAGTGTTTCAGCAATTTATTTCAAATTCAGTATGTAGGGCCTTCAATGATCTATAGGTGTAGTTATGCAAGACGCTCTGCGTTTGTACCTTACGTGTTGCCACGGTTACTGCATACTTTCTTCAAATCTTGTTGAATGCATTAATTCCACAATTGTGAAGCAGTCAAACTCACCAGGTACTCACAAGGTACTACACACATGTATACACACACACACACACACACACACACACATAACAAGGTAGTGCAAATTTGTGCTGGACACATTTTCAAGAGTACAGTTGAAATTCTATTGCCATGGAAACAGTGCATTTTGACAGTGAAATCAAGTTTAAAAATATAGATTTAAATTCATCTGCAGTTCTTTGGAAATTCTGAAGAAATTTTGGCACATGTCGGGATGGTAACTTAGAGCTGCACAAGAAGTATTTTTCAGCAGCTGTAGGCACTACAATATTTTTTTTTTCAATTTACATGTAAAGTATGAATATGATGCATTACACGATATACATGTACACCATACCACACTAAAATTAACCTACTGTATAGGCCTACGCTCAATGTTCTGCAGGTATTTATCTTCATGAATTTCCCAAGACAGCTGCTACATGTATCAATGAATTTATAAACACACAAAAATATCAACTTTGACACTGACATGAGAGTACATCTGCATACATATTATATTTGTACATTCAGTACTGTGTACCCCACATTCGTGAATTTATCTACTTGCACAATTGTCTCAAAGTCTTAATAAGTACTTGCTAAATGTATGGAGTATACAGCAGCAGCATTGCAAATTAAGCTTGCTCCTCAACCCCCCCCCCCCCCCAACATATTAGATGATGGGCGATTGATGACAAGACATGATGGAGACACAAGACACACTGTCTCTTTACAGTTTTGTCCAACATAGATACTTGTTTTCATAATGTTGAACGATCTTACGCAATGTACACTGTTTACCAAGAACAAGACAGTGTGCACTTTCACAGATATGTAGGACCCCTACATCATACTTCTTTTGTTATTACTCTCATATTGACAGAAATGTTCATATAATAAATGATGGTAAAGAGAAATGTGCGCAGGAAAAGAATACTAGGAGTATGAAAAGGTAGTTAATGAGAATGCACACCTTGCCGAGTACAGAAGAGCCATTCATTACACTCCTCATTATATGAAACACTGGTTACACCTATATACAAAAGGATAAGGGGTGAGTAAATCAACGTGTTACATATTGTTATGATATTTAACATTGAACTACTGAAATAATTACTAGTTTCAATAATTTATTACTGCTGATAATCCATGTTTCTTACGTGTTGCTCCTTACATAGCTCCCAGTCCACTGTGTGATTGACTCCGTCAACTTTAATAAGCTGTGAACAAAATATAATGATTTCATTAGCCCTTTGCTTGTGATTTTTCTATTTGTTTTTATGTTTTTTAAACAATAAACAGCTTAACCCCATGAATACCTAAAACTGATAAATTCAATGTTCTTTGTATCATGCTTAATTGCCAAATGGTTGACAGTCTGCTGGAAACTCTTCAGTCAACTAGCTATCCTCATAAATAGGATTACTTCACATGCTCTCTTCTAAGGACATGTAGGCAAATCGCTAATTGTGTCAAAACCTCCACATTAAAATCTGTATTCTATACCAAATGTCTTCTCTGAAGTTCAGCACAAATGAACACATACATATGTACAGTGTATAACATGAACATCTTCATGATAACATCATGCAATCACATCTGAATTACACCAAGTTTCTCTTCCCATTGCATAAACCCTATCTATCCCAAATCCTACCATCAATTTACACTGGAGCTCAAAATGAACCCACATGTATGGCTGAATACATGTGCTCATGTGTGTGTTCCACACTGTCAAGCACTCATGCACGTCTTTTAAGCATGCTTGGTCAAAGATGTACTAATACAGCTGAATATCAATAAAACCAGGCATAAAGTTAGCTTATGTAACTTATCTGCATTTATAGACTTGTGCTGTGATCTATTCATACAAACATGCCTTTATTAAGTTTACGCTAACCAAATGTTACTCTGAAAAATAGTTTCAACATGCAGAACTGTTGATTTTGCTCAAAAGTGTATGCAGAAATTAATACCCTAGAAATGTGTGCAATTATGCTACAATATCACAATGTCAATAGGGAAACAACATGACTAACAAAAATAGATTTGCCATTGTGTTCACTATATAACTGTGTACAACTGATTAGTAATCTAATCTGCAGTTTGGTCCACAGCAGTATCTACTGATCCTTTGTGCTAGTGTGAAACAGACGCAGCTTGTTGGAAAATATGGTTTACTACATATCTCGTAACTACCTGAAGGAACCACCCCTGGATCCATGAATGAAATACAATAAGTGGTGTATTTGCTGAGAAATCAAATTCAGTGCCATCTTGCCACAGCACAGGTTCATCTGCCCCCAGGTGGTGCTTCACAATAAACAATATCAACATCATCATAATTTTAACCAGTACTTATTTAGGAACTTTTTTATTATCGAGAAACGTGAAATGTCTCGCAATATACCTTGGCAGTTTTGAGTTCAACGATGTTCATTATTACAGCAGTGAAAAGATGATGTGTCTCATTATCCGTGCTATTACTGCAGAATAAATGAGTTACATCAGGGGCGAAATATCCAGTGGACTATTCAATATTTTTTAAAAGCACAATGTGCTATCATATTAATTATCACACTTGGATGCATGTGATGTATAGCCGATATTATCCAGTGGACTATTCAATATTTTTTAAAAGCACAATGTGCTATCATATTAATTATCACACTTGGATGCATGTAATGTATAGCCGATATTATTACTGCCCATGCACTTGATGCAGCTCTGAAACACTGCTTCGTGTTTACCTTGCTTTGTAAGGGTGATGACCTCAGCCTGATGAAATGTGTTTAAAAAATAAGCGCCTTGTTTTGTTTGCACTTTTCCTCATTGTTGACAGCCAGCTGCTCATCCTTTGCAGTCTATACCATCTCCTGACGTCAAGTTTGGCCTGTCTGCCCTCAGCTGCCATTCCTCTTGATTCACAGAAGTTATACCTATACATGATACAAAAAATATTGAAGAAATAAGATATGAAAAATAAAAATGGCAACATTGCACGCAAAAAGTCATTTTGTTGAGACCTAAAAGGTGTTTTAGGTAAAGGTATGATGGTACCAACATCTTCAATAAACAAAAGAGAACAGATAAAAAGAAATATAAAAGGGTAAAAATTTATGGCAAAAAGGAAACGTGCCATGAAAATTTAATATTGGGCCCTCAAAGTTCGTTGACCCCTGCCTGTGACTTTTGACCATGTGGTGACCATCCACTTACCAAGGGACATCTACCATCCAAGTTTGGTCACAAACGGACCTATGGATCAAAAGTTATGACCCATAATAGCCTGGACGCGCCATAAAAAAAAATAACATTGGGCTCTAACACTTCGTTGACCCATGCTTGTGACCATTGACCTTGTGGTGACCATCCACTCCCCAAGGGACATCTACCATCCAAGTTTAGTCACAATGGAATATGGATCAAAAGTCATGACCCATTATAGTAAGTCGAGGGAACGACTTAGCAAGTCGAGGGAACGACTTAGTAAGTCGTGGGCACGACTTAGTAAGTCGTGGGAACGACTTAGTAGGTCGAGGGAACGACTTACGAAAAATATTTCTTTCCATGTCCCCTAAGGAAGGCGACCACGGCGACCATGGCGATCTGTGAAGATTTAACAAATCGTGGCGCGATCGCCGTCCGTCTCCATTTTTGGCCTCCGAGGCGATGACACTACGGTAATTTCTCTACGCTCGACCTGCGCTGTAGGCAATAGTGCCACGATAATGCTACGCTGCCACGTTTTTGACGCTTTTCCAAGCCGACGAGACATGCTGCTTCTGCGATCAAAGCGATTGTATTGCGATATCCGTACTCTTATCAAGACCTCGCTACAACAGTGCTACGATCGGAGCGACAGTGACACGCTTACGCCGGGCTCATTCTACGATCTCAAGCGATCGGGGTTTAAAATGGGTTTCATGATTGAATTTCTTCAGGCAGATGTCGGTGTCAAACCAACATGGATATGCAGAATATGGTTTTTACCCTTACATCTTAGCATTCTAGAACACACCAGTTAGAACCTGATGTGAAATTGCACTATAACTAATTCATCCATTCAATTAAAAGGGTTGAATGTGGATATGATATTAAAGAACCGGCTTACGAGCAAACTACAAATCGTATCATACAATGAGACAATTTTACGAAGATATATTTGAAAACATTACAACTTAATTTACTTTCATTGACTTGCAATGGTATATGACAAACAGACAATTTAATAAACACAGTAGATTCGCACTAAGTATACGTGGAAAAATTAATCATATATACGCTTTTCTCCAAGTCCTCCATCCTGGTCTGTGCGTCACTTTCTTTCGTTCATGGTTGGTTCCTGTTGCGTAATACTGTAAAAGTGGTAATTTTCATTGGCGATGGGGACCGCTTTCGATGCGCTTGAGTATTCGCCTAACTCGTTGCTACCCCGTCAGAGTTACAAATGTGGTGCTTTTAATGCGCTCGTGAAGCGATAGTGATGCGCTCTAAAACCACGGCGACCTCGCTACGAAAGTTTTGGACATGTTCAAAACTTCCGTAGCGAGGTCGCCAACCATGGCGATAGTGGCGACCCTCCGCGCTTCTGAACCGCTCAAGATACGACGGAGAAGATTTAAAGCGATCAAGCCACGATCCGCCGCGCTTTGTCAATTTTTGATGATCGTAGCGGAATCGCCGTCTAGTGAGATGGGTGGTATTAGGGGCTCCGTATTAAGGTTATTATGCATGCATGTCTTTTACTGTTGCTTTCTTTATGCCAATAGTTATGCATTGGGGTCTCCTATACTGCAAAGGTGAGGTGTGTGTGTAAATGTCTGTCAGATTGCTCTCGAGGGGATTCGACTGCAATATAGATTACTGAAGTGGTAATGTCACAATCTTTTTTGCAAAAGTGAGAGCTGGAACCAGGTGCGTTCATACATACTCTGGCCAAGTACTGTTATTTAGCGCATCTATCGATGGATTTTGAGTCCTTCCCCTCGACTCATCGTAACTTGCATGTTTCTGTGATTTCAGTGTGACTAACAAAAGGCATGGCGAGGGAATACTCATGTTATGCTCTGTCTCGGGGAGGGTGCCTTCAAATGTCTTTTGTTAATCATAAAGTACTTTAGCCATTCATTGACAAACGAGATCACAACCAGAATCTTGGTTTGAAAGTTTTTTGGTTTTGTGTGTGTGGCTGTATACAAGTACTGTAATCTGATAAAAAATAGAAGAAAATTATCAAAAAATACATGGATTATGTTGTAGATATTCGTTTCACCTCAAAAGTGATGTTGAGGGTATCATGAATAAACGCAAATGAACATGCATTTGTATCTCATAAGCCTTCAATCTATTACGAATTCATGCAATCGACCATGACCTGTAACTGTTTACCTGTACCTCGGTGAAAAATATTTTACCATGTTTTGCAGATCAGTGATCCAGGTGATCTAAATGTGTAAACATTTAGTAAAAGTAGACAGGCCTCTCTTTTTCTTGTTCCCTTCTTCTATTCTCTCCTGCTATCTCTATGGATGTCTTCCATCCCTTCTACCAGACTGTCTACTGTTCTATTTTTCAAGTATCTATTATTGATTGTTTGTTTCTTTGTTTGTTTGTTTGTTTGTTTGTTTGTTTGATATACACTTTATTTTCTGCAAATCAATATACATAAAGTACATAATCATGAACATGAGGGAAACATACAAAGTATATTTAAAACAGAGTCGTCTGACTTGCATAAACAACGATATAAAAGGAAATTAATGATTATGCAGCAGGGATTACAATAACAATTGCATTTAAGAAGCGATTATGCAGATGGCCGCCATTGTAAGCATTGCTTGAAAAGATGGCCGGCCCGAGGAAAAGGTAGGGACGTACTAGATTCGTAACAATACAAATTCTGCTGCGAAGATAGCAGGGGAAAATAAACTCTGATGTGTGATGGTGGTGAATGTGCGTGCAAATGCTTGAAAGTGCACAAGGGCAGATAGGCTGGAATTTGGACTAATAGAATTGTTTTGCTGGAAGAGGGAACGACACGCGATGTTGCTATCGGGAGACCAACATGAGTGATATAGATTATTCGTGCTTAATTCATATTTGAAGTATACTGTAATAAAATGTGCTTCTTTAAGTTTGCTTTGAATGAAAACAATCAGACACACTGTTTCAACTCCTCAGGAAGAGTGTTCCATTTATCCGGACCGTGATGTCTAATCGACTTTTGAGCAAGTAAAAGCTTTGGATTACATAAATGAAAATCATGGGAACGACGGGTAGGATATGAGTGAATAATAAATGGTCATTGGTTACTATTTTTACTATTAAATTTCTAATGTATTTATACATAAATATAGAAGCTTGGTATAGCCAAAAAGTTTGAATGTCTGCATATACGAAGAGCCTTTTTCTGAAGAAGAAAAATTGTGTTCAATTTGGTGTTGCTACAGTTGCCCCATACAATATTGCGGTATATTACAAATGGTAGAAATAAGGTGTTGTATAACATTATTAAATTTTGATCATTAATGAAGTCTTTTATTCTCCTTAGAACACTAGTTGCTTTAGATATTGCTGTTGTAATATTCTGAACATGAATATTCCAAGTTAGATTGCTATCTAGCGGGGTCACTCCTAAGAGCTTATGTTTATGTATATGCACAGTATGGCACCAAAACTATAGATGGAATTTGCCAATAACGTAGGTTTTAAGGTAGACAAGCCGGAACCCTTCACTGTGTATAATGCCAAAGACACCAGAATAATCATCTGATGAAGCACTTTTAAAAAGGTCTAGCCAGCCTATTGAGAATTCTGATAATTTATCTTATATTCTCCTTTCGTATTTCAGCTTCAGGTATGTAACATGTATTATCATTTTGTTTAAAACACTTTCATAGCTCAAAATTTTCCGATCTTCGCATTCGAATTGTAATCAACCGTAGAGTGCATTTTCTCTGAAATGACTTTTACAATTACGATTACAATACACAACGTATTTTCATATGATTGTATTGTGTTTGTTTTTTTCTTTCAGCCACGATTACCAATCTGCCTGTACGTCCTTTATCGATTTATCGTGGCTGCCTACTTCCTCTTCGTTTTGATTATTTACTACGGACTCTTGGGAATGTTTGTGGGCCCGAAGTTCCTCATTTATTTCGATATTTGGACGTTTCTCACAGCCACGTGCTATGTTTGCTTTGCCTTCTTGAATGCCGCATTCGATTTTCCGAAGAGCAGGAGGAATGCAACGCTTGAAGGTACAATTATTGTTAGGTTGGAGTTGAAAGGAGATAGGAAAGGGGGGAGATATATTTCTCTGTTGATGATTTGTTTTTCCTCCAAGGTTATCGATGGCAACAGCAGAAACTTACGTGAGACTTTTCCGTGCTTAACCCTCGACAAAGCTTTATTTCAAGACACAATTTCCGAATGTGATGATTTTAGTTAATTTAAAAGAATTTATGAAACTTATGCTGCACTCATGGTCTTTTTAAAGACTTTTTTTTATTTGAATATTATTCGATATCGACTCATTTTCACAATGAAACCAGTACATGTGAAGAGTTTGTTCGCAAAAACCGATAAGTCCATTTTTTAAGATTTTGAAGTACGGTTTCTGTCATAAAGTACAAAATAATACCTTTTAAATGATATATTGGTCACTACGTATAAAGGTACATTTTTGAAGTTATGGTCAAAAGAAGCAAAAATTTTCTTATTATTCTCTTTATTTTTCTTGACCTTTAATCGCAAATATCTTCATTTGGCAAATATGGTCTTATCGGTTTTTGCGAACAAACTCTTCATGTATTAACAAAAACGAGCAGCTGTATTCTTTTCACTAATGTGCTGCTGAATCAAATTCGTTTTTAACCTAAAAATTGATAACTATCTTATGCAGATCGTATCATGTATACAAAAGTGATATAAAATTCTGCATAAATCTCATGATAGAAAAAAAAACAAATAAGCTATCTTGATCAGCTTGATAGAATTAATGACTATCTGTTTCATTTACACTTCACAATACAGCATTTCACCTAAACTTATAGTAGGCTAATATTTCATGAATGATTAAAACAAATACAATGTTTCACCATCTTTTTAACCAATCTGTAATTATTGGGAGAAAACAATTTTAATCAAGTGTGTGTGTTGGTGGGTTTTTTGTTTTTGTTTTTTTTTTTGCAATGCATGTCCACCAAAGTGGAAAGAACACAGAAAAAGTCATTGGTCATGTAAGTTGCTTCGCACTACATAATTGATTCTTGCTTCGTGCGACATTATACACTCAGCAAAAAGAAGAAAGTAAACACTTTTTCTAGGTCATATTTTTCATAGAGGATTTTTATGAAATTCAATGTATTATATACCATATTAAAGGTAATTTTATTGGCTATTAAGCTCATAGATTAATTAAAAAGAAAACTTTACGCATGAGTGAGCACATTCGTTTTTGTTCTCCAAGGCATGAAATCAAAAATTGCAAAATTGGAACATGTTCATTTGCAAATGCCCTTCACGATAACATTGACAACAAAAGACCAGTTTAACACAATGAGAGACATGAATGAAATTGGAAAAATGAGTTTTTGTTCTCTTTATCTTTCTATTACCTGTAAGAAAAGCACAGTGGGAAACTAGAGGGGAAAAATTAGAATTTTCTGTCAAGTCAAACTTCAAGTGACATAGGGAATAAAAAGCATAAAGATGATTAAATGAGCGGAATTTTTTATTTCTTTTAAACTAGTGATTTAAAAGCCATGTGACAATTTCAATAACCAAACATTATTCACACTTTCCTACTATGAAAAAAAAAACTAAAATTTGTACCATTTTGTTAATTATTACTTATTCATTTGAATTTAGATTTTACGTAAAATGCTTTATTTTCCTCCATTATTTGTAGCCTTCATTGGTATATTGGGCTTTAAAGATATCATACAGATCAAAGATTTGTTTTTGCAACTTAATTCATGTTTCTTTTTGTGTGGAATTTGATGTTTGTTCTTATTGTTCTATGGAAGAGCATATACGCATGAATGACAACTTGTTCACTTTTGCAACTTTTACTTTAGTCTCCTGGATGAGAAAAACAATGGTGTTCACTCATGCAATAAGTCTCCCTTTTTGTTGACCTACCAGGTTGATAGCCAATTAAATTACCTTCAGTATGGTATATAATACATTAGCTTTTAGCCAAATGTTCTATGAGAAATCTACACTTGAAAAAGCGTTCACTTTCTTTTTTTTTTGCTGAGTGTATAATAATGTTGATCAATGAAATCATATCTTTCTCTCTTAAACACTTTTCTTTGTAATTTCAGACAAATTTCGGTACCAGATTCAGTGGTTTCTCTTCTACGTCACCGCCGTTGACTGCATCATCGTATTCATTTTTGACTGGTGGTACTGGTTCCATACAGGAATGGAGGAGTATGACGGGGTAATAAACTTATTTTCAGTCAGCAGCATTGCCTTACCCGTTGGCGTCTGTCTGATTGAAATCTTCCTCACCCTGATCGTCGTCCGCTTCGTACACGTCGTCTACCCACTGTCGTACCTGTTTGTGTACTTGCTCTACACTGTCATCTACCTGGCGGCTGGGGACACGGACATTTTTGGAAACCACTTCAGTTTTTTCTTTCTCGACTTCAAAAACCACCCCGGCATAGCGGCCGCTACCACGGTGGGTGCGACTTTTGCAGCTGTGTTGGCTCAGGCTATTTTGAAAGGATTGTACGCCCTCCGTGTCCGATGTATGGATAGTGAATGAACAGAAGCCGCTCTCCTTACAATGGAGATATTATCAGTCGTCGAGCTCGAGTCAGTGGCCGCTTATTTTAGAGCAGTATAAAAGAGTGTGGCCAACTCGATTTTCTGCTTAATTTTATTTCTGCCTTTTTTTTTTCAAATCACAAATAACGAAAGAATACATACATGTAGAATTCAAATCACAAATTACGAAAGAATGTATACATTTAGAATATAACGTTACACGACGCGTAAGCGTAGCGTACCGTCTGACAAATCAATTCAAAGTGCATATACAAACATGAAAACATGACATTATTCTATGTATAAGATGAATAGCATAGTATCACACACACAAAAAAATGACTCAGAAGGAACCGTGAAAATACCAGTTGTAAATTATCTAGAATTGTGCATTTCTACATTGTAAAATTTTGTAAACTTATCCTTTACTTTGTATTTGAATGAAATCTTTATATTCAATTTCTGTAAAACATTGCTTTTGTTTTGTTGGAAATGGGAAAAATGAATGATTGAATGTAGTAGTAATCAGTAGTAATTGGCGAGCTCACTGTCCCTTTTGAATCAAACATCGACTCCGCTCACAACAGAAAATCTGAAAAATACGCCTCAATGGTGCTCGACATTGAGAACCAAAGATACTCATGTGAGTTAATCTGTTTCGAGGTAGGATCTAGGGGACTGGTGACCAAGGAAAACAAACGCCAACTCACTATAAAGCTGTTCAAGTTTGTAAGTGAAACCCGAAGGATTCGGGAACATATAAGAACCATATCGAAAATTGCTATTCTTACCTCGTTTACCATTTATAATACATGCAACGAGCAATCTTGGACAAAACCGGCATATCTCCAGCCTGCAACTGAAGATTCTTCGTGTTTCTAAGTAGTTCTATGTACACACATATACATAAACACCTATGAAATAATGCACACATCCATATTCACACACAAACACACACACACACACACACACACACACACATGCACATACACCACGCATCTCTCACACTTATCTCTCACACTCACACATGATTATAAACACACAAAACGCATACACATACACACGAGCGGGCCCATGTGCGGACCTAAGCAGGCCTTATATTCCCCTTTTTTCGGGGGGGGGGGGGTGCGGGTATTGTAAATTGATCATTATAGGTCAATGATATTGATTATCATCAATAATTATGTACCCCTCATCTGTATTGCATATTTTGCGCTTGATATCAGTATATTATTCTGTTATAAATGTGTTTTATGTATCTGTAATGAATAACGAATGGATTTTGTATTGTATAGGTAGTGTGAAAAGATTACGTATTTCAAATTCTGATGAACTATATTTGGGATAAATTGTCAGAGATAATTAGTTAAGTGATTTTTTGTCTCATGTATTGTATTTGGGGGAGTTTTCATAACTGGATGTTTGTTTGGTTTTTTTTTTTTTGGGGGGGGGGGATTTTGGGTATTTTGTATTAAGAATTTACAGTACATTTTTTTTTTCAGGCATCTCTAGAGCACATGACCCAGCTCCTCCAGAAGGCTCAAAGAACTAAATGTCTTTACATAATATATATTTTAGTAATAAGTAGAAGACGTGTTTTTTGTGTAAAATTGAACATATTTATTTATAATGATATTCCCCTGTTAACATGCTAAATAGAAACAGTAAAACAGGGGCAAAAGTTCAAGAGGGTTGAAATGATATAAATCTTAAGATTGCAAAGGTTAAGAATTGGTAGTTTGCTGACATCTTAGATTTATCCTCCTCTTCCTTATCGCCACTATCATAATCATCATCAACATCATCATCACCATCATCACCATCATCATAATCATCAACATCGTCATCATCATTATAATCATCATCATCATCATCATCACCATCATCATCGTCATCATTATGAATTATACCAGGGAGATGAGAGGAATATTATATATATATATATATATGTTTATATACAGTAATTATTTACGGGCCGGCTATGTCTATTTTGATTTACCCCCTTTGTTTTGTTGATCATGACTGTATATTCATAGGATTTATTATATGCATATGTATTTATCATTATGTATATTTTCGGTTTTTTCTGTAATATTGGATGTAAATAATTATGATTATATTGGGTAGATTTAATGCAATTTATCGGTGGTGAATTTCTGTAGATTCGTATAATTGAACGAATGATTAGAGTTATTTTTGTGTTTCTTAAGTTAAATGTATGGTGATATAAGTTCATTTTTGTGTGTTTTTTTTTCTTGTTGACCTGAAACAGCTGTTCATGTTTGTGTGTAAATGTACTTGTATACATGTATATACAATGTATTTGTGCAACTGTCAAGTGTGGTGTGATGGACCGGGTCCACCGTATTTCTTTCCTTGTACTTGGGCAGGTAGTAACCTAGGATTGTAACACATGCTTTCATTTGCAAAGGAAATAAAGTATGTTATATATATATGTATATATATACTCGAATGAATGAATGAATGCATAAGAGAAAAGCAGGAGACCGCAATCTTAAGCAGCCGCTTGACATGGATCTATGCCTCGGAGTGAAATTCGAAACTTGAATTCGAAACTTAGATTCGACTTACATAACTGTATAACGGACGTGTCTACAACTACAAAAGAAAGAGTAAAATATTCCCCACAGAATGATAAAAAATGACAAAAATCGGATAAGAAATTCAAGAAAGATATGACATTTCGAAATTTCACATTTTTTTAGAAAACATTTCTTGAACAGAGCTCAGAAGCAGTCCCGGTGCATATCTTTGCTGCGAGTGCGAATATGATGCAATATTCTTTAATAATCCGAAACTTTAAAATCCTATGCACCGAAACATTTGAGGGGAGGTAATTTGTGTACATACAGATGATACAGAGAAAATGATCCATGAAAGAAACCCCGGGTAAAATCAACAAACAGACGTGCTGACAAGATATTGTTTTTATTCACTACCTAATCGTTATTAGCTCTTTGCATCGTGGCCATTTTCAGCAGTTAGCCAGACTCTCATTTTATCACTGATCTCTATGTTGAAGGTATGTGTCACCATTTGTGTCATCATCGAGTCTTATAATAGGGAGGTTTATATTTTGACGCGCGGACGTTTGAGATGACGAGTGCGCTGGACGTTCTCCTCTCCCCTGCGTCGCGTTGAAAAGTTATAGCTTTAGATTACGCTGGGACGAACGTATAAAAAATAAAATTGCGACCCCACATATGATCGTGCATGAAGTAGCTCTCTACGTTGCAAACTGTGCGGACGTAAAAATAGCCCAGTACGCGTAGTGAAAAACTCAGGCGACGCAAGCTAAAAATAGATCGACTTAACGCGCGCTTCTGCGCACGCTCAGAACATGTTTTTTCCCTCTGAACGTCCGCGCTTCTAAAATCTAAAGCTCCCTAATTTCTGCGACGCGAACGCTAAGACGACGAATTATGTCAAAAATATAGTGTTCTGCACATGCGCGAGACAGCTGTTTTCAATTTTTTAATCATTTAGGCTGCATCGTCTTTGCGTTTGGGTCGCATATCTGAAGCTGGTTACTATAATGACAGTGGCTAGTTGCATTAGTAGCAGTGGCGTAGTTCAGTGCAGTATACCGCACTGGCGTAATTACTCTACTTCATCGTTCAAAAACTTGTCATTTCTTGAATAGAAATCTGTTAAATACATTCAAAGCAAAAACCTGACTGCTGTTACTTTTATTATTATCAATCATCTTGTTTTAAATGCTTCATCAACATCACTCAACAGGATTTCATTACTACAGACAAGGCTATGAGAATAATCAGTCATATGATCATAGAACTATTTATATGCAGAAAGCCATAATTTGTTGATTCAGAATAAAATCCTTAAAAATCACTGATATCAACTAGAAGAAATTTGGTCAATTCAGGCACAACCTTCTTAACAAAAATTTTAGATCAGACATGATCAGTATTTAATTTGATGTTTATTTTCAATAACTCAATATCATAAAAACTGCACAAAATAGTCTAGTTGCATCAATCTACGCTTGTGGCAAACTTTTTTGTTTTTGCCCAAAATACTTTCGTTTAACCTGGACCCAAAAATGTAGAATTCCCTTCCTGATTTTGTTTTTTTTTTAATTCAGTCGTTACTGAAGCACTAAACACAACGTATAACCTTGCTTTTCAAGTCCATCAGTGATTGTCATGTTTGTCATACACGGTCTTATTCTAATGCAGCTGTATGTGACATGCTGAATGCACATCGGTTTCTTAATCTCATGACCCTTTTGTCCCGTGTTGTTTATTTGCTTGGGTTTGCATGGAGATTTGAACTGTGCCTTCGTTCGTGTCTGTGTGTATGTGTGTGTGTGTTTGTGTGTGTGTGTGTGTGTGTGTGTGTAATCGTGTCCCACTGCTTTACTTGTACCTCTTTCTCCTTTCTCTTCTGAATCGGAATACCCATTCGTTTTATTTGGATACATACGCATATTTACGATTATACGATTGACCTTTTTTTAGTTTTTAGCCAGGAAACTTGCTAATTGTAAAAGCTCAACTTGTTACTTTGCAAGTTACATCCATATTCCTCCATACTACCTCTTGCTATTACAACCCACAGTGATTTCATGAAGATCAAGATATTGGTATATTACTTGTATCGATAGTTATATGTATACATGTGTAGGTAGGCCCTGTGTATGTATTATGCTTCTGCAATACTACTGTTTTTATTTGTGTTTGCTTTATACATCTACCATTTCATGTTCTTGTACAAATTGTCAATGTTATTTTGCCTTAATTTTGTATTGTTAGGATATGAAAACAAAACTGACAGTATATCAGCCCATAATAATAACAAAATTGACATTGCTCAGTTTCAGTTTGCATTATGTGTACGAATGTGAGTTTGAGGGTGGAAGAAAATGGGTGTATAATGATTTTTTTCTCCACATACGTGATATGCCTGAAGACTTTGACAACAAGAGGAGGTAACTCCATTCGTGTTTATTTGAGAAATTTGCAACTTAACGAAGTTGCTGAAAAGCAAAGAAGACGATACTATGTGCGATATTCCCAATCACTGCTGATCAAAGAATAATATTCCTTGTTACGTAACAACTGAAGAATTATTGCGTTACATAATTGTTACGTAACAACTGAGGAATAAATAAAAAAATGAAAGGAAAATTACTGGAAAACTTTCATTTTGCTGTGATTGCTTATCTAGCTTTTGCTTTCAAACTCTGTCACGATATAATATATATATAAGTATTATATTTATTTCAAGTACTAGTAATTCGTAGTCCATCATTACGTTGGGTAAACACGTGGGAACACGTGAAAATCACTTGACAAAGGGAAAGGCGCCCACATGTACAAAAGTTGTTGGAATATAATTATGAATGGTGCATGTCCTCTTGAAGATTATAAAACTGGAAGGTGTAACAAAATTAATTCAAAGAGACAGACAAAACGCTTTTAGGTCTTACTTGTTTTATTACCTTCCGAAGATTAAGTCGAATTGGATTTCGAGATATATACACTGTAAAAACATCGGTGTTAGATGTAACACCACAGGTGTTGAATCTAACACCGATCAAACTTCAATAAAGGACCACACCCACAGGTGTTGAAAATGCACTGTGATGGTGTTGAAAAGTGTTCACCTGACACTTCGTGGTGTTAATTTGACACTGTACCTGGTGTTATTTTGACACTGTACTGGTGTTAATTCAAAAATGACACCACATGGTGTTGATTTGATATTTGTTAATATCAATGGTTGAACACCTGTTCAGCTTCAATAAGGGACCACACCAGCTGGTGTTACTTTGGTGTAAATTTATTTTCACATTTTTTCAAAAATCTAGTATTTTAATGTAAAATTCTTGATCGTCTTGTTTAAATTGAAAGTCAACAAGAAGTGCAGTTACTAAGAAACTCTTCAAAAAACAGTTTAAAATTTGGAAATGACACCCGGAGGTGTTAATTTAACACCATAAATGAGCACCGAAAATTTAACACCAGCTCGGTGTTCACTATCTAACACTGGACTTTTTGCAGTGTAGGACCTATAAGCCGGGTATAATATTATGTCTACTTTGTCCGGAAGAATAGTTCAGTGTTCTCTATTAAACTATATGATTCCTTGGAGCCATAAAGTCATAATCTGTGGGAGCCTGTTATATTTGCTCCTGCCAAGCGCTTCATTCGTGCATGATGTTCTGCAGTCCAGTCTACACGAATGTACTGCTTCACTAAGCTAGAAAGTGATCATAATATGCTTTACTAAGCTGGGAAAAATTCAGATCACATAGTGCGCACGTGATTAAAACGCTCTATCGATTCCCGCTGCCTTACAGAGCAAGGTTTATAAAAGTCAATGTACACGACGACATCGGAATAGAAGGTTATCCAGTTTCGGAAAACTCATCACATCACCGACCATGAATAGTGAAGATGAGAACAGAAAGTGGTATTCCGTACAACGGGCGTACTCCAAGCTTTGTTGCAGACGACTCAAAGACGTGTCCACACAGCACGTAAGTATGAGTGACATTATAACATCCACATGTGCATGCAGACAATGAGTGTTTGTCGGTTTAATTGCACCAGGACCGATGATCATCCCACCATAATACTGAAGACAAAAATACGTTTGAATGGCGATAATTTGTTTACTTTATCAAACAATTCGTGAGGACAGACAGTGGTTGAGAACTTTATTGAAAATAATTTACCATTTAACGCACTCTTTGTGTTGGTAAATTCAGCTGTGTACCCTGCCAGTATAGGACACTTGAACATTTTCCATCGTGATTACAGGAATGTCTCTCATAGAATGCAGAACAGAAAGCAAGATTAGCCATGAAAATGAGGATATCAAATTTTGTGATCAGTACGTTCTGTTTTATACCATTCAGTCCAAAGCCATGGGTGTATAATTTGTGGTCTTTTTGTTGTCAAATATCTCAAAGAATCTCTCTAATTTTTGATCTCTCAAAGAATTTATTCTTTTCATAAATGCAGAAATATGAACATAAATGCAACTGAAAAATTCAAAATTTGACGTCAGGCCAGAGAAGCTAGGTCCCCTTGTCGGTCCTACACATTTTATGAAAAACCGTTTATTTCAGAAATTTATGTTATGAAAATATTTTGGTCGATTGAAATAAACTTTTGGCGAATTATTACGTTGTGCATAAACTCACCAAAATATATAAGGAATTCTTATCGAGAGAGTACTACTCACATACTAGTTGTTATCACCCGTATCTTTGGCATTCTAATCTTTTTCTTCTTATTTTCTTTCTTTTCTCTTTTGTTGTACTTTTTCTCCTTTCCCTTCTTTTTTCCGACACAGTCGCCACCTTCACATGGGCTCCAACGTAGATGATTTCACCTATGATAGAGTTCGCCAGTTGTATATGTATAGGTTTACATCTTAAATCATTCTGTTAACTTCGATGAGGTGTCATATTTGTTGTTATGTGCCTTGGGCCTGGTTTGCACCCTTGCACCTGTATCGCCTTTGTCTTTATCATTATTGCGATTCCCTTCTTATTCATACCTTTATGATAATGTAGTCTCCAAAGTGAAGCAATTGATATGTTTATTGGCATAATTATATTATTCTTTAGCTGTTGTATCCATCAGCCATCAGATTGTCTACTGTGACTACTTCAACAATATGATGAAACTGCAATTAGTGTATTTTCAAGCCTCAGCTTCGTATAGATTTTTTTTTTCATTGTCTGCTAACCCTATGATTTGATACTTGATCAATGCATGTCGATCTTAAAGCATTCAATTCAAAAGGCCAATGATTTGATGCCGCCTGCTTACTTGCTTTTATATAGACCTCATCATATATATTTTCTCTATATTCCTTCTGTACTCCGCCAACATTTCCGTGTTATTTTCCCTTTTTACTGCAGAAATTCTAATGCAGTAAGAGTATTCGGCTGTATTCCTTTTTTATGTATTTTTAATACATTGATAATCAAATGAAATAAAACCATAAGAAATTAAATCCGTTTCGACTTTAGAATGTGAATCGGTATATGTGTATATTTTTTACGATAAAATGTATCCACACTGAACGTCAGTCAATAATTATCCACGTATAGGAAAGGACAATCTAAACAGTTCAACGACTCGCCACTCCACGTAGGAGATTGTTCGAAACATACCTTTTGCCTTCCATGCCAACACTTTGTAAGTTTGGAGGTTGGAAGGTCGGGATAAGAAAATAATTTCTTACGATAACCATGATAACGAGAGCTGTACACCTGTAGCCTTCGATGCCCAGATGAGGATCAAAGGTCAGACTACATATTGTTTCCGCTCTCCATAATGCTTCATGATATCAACTTCTCATTACAGGACAACTGATACAGCAGTGTGTGGCAAGTGCATTTTATGCATTTAATGACCTCACGAATCACAAATCTACTTTTGATTAGCACGTATATGATTCGAATAACGATTAGCAAGAAAAAAAAAAGGTCCGAATGTCTCCGTCATTACCTCACACACTTAAAACAGAAGATTGCATTGAATCCTTGGGGTAAATAACAAAGCATAAACTGTCAATTTTCCGATATATCATCACTCAGCGAATGAGAAATATACCAGCCGTTTCTATGTTAACATTTTGTGGGAGTGATTTGTCTGTATTAGACCATTGTAATTAGAATCCCTTTGATAGATAAAGCCATCTACTGCGGGCTTCTTTTTCGCTTGCTCAGTCAACTGATCAGTACATGAACATGTACGTGTACACGACTCTACATAATGACTCCGAACCTCGTTGATAACTCATCATCAACACGCGTTTTACCATTATCGCATTAAAAAATCGCTATTTGTGACGACGTCGGAAGGTCGTCCAGTATCGGGTAACTCACCACCGACCGTGCAGACAACCATGAATAGTGAAGATGAGAACAGAAAGTGGTACTCCGTACAATGGGCGGACTTCAAACTTTGTTGCAGACAACTGAGGGACGTGTCCACTCAACACGTGAGTATAAGGTGGTAGAACTACTTGTTATGGAGCGGCGTAAAGCTCTCTACAGTAAAAACAAGAAGCTAAAATCAGATAAATCTCCCCACGAACACTGTTTATCAAGATGAAGTTTAAGGCATTGTAAATGGGAAAAGAATGATTTAGTGTCACAATGAAAGTGACAATTTTGAAATCCGCACTGCTCTGTTTTGCCTATCTTTAATAAATTGATGAGATTAGTATGTCAAACACATGTTTCTTGGATTACAACTAGGAGTAAACACCTGTATTGTGTATGAGTAGTGCCAATGATGGTGAACATACTCAAGTGCCATTGAGGGTGAATCTAATTAACATAATGATTGAAACCTGTATGTTAGTGTAGTGAAGTACACACTACACAGTATAGAGACTTGGCAATGTAGGTGTGTTGAGAACTGGTTTTGGCTGGTTTGAAGTTGGCCATTTGGTTGTACCTTAGGAGAGGAGTGTATTAGAAGGAGTCAGACACACCCTAGCTGCCATGTTGAGTGGACAGAGTTCTCTAGAGCTGCCACACGGTACAGTCTACTTTGCAACATGCAGTAATTTGTCTGAGAGTTTAATCGAAGCAGCTGTAAACTACCGAGTTGAGGAAGGCTGCTAACTTGCCAGCAGAGTTGGAGCTAGTTTGCAGTTTGTAAGCTGTATTCGAGCAAGTTTTGGTCACCATCGATGGCACTAAGGATGGAACAGAAGTTTCCGCGTCGCACTACGGACTGGACTGGAGTTTGGGTGATGCACTTAAGCTGGGACTGCATGGTCTTGAGTCTCCATGTTGCTGAGACAACGTGCATGTGAGGTCAGACGAGTTATCGCGATAGCCATCTCGCGTTGGTAGTGAGAGTCGCGTGGTTACATCGTCAGTTAGCGAGACTAGTGCACACGTCCATAGACTTACAGAGGCCGGATCATGGTGATGTATACATTCGATACACATTCGCATTTGAGAGCAGAAGGAGTTTCAGAAGTCTGATGAACTTTCAAAGACTAGTAGTGAGATGAGATACACTTAAATACACTGAGATATATTCGATTTGTACCTATTGAGACCCAGGTTGTTGTGAAATTTTCAGGTGGTTTATAAATATGAAATACCAAATTTCACAGATGTCACATTGGTTATTATTGAGTTGAATCATAATATTATAATATGCATAATGCATTCAGGTCAAGTCTGTTTCAGGTAAATCAATGGAGAATGTGGCTTAAAGTGTGATGATTGGGTTTAAGACCTAAATGAGAGTATGAAGTAAGATGTGGCAGTGATTCTGAACCAGAATTAGCAAATTTCCAGGACAAGTCAATTCAGGACTGTCAATTGAGTTGTGGTAGCCCTGTTGGGTGGGCACGATATAGATAGTGGACGTGGAGAGATAAGAGTTTTAGATGTCAGGTGAGATTAGGACCTGGACATTTTGGTAAATTTGGATTGACTCAGAATCAGAGAGGTCGCACAGAGTCAAGTCAGCTCAGGACTTGCTGTGGACCAGAGGTAAAGCCAAACTTATTTGTTTAACAGAAACAGCATCGTATATGACCTGTATACATGAGACGGAATTTAAGTAAAGGGAAGTCAATTTGTGAATTAAGTTTGAATTCCTTAAGTGAGGATAGTTGAGGCTAGGTCAGTGACCTTTGAGTGGAATGGTTTGAGGTCAAGACAGTGTCAACTGATGTGTTTATTTTCTAAGGGGTTGATGCCGTTTTAAACAGTAAAAGTGAGATTTTGATATTGACTCGTACATTGGGTCAATTTTTGGAATTTAGAGATGTGAACGGACGAGTTTGTTATAGAAAGGGATTGACTGGTCAAATAATCTTTTGTATGTGAATGGAATTTAATTGGAAATAAACCTTGAGAGGTAACGGTACATGGCATGTGTGAAGTTATTCTTATTTGAGTAAACCCACGTGACATTTAGAACAATCGCCAAACCGACGACAGCAGTATTGTTTGTTCTGATTTTTTAAGGGATATCATCAATCAGGGCATGGTAGTTCAGAACTATTCAAAATCGCAATAATTATTATGTACTACGCTCTTCCGTGTAGACTTCGAAAACTGCATAGCACAGTGCTGCACATATGCACCATACAAGACCTTTGCACTGAGGATGTCTACAGCCATTGTAACCATTTTAAGCATTGTTTGTATGCCCTTGTTGTTGTGTTGTGTGTGTGTGTTTGTTTGTTCTTTGGGGTTTGGGGGGGGTTCGGTTTCAATTTGGAGTCTTTTGATTCGTGATTGATCACGCGTGCATTAAAGAGGTAGTGTAGCTTTGTTTGAAATGTTGGATTCATATTTTTACTTTTTGATGATTAGAAACCATTAATGAAATTTATTTGGAAGAGGAATTCATATATTATTCAGTTGAAAAAAGTGTTTTGAAATGGCTGAGATATCTTTCCCCCCCCCCCCCCCACAAAAAAAAAAAAAATCAGAAATATCCAAAACAAAGCGGTCGTAATAAAAGACGGGTCCCACCTTTTTTAAGGACATTTTTGTTTTGGGATATCTCAGCAATTTCGGAATCGATTTTAACCAAATAACCTTTAAATTCCTCTTAGAATTGTGTGCTTTTTCATGTTTTATTAGAGGTGTCTCATTACCTTAGAAAAAGTTAGAAACCTAAAGCACAATCTCAACAAACATAAAACATATACCACAGCGAAAATCAGAGAGCGTGGATATGTACATACTGTTACCTGTGTTGCTCTTTCTCTTAAATTCTACTGCGAAGTGTGTGTGTGTTTATCCATATCTTTATATCCCTCGAGGGGCTTTTTCTGGATGGGGATGAAGTGATGGATGAATTCACCTGTCTTGTACAGACTCCGTTTCAATACCCATTTATTCAATATGCTCTATCACTTATGCATATTCCCGCATTTTCCCCACTAACTTTTGTTGGAAACAAAATATCACATCATTTTAGATCACAGAGTTGAAGGTAATGTATCAAAATAGACGTATCCGAAATATTGAATTATATCATGTGCTAAATGCGCATAATTGATTAATTAAATAAAATAGTATTGAATTAAAAAAAATCAACAAAATGAACAAAATACTCGAGTAATTCTTACAAACGTAGGTATGTTCGCAGATTTGTTTACAATAGTAGCATTTATTTTTTTTTAATACTCTCCCGGTATACCGTTGATAATATCATTTCAATAATCCCTTGTCTTTGAAAGCATTGTAACAATTAGAATACAACAAAATAAAAAAAAACAATAACAAACTGTGATAATCTTCTCTTCTTTCTTTTTTTCAGCCAGGAATACCTTTCCGCATGTACGCCCTCTATCGGCTCGCCCTTGCCTCCTATTTTTTTCGCTATTTGGATAACTTATATCGTACTCGGAGTGAGGGCACTGGGCCCGAAGTTCGCCATTTACCCTCCTTTCTGGACGTTTAGTGCAGCCACATGTTATGTCTGCTTCTCCTTTTTTAATGTCTTGATGGACTTAGTGAAGAGCAGGAAAGATGCAGCATTTGAAGGTACAGTATTGTACGGGTATACAGTCGGGGGGGGGGAAGTATTCGGAGAGGAGGGAGGTACACGAAAGGAGGCGAGAAGGTCTTTTAGCCTAATTTACATAGTGTCCAGGGGACCTCCACTCTCTCTGCAAAGGCTATCCAAGCTTAATTGCGAGACGCTCTCGGATTTTTACCACTCAACTGCTTTGACAAAGTGGTGACTTTATTTAAAGAAAATGTGAAACTTTCTACATGGTTTTCAAGTGGCTAAACACAGTATACACGTATAGGCACACACACTCTCACACATACACACACACCTCTTTCAGTCAAGTATACAAATATGAAAAAAAAAAAGTTCAGCATGTGGCCGATTCTGTAATGCTCTGCTAAAACAGTATAAAATGAGAAAGTAAAGATAGATAAGTATGGTAGATACCATCGCTCACAAATTTTCATTTTCTTTTCAAGCATTAAACAATTATGTTCAACGGACATATGTTTTCAAAGATTCATTTCACACGATAGCAATGATGCCGGTCGAATAAAGGGATACACGTAAGTAGTTCGACATGCAGGAGTTGCACAGTCCACGTCGATTCATAAGATCCACGAGTTAGTCACTAAAAAGAGTGGAGGACAAGCGCTAGACCCTGTTACCTGTTAGTCAGGCTGGGTTGCCCTTGAGATTAGCAAGAGTTAAAATGAGCATAGCGACTGTTATGCAGCGAGTTCGCATGAGCCTGGTCAGAGATACCATGGATACAGCGAGTTTTCCTTGAACCTACTCAGGGTGCAGTGCGTGCGTACCTTGACATATCAGCTGGCCTATAAAATGTACTACTTTTCGTTTGCTGAAGTCGCTCTAATCTCAAGGGCAACTCAGCCTACCTCTTAAACACAGTCGTAGTGCTCATACTCCACTCTTAGAAACTCATGTGGCACTGGGATATACTTGAAAGAGGTGAGTTATCATGAGTTAGAGTTCATCTCGAGCTTGTTACGAGCAATGTATTTTGATTTGTGTTAAAGCGTATTAATAGTTTTGCACGAGTTTCAGCGGGTTGCAACGATTTGGTAAAGTTTTATGTCACAAAAATTAAGTAGTGACTACCATCATATGGCAACTGCAAAACGGATTATTTTACTGTGTAAAGAATATAAAAAACACTCTCGAACAATCTTATGCGCTATAATATTGTCACTAAAAATGCATTGTTTTGTTTACCTTGATTTTACAATAATAATAAATGAGATGCAGTTGATACAAAAATATTTATACACTTCTTCAAGCCGAATAATTGCAATTTAGGCGAAAACAGCAGTTAATCTACCCAAATCTAGATACGCCTTTTCAAGCAGAATAATTAAAATTTGCCGAAAGTAACAGCTACTGTACCCGACTCCCTTACTATCACGACCATGCTTTACCAAAGTGGTATTAAAAGAGCAAAATACATAATAATAGGATCATCGATCGTTTTTGTCTTCGTTCGAGTCTTGTTTTGTGCCATATTGTGTTGATCACCGTTTATATTCTCTGCTTTCTCTCTCTAAACATCTTTCATTATAGATATGATTCGGTACCAGATTCAGTGGTTTCTCTTCAACATCACAACGGCTTCCTGCGTTTTCATAACTGCGGGCTTCTGGTTTGGGCTGTACTATGCAATTTCGCTAAAGGTGCCGATTTTACTCTATGTCAGAATAGATCTCCTTCCTACGGTCGTCTGCTTCGTTGAAATCTTTCTCACCCTGATCGTCGTCCGCTTCGTGCACGTGGTTTACCCAGGCTTCTACTTGATCATCTATGTCATATTCACTGTCATATACTGGGCAGCTGGAGGAACGGACCCGTTCGGAATGCCCTTTGCTTATCACTTACTCGACTACGGAAACGAACCCGGCATCGCGACGGCACACTTGGTGGGTGCGGCCTTGGCAACGCTGCTGGCTCAGGCCATAATGAAAGTATTGTACGCTATCCGTGTCCAATGTATGGATAGGAGAAGAACAGAAGCCAGTACACCTACGAACTGTTAATACGTCTACCGATGCAAATCCTGATCATACTTCTCACTGATAACATGGTACAACCATTGTGTTTCTCAAAATGATTGATAAGTTTAATAAAATTTACGTAAACATGAATTGCGATGATCTCAAAGTCACTGAAACAATGCTGCGATGGTTCAGTTGTTCCTTACATTTTTGATTATGATCTAACAATAACAATAACAAGAACAAGAACTAAAAAAGGCATTGAGAATTGTATGATATTTGCAAGCATCTGAAAATACTGATAAATTGCCTTGTTTATCAAAATTGTTTTACTCTTTTCTCTTTGCAAGGTCAACTTACTAATATTGAATGACCCAACGGAGTCTTCATCTCTGTGTACATATGTATACAATATTGTGAGTGTCTCATTGCATTGTCGCCATTTTAAAATAATTACGGTTTGAGTAACGATGATGTGTATTTATTTATCATGTTTTGGGTGATCCACATATTACAAGCTCAGCTATTTAGTAGAAGATTCTTCCTCCATACCTGCTATTTATTGTTATCCTTCAAAGCACGCCTATATAGTGTTCGCAGTTATGCTACTTGTGTTGATATTATTATACTATACGATTCACTTTTCGTTTTGTATTTCTGTTTTCTTTGTTTGATTTTTAACCAACTCGTGGTTGTTTTACGCATGTTTTTTGTCATATCATATTTTGTTTCACTTCTTGTTTGATGAAGATGAAATACAAGCTGGTTCTTCACCCGGGCCTCTCTTTTCCAATAACACAATTATTTGGAACAAAACAAAGAGCTTCTTATGCACATGCTCATTTTCTCTTTTACTTTCAAATGTATGGTTATATATTTTGTTGATATGTTATATTTGTTGAATCTGAATGAACTTTTGATGTTGGACATTAAATGTTATCTGATTTTAATTCAAATCTGATTTCAGATTGTGTATACATCTTTATACAGTTGTTGATGATGACTATGTATTGCTAAGCATTGTCACGTACGAATACTAACTTTATACTTCACAAACATTGTGTACATTGTATGAATGGTCATTTCATTATTGGTCACGTAGATGATAAAATAGGATATCACTTTTTTGGATGATTTTTCTTACTTTTTTTTTGAGGGGGGGGGAGTGAGATGCAAAACATGCCTATCCTTTCTCGAGTTCTTCGGAATCCTCATTAATTTATCTATTGAATCAACAGCCCATACACAAATGAAAGTATCTTGACAAAAAAAAAGGCAAAATATCGCTAAACATCATTTTTAACACTTAAAACAGAAGATAGCATCACATTCTAGCAGAAAATAACTTTCAGATATACTGTATTATCACCCAGCGAATGAGAAAGATATGTTCCTTTTTTATGTTAATATCTTATGAGTCACTTTTGTGCTTTGCACCATGGTAATTACAAATCCTTTGATAGATAGAGGCATGTTCAGCGGGGTTCTTTGCGTTTGCTCAGTCAACCGATCCGTATACGACCATGTAAGTCTACATGACAGTGTATGTCTCAACGTATCTCTTTCCATCAAAACATTTCTTCCGTATAAGCCGGAGAAGTGGGTTGAACTTGAACGCGGTCAAAACGCACCATCAACTACCATTACTGCAGTAAAACTAGCTGTTCGTGATGTCATCGAAAGGTTGTCCAGTATCAGATAACTCACCAACGACCGTGCAAGCAACAATTGATAGTGAAGATGAGAACAGAAAGTGGTACTCCGTGCAATGGGCGGACTTCAAACTTTGTTGCAGACGACTACAGGACGTGTCCACACCACACGTGAGTATGAAGGGGTAGGCCTGTCTGTCATGTAGAGCGACGTACAAAACTCTATGTGCATGAAAAAAAAAGAAGTTTATCAGATAACTCTCGACCCCGCTAACATTGTTTCTCAAGAATAAGTTGAAAACAGTATAGTAAGAAAGTGATTTAGAACAAGCTCCAAATTGACGACAAAGGTATCATTTGTTAAGATTTTGTTGAAGTAAAAAACCAGGCAGGGCGTGATAGTTTGGAACTATTCAAAATCCCCATACATGTAGTACACACTTCCGTGTAGACGTCGAATTGCAAAGCACGGTGCCACACACTATACAAGCCTTTGCACTTAATGGATGTCAACAGGCATTGTAACCATTTTTTTTTCGATTCGTATGGGGTCCTATGATTTGTGATTAATCATGCATGTATTAAATTGGAACATTTGCCATAGCGAATATCTTAGAACGTGGGTATGTACATGCCGGTTGTTTTTTCTTTCTTTCTTTCTTTCTTTCTTTTGCTGGTGCGTTATTGTGCTATGAGGTGTGTGTGTGTGTGTGTGTGTTTGTATCTCTTTTTTTATATCCCTTGGAGAAACTGGTGTATTTGTTTGTTTGTTTGTTTGTTTTCTCTCTCTTTTTTTGTTTGGGGGGGGGGGATAGAGTGTATGAATTCACTCGTGTAGTACACAGACCCAGTCCCTAATACCCTTTTTATTATGCTCTGTCATTGAATTTGTATCATGTATATCATCATTAAAAAAAAATGATCATGACATTCAAATCTAGGCCGACATTGTTTTTGTTAAGTTCTACTACCGGGTTTTCAAAAAATCATTATCAACCTTAACATTTTCAGTAATCTAAATCTTTTCTTTTTATCATTTTGACTTATACAATTCGTCTAATGCAATTCTGGTGCTATGTGGTGCGCATAGTTTAGTTCAGTATTCAAATGTGTCTTAGTTAGTTAAAGGAGATCTCCGAATGATTTTCAGATTTTTACATTTGAACAACTATGAATTAGTTATACTGAGGACAGAGTTTCAGAATTTGTGATAATTGGGATGAAGAGTAAGAATATTTTCAAATTTTAGAACAAATTGCAATGAACAAGGATGATGACATGGCAGAGTCACCGTAAGAATGCATGAGTAGGGGCTCAAGGAAGCAGAACAAATTTAGAAGGCATACATAGATTATACACAGGAGAACTCTCAAGCAAGCGATGTTGTAATGGAATTACGCTGCTACATTTCTGAAATATGTGAACCTCCTATGTCATCATCCTTGTTCAGTGGAATTTGTTTAAGGTTTTTTAAAGTATTGTTTCTCTGCTCAAGAACCACAGTAAATTCGACAAATCTATACATGGAGTTGACGATTGATGTACTACATGATGTGAAATAATGAAAATCGTCTGGAATGTCCCTTTAATATTCATACGTTTTTCTCCCCCTAAATGGCTACATTTCTATAACATTATTAATACTGTTTTTTTAGGGTAATGCATTACGAGGTTTGCTTTTAGCTCCCCCTCCTATTTTAACATTTTCAACATTATGCAGTAAATAGCATGTATCAATTTCTTCCTCATTTGTTTTTATGTTATATTCCGATGTTTGTAAAATATGTATATTTTTGTGGGGTTTTTTTTCTTTCTTCATGCCATGTTTTTGAACACTGACACCCATTTTTTAAATGAACATAAATTTGATAAATTAATTTTTGAATATACATAATACTGACTTTGTTGTGGTTTTAATGTACACATTTCCGCATTTCCGCAACATAATCCATACAGTAATGGGGGAGGGGGAGCAAAATAAAGAATAAGGTTACAGATTTGAAGCTAATGTAAGACAGAAGTATAAAGGTAACACTGGACTACTGAATTATCTTTACGTGTGTTAAAGTATACAAATTTACTTTGCCTCCAGGGTTTCTAGTTAAAACTATGGGCAGAGGTGACTCCAAAAGAACAATTCACTGAGGGGCGTAGTCCCGAAGTGAATATTTCTTTTGGAGGCACTGAGGAGTTTTAACAAGAAACACAAAGTTAAGCAGAGTATATTTGTTTTATATATTGGATCAAAAATTTTAAAGAAAAGAAGGGGAAATGGGGGAAATGCAAAGCAATGTCAGGATTGCTTTATGACGTCACAATTATTTTGTTAGAAATTGATTTTCACAGAGTGACAGTACGGCGCTTTGCGCAGTGTCAGAATTGCTTTATGACTACCCATTTTTGTTTTTGTTTTTTGGTCCGAAATTGGTACATTTCACGGAATGACGGTAGGACGCAGCGCGCGATGTCAGAAGTGCTTCGTGATGTCAATATCGTTTGTTAAAAATGTTACATTTCACAGAGTGACTGTTAAAAAGCTGCGCACAATTTCAGAATTGCTTAGTGATGTCATTTTCCAAATACAGCTGTACTATACTATTATTTGCAAAATGTCGTCATAGAAGTGACGTCATTTTGCATATAGTACCTTGTGGAGAAAATATCTATAATAACGGAAAGCTCTTTCAAACATTATTACTAGAGGAAGTTTTTTTTAATCCAAAATATGATTTGCAATATTAGTATACAAAGAGAAGACGCAATTGTCGTTGTGGTCTCATTATATTGCTAATAATTTATATATTTTCAAAACTTCTCCCAGTCCAGGATACGTTGGAATTCAATTCAATTCAATTCAAACTTTATTTCATCTTTCGAAAAAAACATAAACATTTCACTTTCATTGGTAACAAAGAATAAGGTTACATAATCAAAACAGAGTAAAATTGAAAAGAGAACATAATTGTGGAACCTTGAAGTAACAAATAATGTTGTAATGAAAATTGACTGAAGTGATATAGACGATATAACATTACACAAAATATCGAAAAATGGAGGGAATTGTCATGATCTACTGTTCAGAATACTATCTGAATAGTTTCTGTGAACACGCTGTAATTGAAAAAAAAAAACAAAGTTTAACAGAAATAACAATAACAAAATTGCAATACAAGTGTATATCATTTTATTTTTCAGCCGCGAATACCATTCTGGTTTTACGCCCTCTATCGATTCACACTCGCCGCCTATTTCTTCTCCTTTTGGATAACTTCCATCGTACTCGCAGTGGAGGCACTGGGCCCGAAGTACGTCATTTACACTCCTTTCTGGACGTATTATTCCGCCACTTGTTATTTTTGCTCTGCCTTTTTTAATGTCTTGATGGACTTCATGAAGAGCAGGAAAAATGCAGCAACTGAAGGTAAAGCATTGTATAGTTAGAGTAAAAAGGAGTACATTGAGCTTAGCCCAGTTCACGTAATGTCCCCTACTCTCTTTTTCGCAAAGGTTATTCATGGTGGGGAAAGGCTTTCTAGTGACTGTCATAATTCTACCCTTTTATCGTCTTGACATTATGGTGACTTGATCTAAAGAATATCTAAAACTTTGCCGAGTTAGCAGTTTTCGTACTCTTTTCCTCATTTCAATCTCAAACAAAATCGGTGGGAATCTAAAGACGGAAATAAGAATTTCTGTCAACTTAAACTTTAAATGACTTATAGAGAGTAAGGGCACAGTGATGATTCAATGAAAAGGATGTTTTTATTTCATTCCTTAATTCGATAATTTAAGATTTCATAAAATAAGTTAAAGATCCAAATATTATTTTAAATTTTAGTAACGTTATTTGGGAAATCAATTCAGATTCCTACCATTTTTGTAAATATTGCATCCTCTTTCATTTCACTTGAATTTGGATTTGAAAGAAGATTTTTCATTTTCCTCCTTTTTAGACTTTATTGACCTTTTTGGGCCTCAAAGATATTATAAAGATGAAATATTCATTTCTGCAACGTAAATCATGTTTTCATTGTGTTATTTTTTTTCTTTTGTTCTTCTTGTTATATGGAAGAGCACTTACGCGTGAATGACAAATTCTTCATTTTTGCAATTTTTACTTTTGTGCCTTGGAAGAGAAAAACAGAGGTGTTCACTCATAGGGGTACGCTTAACTAGTTCGATGCGAGATTGTATTGTTTTGACAAATTATAATGAATGAGATATTAATACAAAAACATTTCTTCAAGCAGAATCATGAAAATTTGGGCGAAGCGACAGGGACTTTACCCAACTCTCTCATCAGCACGACTATGCTTGCTTACCAAAGTCGTAGACGCAAAACACATATAGAATCATTAATAATTTTTCGTTTTCGTTTGAGTCTTGCTTCTTGCCTGATTGCGTTTTTCAGCGTTATTCTCTCCTTCTCTCTTAAACATCTCCTGTTCGTTTTATATTCAGACAGAATTCGATACCAGATTCAATGGTTTTTCTTTAACATCACCGCTGCTTGCTGCGTCCTCATAACCGCGGCATACTGGATAGGACTATACCAGGCCATTTCGGTAAATGTACCGATTTTACTCTACGTCAGCATAGACGTCCTTCCCACAGTCTTCTGCCTCCTTGAAATATTTCTCACCCTGATCGTCGTCCGCTTCGTGCACGTGGTTTACCCGGGCCTCTGCGTGATCACCTACATCCTCTTCGCTGTTATCTACTGGGCAGCTGGGGGAACGGACCCGTTTGGATACCCCTCTGTTTCTTACTTTCTCGACTTCGGAGACTTCCCCGTTGTCTCGGCCGGATACGTGGTGGTTGGGTGTTTGGCAGTGCCGCTGATTCAGGCTATTTTAAAAGGATTGTACGTCGTCCGTGTACGATGTATGGATAGGACAAGAACAGAAGCCGTTCCTCCTACAGTCGAGGATGAACCTCTCGAGCTCGAAGCACTGACCGCGTATATATAGTTGTCACGCTTTACGATAGTGCTCTAACCGTTCTTAAAGGGGATGGCTAGTAACTGATCAGTGGGAATCAGTGGGAATGTTGGGAGATGATTGTTCCAGTTCTTGTGGGAATCATTTAAGAGTACATTATATATCTATTTTTGTGTGAAAATTATTTGCTTCAGAACGGTCTCATATTCAAGTAATGTGCAGTTTAATGCCACGTCACTGTACAGGCATATGCTAGACAGGAACCATTAAACTGCACATTTTAATGGTTTAATGGAAGGAGAGAGAAAGAGCTGAGGACCTTTTTTTTTTTTTTGCTTGTCAGCTGAAGAAACCCGGAAGTGGACGGGAAAAGCAGAGCTGAGGACCCTTTTTTTATTTTAATATTCATCTATTTTTTTTTTTTTTTTGCTTGTTCAGATTAAGAAACCCGGAAGTGGACGGGGAGAGATGAGCTGAGGACCTGTTTTTTTTTTTTTTTTTTTTTTTTTTTTTGCTTGCTTGTCAGCTGAAGAAACCCGCTGACGTGTTTTTTAGTGGGCCCCCACACTTTTGAAAACGCTGCGCCGGCCCTGCATCTCACAACAATTGGAACAATAATCCCCCAGCATTCCCACAGATCAGTTACTAGCCATTCCCTTTAAACTGTTCATTTGTGCAATACAAACCTACTCAATACATGCCGCCCCGAATCATGACCATAGTACTCACTGCTAACATGGTATTGTTGTTGTGTTTGTCTAATTGATCGTTAAGTAAGATTTACGTATTACAGAAACTAAAGATGATCTCAAAGTCCTTGAAACAATGGTTCATTTATTCCTTGTATTTTCAGTACGTAGAAGGCTTGGTCTTTGACCAAATTCAAATTGCAGTATAATCTTGATTAGGGAAATGTCCGTTAATATGAGTCACTATTCTTGACAAAATTCGTTGCATTTTATTACAATAACAACAATATCAACATCAGCAAAAGTTTTGGAAAGTTTTGTGATATTTGCGACTCTGTGGTTTAGTATTACTGGTGATTGTTTTTCAATTAAAAAAAAAAATGTTATAAAGGCTATAGCTTCATGTTTTCATCAATTAGTCAACTAATGTTTGATTATAGGAAGAGCCAGTTTCCAAAAATATTTGATGGTGTGTTTTCTATGAAGGTAATGTATGTGTTCACGAATACCCTACTAGACGATCTTTCTAGCACGAAATACATTTTGTTCTACAGTGCATTGGTGCATGACACTTGTGTGTGTGTGTGTGTGTGTGTGTGTGTGTGTGTGTGTGTGTGTGTGTGGTGTTTTGTGTGTGTGTTCTAGTGTGCTTCCATTACTTTTTTTTTGCCAGCTCAATTTCTTGAATGGCATATCATCTCTATAGGTTATTTTCTTTTCCAAAAACACAATGGATTTGAACAAAGAGTTTGAGGTAGGTTATGCACTTGCTCATCGGTTCTCGATTCCGCTCTCAAATGCATTTTATTTGTTTGGCATTACATTGATTTGTTGTAATCATTGTATCGAAAAGAATTTGTAACATTTGATTGGAATTGAGTTGAACTGAATTTAAAATTGTTTATATAGTGACGTCATACAGTTACTAATGATTATTATTGATTATAGTGGTAAACATCGTCAGATGCGAATATAGATATTTTGTATTCGTTATAAAGATTGTATGGGACAGCACTTCGTTTATCAAACATTGATCATCTACAAGATATAGAGTATTTGATGTGAGGAGGATTTTTTGTTTGTTTGTTGATACATTCAAGATTCATATTCCCTGTCAACTTCGTCAGGATCCTTATTATTAATTTTATGTTCAATATTTGTTACCCCATGTTACATGCTCTCCAACTCGCGATAATCATTCACCAAAGAATATTTTGTGTATGCATTATAACTCGTTGATACTGTACATTATAATTATTATCATATTGTGACATTGTTTGGGCTATTTCAAAAAGTCACATTGACAGTATATTGCTTCTACAAAAGAAAGCTGTACGTACATGCACCAACTCAGGTTACCGGACCATTCAGATTCTTTGTGCAAAGAATTAAAACACTCAACGTAAACAACATTATTTTTTGTTTGAAAAATTCACTTTTATGTTTCGCTTATATAACGGTCAGTTGCCATCTTCTTTTTTCTCCTACACTTTTATCCCACTAATTTCATTTACATAATCTTAAAATGGTGATGGCTCTGAACTCTATCAGACACACCGGACCCAATATTTGGAACTCTCTTCCTTCATCTTAAATTCGAACTTTAAAGTTCATGTATTCTTTTAAGAAAGTTGGAAAAACAATGTTGCTCTCTGGATATTAGTGATCTCATAATGGATATAAAATTCCCTCGTGGAAATATCGTCGTTCTCAATATATTATCTATTGCTTAATGTAATATATAACCGACCATGACCTGTAAGTGTTCACCTGTACCTCGGTGAGAAAATACTTTGTCACGCCGTTTTGATTAGTGATCCAGGTGATCTAACTTTGTGTAAACCTTTTAATAGCGAAAGCAGACAGGCCTCTCCCTTCGTTTCTTCTTTCTTCTATCCTATCTTTACGCAGTCATCCCTCCCTCCTATTTTTCCTATATGTTATGTATTATGTACAAGGACTGCATGCAAATCAAGCAACGCTTATGCTGTAGCCCTTCATTGTATCGCTGATTATATGTTTTCCTGTACATTGTAAAGACACTGAAGAAACTTACTTTGTTAACAACTAATGTTTATGTATATGTAGGGCACCAACAATGTATATGTATATATATATATATATATATATATATATATATATACATCATGCACATGTGTATGTATCTGCATGTGCAATGATAATGCAGGAACCAATAAATCAAATCAAATCAAATCAAATCATTAAATCTATTCTCGTTGTTCCTGTATTCCTACTTGTCAATGTAAGGACTTGCTCAAAATATGTGTGATCACCGAACCGTGACGTTGACATCTTAGTTTTCCTTCACCCGTATTAAAACTAAATGAACTACTATTTACTTGATCATTATTCATTGATCTGTCTATGTATTCTGCCTATCCCCGTATCAATTTATCAATTTTGAATGCCATTCAATAATCAATCAATATAATATAGTTAAGAAGCAGGTCCTAATCAAATGATCGATTGAAAGCGTACTCATGACCAGGCATTTATTGTGCCTAAACACTCGTCTTGTTTGCTTCTATGACCGGTCGTTAGCACTTCGTTTCCTTTACATGCAAATATGGCTGGCATGAAGCGGAAAATTATCAAACGACAAGGTTCTGCTTCATCATTCTATAAAGCAAATAATACGCATCATTTTGATCGGGTAGGCCTATTAGTAACATTACCCCAACTCGGTGGCTTCGAAACACGTCACTGTTCCAAAGGTACCTTGTGCGTTTAGTTCCTACTAATGTCCCCATTGATATGTATTATTCATTATTCCTTCATTGTTTTCAGAATCACCGTCAGACGTTGGTTCTGTGTACACTGTACCACTGCTAAACAGATTGAAGCTCCTGTAATACTGGCCTCTTTAGTATAATGTCAACAGAGAAATAGCAAATTTGCGGTTGTTGGAAGCATACGGAAATAAGATATGTCACCAACATTATAGCCACTAATAGCTTCTTACGTTTGGCGGGAAACGTAAAAGCCCGCAGTTCATTTCAACATTACTTGTTCTTGTTGTTTTTCCCCGTTTTCCCAACACACTCTCTTGATTTCCGGCTTCCTCTTTCCATGTTGGCAATCCCCATCGATCAATGTTTAGAAAGATTAGGACATCCCATCGATGTGTGCATATAGGCATAACCGATATCTGTCGAGTTTCCCATCTGGCAGTGGATGTTACATCTCGCGTCTCTCCTCTCTTTTGAGTCCCTTCCCCCCCCCCCCCCCCCCTCTCTCTCTCTCTCTCTCTCTCTCCCTCCCTCTCTCTCTCTCCCCCTCTCTCTCTGTCTCTCTCCCTCTCCCTCTCTCTCTCTATCTATCTATTCATTTATCAATCTATTTCTATTTGCCTGTCTTTTCCATGCATTCATTTATTGAAACACACTCACACACACACACACACACAGTTACAGACACATAATGAACTCTCCCCTATCTCCTTTATGCGTCTAGCTTTCTCCCTCTGTTTATATCACTCAGCAAACTAAAGGAAGTAAACACTTTTTCGAGTTATACTTCATAGAAGATTTTGATGAAAGTCAATGTATCTAACACTATATTCAAGGTAATTTGATTAGCTATCAAACTAGCAGGTCAATATAAAGTGAAACTTTTTCATGAGTGAACACATTTTTTTTTTTTTGCCTTCCTAGGCATAAAAGTGAAAATTGCAAAAACTTGACATGTTGTCTTTCATTTGGAAATGCCCTTCAAGATAACAATGATCGTGATAGTTCAAGACAACAATGATTAAAAAAACAGTTTAACACAATGACAGACATGAATGGAATAGCAAAAAGGTATTAATAAGTTTTCGTTCACATTATTATCTCTTTACAACCTCAAACAAAACCAAAGTTGGAAACTAAAGGAGAAAATAAGAATTTTCTGTCAACTCAAACTTCAAATGACAAATAAAGGGCGTATAAGGTCACAAGGATAATTAAATGAACGGAATATCTTTATATCATTTTTTTTTCCAATTTAATAATTCATGGCACAAATTCAAAGGTCAAATGTTATTTACAATTTTCCTAATTTCATTAATCAATTCAAATTCCTACCATTTTAGTTTATATTTCTATATATCATGGTTTTCATATAGACGGATATCTAAATTGCTCTAATGGGGGGGGGGAGAGATAGCCAAAGATATTCATTTGTTTTCGAAAATAAGACATTACGTCACACAACAATCTGACTTTACAATTTTTGCAAATTTATAATACAAAACAGATTTGATCATTGAAGCACTATTTTGGGACGTGCTGGAAGTGGGAGACTATAGGCAACCTACAGAAATTGCAAATTGGCGATTCTGAGAGTGTATTGAAGAAGGATTGGTATTTTCCAAGTCTTAATTTGTTTAATATTTTGAAAATTGATAATCGTAATGTTAGGAGAACAAACTTTGCATGTGATGTATAAGATTGCATATGATATGATACATTGTGAATTCTTCAAACGTTTTGTATTTCAATAATCTTATTACGGTTTACGAAATGTGTATAGATCCTGTACATGTTTTGAGTTAACTGAGCCGCATACTTTATAATAACAAAAAACCCCGGAGTTTTTCACATCGGGGAATCAAAGAATGGAACATATATCTATTGCCTATGTGCACAGAAATCTTTAAGACGTGTCTTTCACCAGATTCACAGTCAGTTAAAATGTAGCTGTTATTCAATTAAACTGACTTCAGTCATAGATTCACTAAACTTTTATTCGCCGTACAGAGAGATTTTAGATTTTTTTTTTTTTTTTTTGGGGGGGGGAGTTCAAACACTAATGATTTTGTGGGTTGGTCGTGCGTACAGTATGTGTGTCCTTTATTCATTATTCCTTCTTAAACTCTAGGCTGATTCTAGCTCGAAGACGACTGGATAATAATAGCTCCATTGCAAGCTCTTCGTACGTAAAAGAAAAAGAAACCAGTGACCAATCAGGGATAAGCACACATTATTCACATACCTCTCAGCTGTATTCAGGTAGGTCCTACCAATACTTATCCTTGACGTACACACCTACGTACAATGGCGAATTACATATCATAGTCCCATTTTGTATATTACCAGACGTTTCCGTTTTGCTCTGAGGGAACCCACCTCCAAATAAAATAATGGTGCGCTAATGGATTGATGGGCTTTTCTTATATCACTGAGCAACAGCGAGAGACTGACTAAGAGATAGAACGAGAGAAGAAGAGAAATAAGGATATATATATATATATAAGAGTATATGCCTGCGAGAGAGAGAGAGAAAGAAGGAAAGTTGTGAATAGATAGATAGATAGAAACCCAGGTAAGCAGATAGATATTAAATAATATATGATTTGACAGATATATAGGAACAAGAACACGGACAGAACCTGTGTGTGTTGCGGGGGAGGGGAGGATGCTCCGTGCTTAGATGAGAGGGGGAAAAAGCACGAGACAACATAATGCCATAGTTCCGTGTCGTTGTTTTTGTTTAATGTTTGTTTTAATATCTGTCCGCCATCACGCACTGTCATATATATGCCTCCTTGATTAAATGCCACTTCCAATTCACCTGAGCGACCTTTGCGGCCTTTATGCCTCTTGGTCCCGGTTTTCCTCTTGGCGAGTGATTATAACATGGAGGACGGTATTACCTAGCCCCATGATTGTAATAACCTGCATGCTCCCATATGCATGATTTGTTGGGTTTATGCCCTCCCGGCTTTTTCTGAGCAAGTCCGATGACGTGGTCTAAAAGCTAGCGTCTCCGTATGATGAGTAATCGAGGAAGTGCATTGGACGGATTGCTGTTGTTATTTTGCTGTTGTTGTTGTTGTCGTTCGTGTTGTTGTTGTTACTGTTATGTTTTTTGTGTTTGTCTTTTTTGCTGTTGTCTGCTTGTTGCCTCTTCCAGTTGTCGCGCGTTCTTTTCAACAAAACAGGCCATCACTTTCTGATCTCACACTATACGTCTCAGAATCACCGCCTCGAAGTTCTATTGACATTGTGCCCCATCCCCCCCCCAAAAAAAAAAGATAATGATAATAATAATAATAATGTCAGGGCTATGGATTGATATAGAGACCTGCCTACAGTATTGACCTACATTCTTACCCTCCACTTTTTTATTTTAGAACTAAGAAGTAACATTTCAGTTTATATGGGAGAGTACGCCAGATAAGATTAGTAGGAAACAAGTGGTTGGTACACATGAAGAGGGGGGTCTTAGAATGCCAGATGTTGAGTATTTTTGTATGTCATTAAAACTGACGTGGATCCGAAGAATGGTTTTGGGAACATGTAATGATGTTAATTATTTGATGCAGTAATTTATAACAAAGCCATTTGAAGTAGGGTTTGGCGATGAATATTTTTTAACTTTATCCCACGAAGTTGCGAATCCATTTTGGAAAGATGTATTTGGATGTCATGTCCTTATTATGTCGTTCAGAGGGATCCGATTTTTTTACTTATCCATTGCGGAGAAATAGTTCTATTCAAATCGGGCATAAAACTGTATTTTTTAAATCTTGGCAAGGGACAAGGTATCAGGTATATGAACGATTTGGTTGATAACAAGGGAAATTTGTTGACCTGTGAACGGAAATTTCGTTTGAAACTTAATTACCTGTCATATTATTCGGTAAATCAAGTATACATAATAAAATACTACTGCAAGAATTAAAAGGATGTAGGTGTATTTATAAAGCTCTTCTTGGAAAAACAAAATGTTAACCTTTGATATGTTCTAAATGGGAACGACATTTGGATAGTCCCCCTGAAACTGAAAAAAAAATGGGAAAGTTTCACATTATGATATTTCGTTTTACTGCAAACATTGGATTGACATATTTTCAGTATAGTAGATAGTAAATAGGATTTTGTCTTTAAATAAGCAATAATTGTATAAGATGAAAAAATTCAGTAGTGATAAATGTTCGTTTTGTAAAGAAGAATTGGATGATATTGTACATTTCTTTTATGAATGAGAAACTACGAAGTCAATCTGGAATGAAACTGAAAAATGGATAAATGAAGGTTCTAGACCACATGAAATTTAGTCTGGAAAATATTATTTTTGGTTTTAAAGAAAAGAGAAATGATGCTCTAAATTGTGTTGTGATTTTGATTAAGCAACAACTGTATGTGCAAAAGTTAAAAAACAAAGTCCCTAGGTTTAACTCTATGAAGAAAAAAAAATATTCAATACTATGCAGATGAGAGATAAATTTATTCTGTATCAGGTACTCTCAACAAGTTCAGTTTAAAGTGGCAGTCACTCCAACATTTGTTTGTGTAAAATGTTTAAGAGAGAAATGTTAAGAACAAAAAAAAATGAGATTATGTTTAAATATTTTGAGTTTGTATTGTGTTGATATGGAGATAATAAAATAGTCCATGGAGGGCTAAAAACTTTGGGAAAAAAAAAAAGAAGTAACGTGAGTAATATCCAAATTGCTTTCCATTTTCTTTCCAACAAAATAAGGGGAATTTTTTTTCTTTGTCATGTTTAAACTAATTGTTCTATTATTATTATTATTATTATTATTATTATTATTATTATTATCATTATCATCATCATCATTGATATCATTATTAATCTTATTATTATTATCATTATCATTGTTATTATTATTGATATTATTGATATTATTATTATTATTATTATTATTATTATTATTATCATTATTTAATGATCGATGTAATAATTATTGATAACAAAAAAAAACTGCAACCAAAGTTTGACCAGGGGGTAAGACAACACCCTGGCTAGGTGAGTCGAGGAAAAGTTGATATCACATACAGGTGTTTAAGCATGACTAGTGACCTGTGACATTTTGGGTATGCCCCTTGCAGATATTGCACAAAAATATATTATATTTTCAATTTCGTGGGTATATGGTGTAACCAGCAACATCCTCAGGCCATAATCTTCCAAATGGATGGCTGTTGCTTGATTCTGATCCTCTCCACCCTTTTTGTGTGTGTTTGTAAATACAGAAATCTTGAGAGAAAAGTTTAGTCTGCGTTATAGATGGCCCTACAATGGCAATTTTATTTCGTATCATTCCACTACCATGACTCTCTTCTCCCTTCTTCTTTCACTTCTCCTCCTCCCACACTTCATCAACACTCTAATTATCATCATCATCGTCATCATCATCATCATCATCATCATCATCATCATCATTATTCTAATCAACAACATTGCTTCATCTTCGTTTACGGCCTCATCAGCATTATTGCAATGAGCAACACCTTTATTGCTTCTTTTCTGCGTTGTCTGTTTCCCTTTCTTTCCGTAGGCTCTATTTTCACCACTACTTGCATTTAATATCATTTCTATTACAATTACTACTTATAATACTACCGCTACATCTTCTGCTACTAACATGTATACTAATACTGATACTAATACTAATACTAATACTAATACTAATACTAATACTAATACTAATACTAATACTAATACTAATACTAATACTAATACTAATACTACTACTACTACTAATACTAATACTAATACTAATACTAATACTAATACTAATACTAATACTAATACTAATACTTATACTAATACTAATACTAATACTAATGAATACTACCACTACTGCCACTACTACTACTTCTACCACTACTACTACACTACTTCTACAACTATTCCTACTGCTATATTACTACTACTACTACTATTATTACTACTACTACTACTACTACTACTATTATTGCTACATCACGTACTATAATTACTACCACTAAAATTCCGTATTGCTATCACTACTACTTCCACTAGTAATAATACTATTAGACTGCAATAGCTTCTCCCACTTTAGCGACTACTGCTACTGCTGATTATTTCTTGAACACCTTCGTCAACATTTCCTCTTCATATTTCATCTCTGATCATAAATTTACCTTCATCATCAGAGATTTCCGATACCTGATTGTTATCATCATCATCATCATCATCATCATTATCATCATCATCCTAATCATCATCATCATTATCATCATCATTATCATCACTATCATAACATTTTTCGTTGTCCTTGACCTCAGATCTTCATCATCATCCTTACCAATACTGTCGTTATCGCATCTTAACCCTGTTAAATGTGCCATCGTTCCCGTTGGTGTCATCACCGTAGTCCATATTAATCGATCACCAGAAGCAGTACGGATGATGACATTATCGCCATCATACCTCCCACTCTATTTTTCTCACTATTCTCTCTCACTTTCTCCCTCCTTTACTATCTTTATATTTCTCTTTTTTTCTTACTATATTCTCTTTCTCTTCGTCTCAATATCTTTCTCTCCTCCCTGTTGCGTGTTCGTTATTAGCAGATGAAGATATTCATCCATCCACGCCGCGCATATAACGAGGCTCAAATCATACTTGGCATAGAGAGGCTTTGCAATTACTGACATCGTCATAAACATCTATCTTTCCCCTCGAGGTATGAAACACTGGTAATGCGCAAGTGTGCACCCATCGAAATATTATCTTCTTCTTCTTTGTGTTGTGTCTTAGGACGTATTTTTCGTCCGCTTCTTTGATCTTTGCACGATGACGTCTTTTGCAACTGCTCTTACCCTAGTTTTACTTCACGCATGCGCGAAAACGAATCCATTCTACAGGTTGGCGATGGTATAAGATGAGAAGCCAAGAGAAGACTTCGCATACAATGATCCCAGCATTGACGCAACCAACGCTGATAATGTACGCCACTCTCGTGTTGTGCGGCGAACTTCGTCATTATAACAAATAGAATCGACAATGTATATAACGTGCCGGATTATGCTCTGCGTATAGATCATGGAATTTATGTTATCGTCAACTACAGATAAGAGACCACTAGGAGTATTATCAGTCACTTGTGGAAAACGGAAGTACACTGTAATATAATTTGTGTATTGGAATCGAATTGATTTCGCTGTGCGTGGGAAATTCAGGAAATATCACATTCAGTGTTGCGATGATGAAGATGATGCTCACACATTCTGCAGAGAATCGACCACATCTGGGCGATAACAAAGGTAAATTCATGAGAGCGAAAGCATCCTGCACAGTTTTGGTGGCAGTGTTGATACCTGATTGGATGAAGATGATGTTTTTGTAGCATGGTCTTGTCAAGGTGGCGGTAGGAAAAAAAAAACACAACCATTTGTTGGAGAATTTAGGAGCACGCGAACTGAGAGGGATGAAGATCTAATTTAATCGAACGAGGGATTCCTGTTGATGAAGATGGCATCATCGTATCAGTGGCAGAGTGGCGTTGGGTGCACTTACTCAATGAACCTTACAGTCGATCTGGTCGGTGGGTTCTTGTACGGGAAGGGCCTGACCCTCTTCTGCGTGCTCGTTCTACCACTGGTCTTCGTTGTCGGCCTCATTAGCAACATGGCTTTTATCGTCGTCGTCATACGCGTACCGCGGATGCGCAATCGCACCAACTGCTACCTCATCAATCTGGCAATCACCGACATCATCTTCTTACTGTCCATCGTCGGTACGGACATTTTGGCCTACATACTATCCCCGATAGCCGGAGATACGTCCTACCTTGGATGGCAAGGTTACATGTACCTGATGGTGATCGTTCACACCGTGTACTTCGCGTCACTGTTCTTCATCACTCTCGTGACCATCGATCGGTTCTACGCCCTCTGTCGACCGTTGAAACTTCGCCACGTCAACCAGACGCGGCAGACGGCTGTCCTGACGACGACGTCCTGGCTAATGTCCTTCCTCATCGCCTCCATGCTCTTTGTGCCCGGTTGCACTTCCCGCTACATCTTGTGCATCACGTGGCCTGACGTGGAGCGATTCTCGAACTTTCCCTCGCACGTGCTGAGCTCGTACGTCTCCACGTACTTCCTAGGCTTCAAGGTCGTGCCGTACGCCGTGACGCTCGTCCTCAACTTGACGCTCTACGTAAAGATAGTCAGCGGAGTGCGCGCCTCAGGCGCCCGGCTGCGCGTCCACAGCGACACCAGAGACAAGGATAAAGCCCAGGTCATCCGACTGGTGATCGTCAACGGGGTGGCCTTCTTTCTCCTCCTTGCTCCCTTCGAGATCAACGCCACCGTTCTTGTCATCAAGACCCTGCTTGGAGACTACTCCTACGCGACTTTTCACAAGGTCGTCAGCTTTTTCGCTCTCACCCTGACGTATATCAATTCGGTGGTCAACCCGCTGATTTTTGCGTTCATCAGTAAATCCTACAGAGTGGCCTTCAAAGAAGCGTTCGGAGTATCGCAGTGGCGTCAAAAGAGGAATATGTCAACCTCTACACTTAGTAGTTACAAACAGAACACCAGCGAAACCGTCATTGCCCCCAACACGTCGTAAACATGGTAAACTTTTACCACCTACGCGATGTTTCAAGTAGTAGTGGATGTTGATAACTCCATGTAAATTTGCCCCCAAAATTGCTCTTACATTTGAATGTTGTTGATGGGACATGCGCTTGGCGTTTGTTACAGAGCTTTCTTAATCATGTATATACATGAATGTATTTACCAATGTCAATTACTATTTAACTGTCTATAGGTTCTATTATTCATTGATATTGAGTTTAATTAAAGTACGATTCCACATCAAGTTAAAGTTAGCTTTGGTTTACGTAAAATCAAACAAAAAGAACTATATTAGTTTCATCCAGTAAGTTGTGAAGTCTTGAAATTCCCCGTGTTTTTACAGAACATTGATCCTGTTTGGCTAATTAAAGTGTCTAGTGTCGAAGTGTGTAATCCAATTCTTGTTGAATTCTGAACAGATTTTGTTGATTTTTCAATGGTATGATCATTTTGAGACAGTTGTGTATTGTCTATTTACGTAAAATGTTTTGCAACATTGCCAATGCAAGCTGAAAAAGCATGACGTGCCTATTATTGTGATACTTATATACACGACAAAAAAAGTAACTCTCACCTAATCAAAAGAGATTAACTTTTTAACAAAATGTGTTAAGGTGAATAATTTGGCTGGTTTATATCTTCATGAAACGAGTCACGATAGGTGTGAGGGGGTCAAGCGATGGACGATAAACGACAACGGCACTTGGACATACACCAGAAACACAATGTTTCACAGACCCTTGAAAAGTACCTTTTGGACTTTTGGAAAAGTGACCATTTTTTTTTTTTTTGGTCTTTCTTTGTCTCCTAATGTTTTTCCCGTAAGAAAGTTACACTCTATTCATTAAAGGAGAATTATCATTATTATTATCATCATTATCATTATTATTATTATTATCATTATTATTATTATTATTATTATTATTATTATTATTATTATCATTCATTGTTGTTATTGTTTTTCTGTGCATTTATGCTTTCTCATGACAGTCGTGCATGTGATAATCGATAACGAAGTAAGATACTCGGAAATACCATTCATGCATCATTTTTCGTCAAACATTTCATGGCAGGTCCATGCTATGTTTATATCAACAAACGAAGTGATACCAAGCAAACCGACCTTAAACCTTTATATGGTAGCTACACTAAAATTAAGACATCACAAGGGTAACATTGACCTGAAAGGAATCTTTCACAAGATATTTTAATTCATGCCATAAAAACTGGGCGAAAAACTCCCACTCTTCCTACCAAATCGTCGTTGTGGTGCAATGATCCGTAAATGACGACTTTTAGTATGAAATGGTCATAATTACTAACTAGCTAATTTAAAAGTGTGATCTATATGCTGGTTCGTTTGTTTGTTGTGGGTTTTGTGGGTATTTGTGGGTCCTGAGCTAATGGCATCGTAACCTCAGCAGAATTGTATAATGCGATTGTGACCGATATCATTATAAGGAGAAAAGCATCTGAAACTTTACATTTCTATAAGTTTCTTGTTTCTTCAGTATCATTTTGATGAAATATCTATCTGTTTCTCTCTATTCATGATATTTGACTATATTCTATCGAAGTTAGAAGGGATCGTATAGTTTTTGGTTGAGACTTAACTTCAGGTTTTTATCATTTTTTGATGAGATAGTGAGAAACCTCTTATGAAATGTGAAAGAGCATGTAATTCCATGAGGATTTCAACGTTTATTTGATGAAAATTGATTTTGAAATGGCTGAGATATCCAACACAGAACCATCCTCATAAAGTGTGGGACCCACATTTTATTACGATCGTTTTGTTTTACTTTGTTTTTGGATGTTTCAGCTATTCCAAACCCGATTTTCATCAAATGAACTTTGAATTCCTCTTAAAATGGTATGCTCTGTACTATTTCATAAGTGTATTCTTGGTATCTCGCAAAAAAGTTAAAGCCCAATTTTCATCTCCACCAATACTGTACCATCCCTTTAACATGAAAATCGGCGACAAATGATTTAGACTGTCTTCATGGCGAAATGTTCAGGGGAACCTTCTAAAATATATGATTTTTTTTTTTGCCTTCATGAGTGTTTAAACGCACTTTTTAACGTTTCCTGTTTAAAACTCTCAGCTGCATGATCATGGCAGGGTCTGTGATATTACGTAATTAATGAAGCTATGGAAATGTATGTGGAAAATAAATGCTACGTGCTTAAAAATGGCAATCTGTAAGCAACCGGATTTTCCATACTCAGTAGTTTGGAATCAACAATAGGATTAATGGTTTTTAAGGGTGGTGATAAGTATAAGATCAGAAGGATATGAAGATTTTGATGGCAGAATGGGTTAAACGTCATTAGTAAACATTTTAAATCTATTTCATAATCAGATAAGAGCAATTTACCTTTCTAGTAAAACCTCGCATGTTACATAGCAAGGGATATTTTTGAAGTTATGATTAAGAATATCAAAATTTTTAGCATCTTTTAAATCGCAAATATCTAAACTGAACAAGAAAGGGGTTAACTTATTTTGTCATTAATCTTTTCATGTTTATATGAAATATGTGTGTGCATGCGTGTGCGTGCATACGTGCGTACGTGTGCGTGTGTGTATATAAAACTGAAAGAAGATGGCATGATTTAGCGTTTTATTCATATTGATCATATTTCATGAAGAGTTTAAGGGCACTTTGGTCTGCATATCAACTTACTTCAATTCAATTCAATTCAGTTCAATTCAATTACACTTTAGCTCCGTTCAACCAATGGTAATGCAAAGTACGAAGTGTTACGCACGCATGAGTGTATACTGAGGAAAAGGATGCATATTTTGAAAATGCCTCTGTGCAAGCGAAGCTGAGAGCTGCCAAGTCTTACCGATTCTATGGAGGCTCTCTGGAGCAACCGTTGTGCCTCAGTGGGTGAGATGACGGGTTCTAAATCATGACGTCTCTGGTTCGAATCCTTTTTACGTCATCTTGCAAGAGCTAACGTCTGGTTGTTTGTATGATATGCACTTATATAATCTAACTGGTCGCGAAAATTTCAAATTTCTTGAAGGAGGACGAAGGATGAGCTTGATCTGGCAACGTGGCGCAGTTTAAGTACGGGATAGAAGTTAAACAATATATTAGATTCTGCGGAAATCGTAATTCAAACTCCGACTTCATTCTGTTCAACCATTTCTTCTGACCATGAAACAAACAAAAAAGGACTCACACATGTCACACGCACGCACATCCTCACACACATATCCATATTCAAAAAGGGCCTGAAAGTGACAAGGTAGCTTGGAGCCGTTGAAGCATACATGTTTATATTTCCTTTTCTTCACAACGCAGAAGTACACAGTACTGGGTGTTGCTGCATGAAGTATAGGAAACACTTCCATGTGTGTTTTCGATCCACTTGTTGCGTGCGAAGAATTGTACTTAGTGGAAGTGTTGGCGGTCATCTATACCCCGCGAATGCGGAAACGTAGGATGTAAAATTAATTTCGTCATACGCCCTCATTAGTTTGTCTGGCGGTGAATCTCGCTGTGAATTTCCCGCATTCTTATGTATGATAAATAGATATTTCTTAATTTTGTCACATTTGTTGATGCCATTTCAAAGGAAATATTTGGCACTTATCCCCACGAGTAAACCTTACCGTTACGCATAGTTTGATACAACGAAGTTTTGTGATATTGTGTGACACTGCTTGTTGAATTGACCGACTAAATGATGTTTTATTCACTTGCAATATACCGAGTTAAGTTTTAGCTTCTTTACCTGTTAAATGGTAAATCTCTGCGATTCCCTAATGCAATGATAAGGAGGTAGACAACAGGTGGTATATTTATGGAGTTGATTCAAACAGTTTAAACTATTTCGAGACGGGAAGAGCAACACGTTCGAAAGCCTGATGGGAAATGTTGTCGGCCGCATTGGTGGATATAACAAATTGCCTTATCGATCAATGGATAAGGATGACATCACCGTTACGTCAGATATGGAATCGAGATTACGTAGTTAAATTTCGGCCCAGTGAAATGTGAAATGTGAAATGTTAAATATCAATTCACTTTGATCTGTGCATGAGATATTATAATATCAAACTGTTTTTCTTTCAATCGCTTCTCTTCTTCTTTCTTTTTGCGTTCGCTTTGTAAGCCTTTACTGCGGTTTTTTACTATGACGCAGAATAAAGACGGATCATTCCGCAATACCTACACGCAAGAAGTTTTTTTAGTTAATTGTCCTGGTTGCTACCAACACATCCAACATTCCAGACAAAATAATGGTTACTATGGGAGTAATAGAGTGGGCCCACATACCGTCAAAGTTACAACAATAATGTAAATGTCTCAAAGTGTAGTATTCTTTTGTTTGATATCATGAACAGGTAGAGTAGTTCCCATAGAGAGAATGCGATGGGAACATTTATTTTCCATAACGAACCTGTGTTTAGGTTTGTTTGGGTTATTTTTCTTTCTTTTCTCCTAGCTTTTTTTTTTCTTTTTGGATATTGCACGCTGCGGCCTAACAGTTTTGGCGGACGGAAAAAACATGATTACAGTGACATCATGGATAATATACCCGCTTATGAAAGACCAATAGACTTTGATATTTATGAACAGGAAATGACGTCAATCCTTGAGTTGAACTTTTTTAGCGATAAGCAATGGACCCTACAGAGAACATCGTTATTTTTGATCACCGATTTTATGTGCAATACTATATATGCAGTCATGTTACCGGTAAGTTAATCTTGCCATTTGCATAATCTTTACTACTCATTAATGACTTGATTGCGAATGACATGGGAGCGGCGTCATTTTTGATAATCGTCAAGCGAACTACTAATGACAACTGAATGAGGCACATGGAAAGGATGATCTTACATCATAAATTCTGAGAATCATTCCATATCACAGACGCCCTGACGCTGCAGTAGATATATTAAGATGCATCTCCTGTATGTCGTTATCTCGTGGTTTTTGTTTGTTTTCTTTTCTTTTCTGCCTCCTCCTCCTCCCCACTTCCCTACTCCTTCTTCTTCTTTTTCTTCTTCGTCTTCTTCCCCCTCGTCCTCTTCCTCTTGTTCATCTTTCTTCCTCTACTTCCACTGCTCTTCATCTCCCTCCCCTTCCCTATGCCCTGTTTTTTTTTCTTCTTTTTCTTTTTCTTCTACATAACCGCTGCTGGAAGTTTGATATGCATTGGATGTGATTGTAAAAAGTGCAGCTGTGCTTATAAAGATCTAAATAGCTTATTTTGACATTTTGCCGATAGGTGAAAAATGGCGGGGGAGGGAACATAAATGTTCCATCTAAAAAGGTTCGAAATTGCTTCTACCTGCATGAAGGCAGTAGTTATGAATCTTGAGACGAGGTTTCTGGATTTGTATAACTGCCCGCCATCGAGAAACCACTTATCCTCACTCCTGAAATGCTCTAATGTTTCAATCATACACATACACACATACACACAAGTGCACTTACATATCTTGCAGCAATATGTTTCTGCTCGGAGTCTCGAAGATATTGTATTCACAACAGTCGTGACAGTAGCAACGAAAAATCCGTGTAAGACATAGTTTTAACAGCCACGTCTTACACTTTACCCTTTACTACTGTTGTGAATGTATATATGCATATATATATATACATATCATATACATATATATATATATATATATATATAGAGAGAGAGAGAGAGAGAGAGAGAGAGAGAGAGAGAGGGAGAGAGGGAGAGGGGGGCGGAGAGAGGGAGGAAAGTGTTTTTCACGCATTCGTAATATCTGTCCTATTTCTCCGTTTCTTGCAATATCCGCTTGATGGCGTCATTTGCAGAGGCACAGGGGGAATCCCCCATCGCTGATAGAACTTTTATTGCCCGCTATGGGTTATGAGGTCGCCCATTCCCGCCCCCCCCCCCCCCCTCCACTTCTCTCCCTTTCTCTCCCTTCCTCTCCCCCTCTCTCCCTTCTTCGCACTCCGGAAAACTCCCCCTCGTCTGTTGCACAATTGAGCATGTCTCCAACGATTACTATCTCATTTTAGATATTACTTTTTTCTACCCCTACCCCCCCCCCGTTCCCTCACAGACACAGACACACACGCGCGCACACACACACACACACACACACAAACACACAAAATGAGCGACCCTAAACATCACAAAACACAAAGAAGTTGACAAATAAATGCCACGGATTGGGGACTATATATACCGTAAATTCCATGAATTGATTCTGTTGCGTCTTCATGAAATATCAAGCCTCGAAACACTCGGTGAATCCCAGCAAGTTCAAATGTAAATGTCAAAGGTATTCTGCTGACAATGGGTCACGCATGATTCTTTTGAAATTTGCTACAATCATAATGCTGACAGGAAGAATCACTAGAGATCTGTGGGGGTTGTGAAAATCACCTGTGCAGTTTGTCTTTGTTTTGTTCTTTGTTTTTATCCACTGACTGACATACGTTAACACCACTGGATCCCATTCGAGGTTCTGTCATGACGACACGAAGCCATCAACAATACAAACTGCTGATATTTCTTATGGTGCAAAAAAAAAAACACCTTAAAAAAGCTTCACATTTTCTCCTACTCCTAACCAAACACTATTTAGTAAACTTTGACTTAATGTACTATATCTACGTTACCACATCCTACTCCAGCTTAAAGGGCTTGTATAGTATTGGTTGAGGTGAGGATTCAGCTTTTAACGTTTTTAGAGACACTAAGAAACCACTCAATGGAATGTTAAGGAGTATTGTGATTCTAAGGGGGATTCAAAATTTATTTGATGAAAATTGGTTTGAAATGGTCGAGATTTCCAAAAACAGAGTAAAACGAAGCGATCCTAATAAAAGATTATTAGGATCCCTTTGTTTTGGATATCTCAGCCATTTCAAAACCAACTTTCATCAAATAAACTCTGAATTCCTCTTAGAATTACAGGTTCCTTCATATTTCATAAGAAATTTTTAATTAACTCACACAAAAAGAGTTGGAAACCTTAAGCTCCTTCTCAACCAAGGCTATACCAGCTCTTTAATTAATGTTTTGCCAAGCGAAGCGGTGTAGAGAGAAATCACGGATGACTAAAACTTAACACTGACGTCACACTCACACGCACTTTTTTTTCTTTCTTTTTTTCAGCTCACCTCCCTTGAAAAATATCTACTGGTATACGGAGGCTGTATCACCCGCACATATCAATTTCAATAACATTTATGGCAAAGTGGCCATGCAAACCAATCATTCTCAGCACGAGAGGCACGATTTTAATTTCAACAGCTCTTTGTAACCTAAGATGGATACACTCAGAATACACTCAGCAATCATTCTATACATTTTTACCTTCTTCTCTTTTCTTTCTAGGTCTTGGTCAGATTTTTAATTTGTTGCGAGTTTCTTTCTTCTTCTTTTTTTTCTTTTTTCTTTCTTTTTTTTTTTTTGCACGGTGACATCATGGAGGCGGGGTCCACCTCCTATTGTGACATCATTACTATAACCGTGGGACAGTCCTCGATCTTGGCTTAGTGTCACTCAACCTTTTGACTGTGCGACCCTGATATTGAGGTGTTCATCCTGTTTTCGCGGTTGGACTACACAGGAAGCTTGCCCCGCTGGAAAGAACAACAATTAGAATCTGGCTTTGCTATATAAGCGTCGACGTGTCAAAAATTCCTCGGGGACACGATGCATGCATAGGCAGTGGTAGGAGTGAGGAAAATGTGTTTTCTGAATTACTTTCAATACTCAAGTACAAGCTGACAAGCGGATTATTGAACCTCAGGTATAAACCGGCAACGATGTACGCGGGCGAATTTATTCAACTTTATTAGGGTACTGATTGTCCAGGCGAAGAGATCTTTAGCTACTGTGCCATTTAAAGTGCGTTTTATATCGGAACATTAACTGAATTTTTATCATTGTAAACTGTGGCCATAGTGAGAAATGAATTCAATATCAGACGGAGTTTATGGCGGAAACGTCACTGTTGTTGAAGATGCTATCTGCCACGCATACAGAAATGTCACTGTAGAACAGCTGGACCTGTGGCTGTACGGCCCAGGTTTGACGTTGTTCTGCGAACTCATCTTGCCCATCATATTCACAGTCGGTCTCCTGAGCAACTTGGCATTCATCTACGCAACCCTGCGGGTATCTCGAATGAGAAACCCAACGAACTGCTACCTCACAAATCTGGCAGTTACAGACATACTCTTTTTGCTGATCCGCGTCGGGTCGGACATCTTGGCGTACATCATCTCGCCTATATCAGGAGATACGTCTTACCTCGGTTGGCATGGTTACGTGTATTTCATGTTCGTCATCCACACGGCCTATTTCGCGTCCCTGTTCTTCATCACCCTTGTGACTTTCGATCGGTACAACGCCGTGTGTCGACCGATGATCACTCGACATACGAGCAGAAGGCGACGTGCCGCCATATCGTCTACGTCTTCATGGATCGTCTCGACCCTCCTCTCGGCAACCCTCTTCATCCCCGGTGTCACGTATCGATACTCAATCTGCCTGACATGGCCGAACACCGAGACGACGAGGAATCTGCCGCATGCAACCATCGACTCTTTTATCTCAGATTACTTCGTTCTCTTGAAAGTCGTCCCATTTCTTCTCGCACTTGTCCTGAACACGACCATGTATGTCAAGATAGTCTACGAGCTGCGGGCGGCGGCGTCAAGACTCCGCGCGCACGGGGACGTTAGGGAGAGAGCGAACCGTCGTGTTATCAGAATGGTGATCGTTAACGGCATCGCCTTTTTCGTCCTGCTCGGGCCGTTCGAGATCAATGCCACAGTGCACATAGTTGCGAATTTCATCGGGCCATATCACTTTAGACCCGCGTACAGGGTGATTAATTTTATCGCTTTTACGCTGACCTACCTGAACTCGGTGGTAAACCCATTCATATACACTATCATGAGCAAGACGTATCGAGACTGTGCAAAAGAGGCGTTTTGTCTCAACAGGTGTTGTGAAACGAGAAAAACGGTGGAACCAGTCGCGGTCTGAAGTGGAAGCCACACGAACAGAATCGATGTCTTAGTATAATGTATGACATTAATATTTAACAAACTGAAATGTGTTACGCAGCTTTCGTCTGTATCATCATGTTGTACTTCCAGGGGCAGCACCCAGCAAACTGAAATACAGTTTTTATCTGAAAAAAAAAAACTAGCAAAAAAAAAAAACCAAACCAAAATACCTTCAGTAAGTATTCTCGAGCGTGGTTCAAACAATTATAGGCATATTATAAGTTAGCTTTGTCCGTTTATGAGTAATAGATTTTTGCCGTTCTATTTCATATCAGTGAAATCTTGATGCATAATAGCGTGACGATCTACCTGCCACTGCTGTTTCGATTAAACATGAGTTATGATTTTAACAGGTAGATTAAACAACAGCAAGTGAGGATGGTATATGGCAGTCTGTAAGGGATTAGGCAAATGGATCCACGAATTAACCCCTCGTGCGCTTTGAGTGTGGATCGGCACAGAAAATCCTAAGCCATTGTACACACTGCCCAAAGTCCCTGGCACAGAAAGTGGTAAGTTCTGAAACCAGGAATCATATTTTGTTTCGATCAACAGTATGGACGTCAAAACACAACAGATTTTTTGTTTGACTAAATGATACTGTTGTCATGAAGCATGATTCTTGTCTAAGGATTCTGCGATCTTGGAGCTATTCCGATTTCGTGTTAGTAAAGGTCACACAGTCCAATAGAAAATAATGAGGTTGCACACCCTCATTTCATTCCATAAGAAATGTAAAATATTTTTTCCTCTTCAAGGTTTACACTAAATGGTGCTAGATAACATAACATTTTTCGAAAGAAGTTTAATGTATAAACCAAGCATACATGATGTGTTATTTAAAAAGCGGTGTTGTCTCACTGTTTTCCAAAACAATCCTGTGGATTGTACGAAGGAAAGAGATCCTAAGAGATCCTAAGAGACTAATGGCCTGATGCACGGAATGCTCTCCCTAATCATCTAGAGCAAGTCACATCTTTTCTTAAACCACTCTGATAGAAAATTAAAGGAAGCAATGATGAATAAATATTGTGTTTAGAACAAATGATAAAACCTATGATATATTGAAATACATGGTGTATTGACAATTAAAACAGGAACGCGTATTTCTATATGTTAATTTATGTTCACTTTAAGCATAAACACATTACTAGTAATTATTTTCTTTTCAGGTAAAATAAAACCTGGCCGCTCGTAAATCCCCCCCCCCCCACCCCACGCACTTGCACTCTATTCCTTTTCTTTCTGTAAATCCCAGAGAACAGCTTTTCAGTCGTTTTGTCGAGAGGAAAGGGCGGTCATTTCATCATTGTGCTGTTTATTATGACGGCCCACGTATGTCCCGGGGAAAAAAAAAACATGTAGAAATTTACTGTATCTTGTATTTATTTATTGAATTTGTTTATGAAACTTGATTTCTTGTAGGAACTTCTTTGTTATTGTTGTATTTTTGCTTGTATACAATGTATTCTTGGCAGAAAAAGTTGCTGAAATATATAGAAATTGGAATCTGAAATTCCACGTGATACAATTATTCTAATGATTATCACTTGACTTAAAAGTTTGTCATAGCCTTTTTCAAGGGCCCTCATGTTTTTATCACTGACAATTGTGAGCGAAGTGATCCCGACCTCGTTATCTCTCGCTTGGGTTTATCTCTCGGTTGTGGCTGAACTCTGCGGTCTCACTGACGACCATCTGTTCAGGGCCTTTGACAAAGACTAATTTTATCGACAAGTCAGTCGATTTTCTAGACCCAAATTGTGCACTAACATCATGTATACACACAATCTTGAGCATTCTGTTATTTTGTATCTTGTGTTCACCATTTAACTGCAAATATAAATTCATTTCTATTTGACAATGTATACAGCTGATAACATTTTCTGTTTCGTATTCTGCTTTTCTCTCGTACATACTAATCCGAAGTCGAATACATGTCTATGTTATGTCTTCTGATTCATTTCGTGTTATGTATGCTGAAAAGAAAGAAAGAATGAAATAAATGAAATGAAATGAGATGAGATTAAATGAAATCCATGGCAAACAATTATTTCTCTTCGTAGGTCCTAGAGCATCTTGATAGCATAAAACATGACAACATTCAACGAAGAGTTTTGCTCTTCAGTGTGAGGCAGTGGTTATTCTTTTATAGACTCTTCCGATATTAAATTATATATATATATATATATATATATATATATATATATATATATATATATATATATATATATTTGTATTCGTCTCTTTGACTATTCAGTACGTACGCATCCTTTATACATCTTGTCCAAACTTTTGGCCTATATCCGTCAATCGATTTGGCCATGGGGGAGAAGATCCTTGAACCTGAGTTTATCTTCTCTGAGCTCTTTAGTATCTAGGTCACCCTTAGATATTACCCTGGTGTGTGTGTGTGTGTGTGTGTGTGTGTGTGTGTGCTCTTTATTGCCACTCTCCAAAAATACCCAATGTCGCTTTACATTACGTTCTCGTGCTGAACTGAAATCCCATTAAGTTCGATCTGTTCGAGACTCTTCCCCTCCTCGATCCACCCCCATCACTTTTTGTCTTCTCCATCATGAGAAATGTTACAATCAAGAACCATCCAAAACCAAACGTAGAGGAATGAGTCATTAATTTGACACATATTGGTCTCGTTTTTCCATTATTATTTCCTCTAAATGTTTCATAGGTTGAAGTTATCTCATGATTCATTTCATTTCATTTCATTTCATTTATTAGGTTTCCACACAAATCATACAGTGTTGCGTTAACAACATCCATCAATGACAATGTAAAGTGACACAAAAATTCTAAGTTATAAGTTCCCCATACAAAAAAAAAAAAAAAATTGTACATAGCACAAAATCTATCAAAATTATTCTAAAGGGTACATTCTTGACGGATAAATAAAATTGTGTGTGGAGGTGAATTGATCCCCTCTGTGAGGGTTTTTTATTGTTCTTTTCATAATTCTTCGTTTTGCTGGCAGAATTTGCAAAGCCTTTCATAATCGCTAATTTTTACAAATTAATGCATTCTCAGATTGGCAAACAACTCAGAATATCCTGTATTCATAAAAGGAATGTCTTACGGCGCTCAAAAGTCACTTCCAGAGCCTTTAATATTAAAGCCCTCCTTCGCTCTATCTCAAACAAGTTTGAAACAGCCATGCAGTCACATCTGTAATTGGTAACTCATTCACCGGCACCTGAGCAAGGGCACCCATGATGATTAGTGACGAGCGCAGCAGTCTAGGAAGGAACAACAACAATCAGGGAGCAATTGGGAAGAAAATAAATGCAAAATGCGGAAGTAACTACCCTACTGCCTCTGAATCACAGTAACCAAGTGAAGAGTCCAACCGAAAAAGGAAAATTGGCCGCATCTATTCGACATCAGGCGCGGAGGGCGGGAAGCGTGACAGCCGGGAGAGGTGATATCTACAGCGGTGCGTGCCCCCACTTGACTTCGCAAAAGGGGAATAACCTCGAATAACAACATCGATAAACTAGCTGTAATGTCGATCTTGAAAAGGGCACGCCTCTCCCTCCCCCCCCCCCATCTTCTCTCTTAGGGATTGATGTTGGACAGTATATATGAGATGATGAATTACTGCCCTCGACGATTCCGAGCTGACAGAGTTAAGTGACATTTCCTTAGAGTTTATTGCGCTTGCCGTGATCGACCAACGACGAGAAGACGGTTGTGTCCTGCGCTTGGACGTTGCTATACATCTTGAAAGCCCTGAGAATTATTTGGATTATTGGAACATAGGAACATATTCCATAAATGACATGAAATATATTATATTCCATGAAGAAAGAACGTTAGCATTACCGCAGAAGAAAAAAAATATGTATATCTTCATATTAATAGTTATTAGTCATGGAGATGCCACACTGAGGTTCGAAAATAACATTCTAAAGAGCAATAATTTGTACCATCTGATCCTATAGGTCAATATTTACAAACTTACTAACCATTATCATATCCTCAATCCTATGAATTCCAGCTGCCATCGACTTTGAAATATTTTAACTAAATCTATGTTTTCCTTTTCTGACCCTATAGATTTTGGAATTCTTTCGATAATAGCATGAAAGAAGTGTGTCAATATTTCCACTTCTAAACTGTCATTTTTTTCATCCCTACATAGCAGAAGTTTTACATCATTAGTTGTACAAACCCAAATTTTAAGTCCTTATCTTTTTACTCATTAAAAATTGTGACTTATTTCAAAACAAAATCTTCTCTCAACACTTTACAGTGAGCACATTCGTCTTGTGTCTCTCTTGCAATGGTATTGACCCTTCAACTCCTCCCCCCCCCTCCCCCTTTATTGTTAATGAGAGGACTGAAAATATCAAACCATGCTTTTTCTTATAAATGTCACGGATTAAAATTATATTTCCGTTCATTGAATTTTCCTTTATCACAATGGTGTATGTATTAATTGATCTTACATAACTATGTGCGATACATAGATATCTTACTCTAATTACACTTTTATTGGAAATGAAAATTAGTGAATAAATGAAGTGAAATGAAATCATGGCAAAACGGTAAAATACCTCTGGTATAATACTTCGTAAACATTGGACAATAACGCTAGAATACGTCCCGAAAAATGCATTCCCACGGTTTTTTTAAAGAGATTCATCTTCACCAAATACGCTTCACCAACGTAGACAATACTCTCTCTCTCTCTCTCTCTCTCTCTCTCTCTCTCTATTTCTGTGTATATGTGTATGTGTGTGTGTGTGTGTGTGCGTGAAAATTTGCGGAGTCTTGATCAGAAAGAGCGACAGTATGACTCATGATGAAGAATTAAGGTGGAACATTGACTTGAGGAATATGGGTAAAAAGGGGAGAGAAACATTGATTGATGTAGGTTGAAAATGATGTAATACACATAACATTAAACATGATATATTTTCTATATTATAATGTATCATACATTAGGTCATACGTTTGTGTCTTCATACGTTATAGCAAAAATGCTTATTTATTTATGTATTTATTCATTTATTTATTTATTTCGATTTATTTATACAAGATGGCCCCGTCAGTACTCGAGTATTTACTTAATATGTAAAATATAGTTATATTCATGTTTGACTTCCGTTGTTTTATGTTTCGCAATTGCCAAGATGTTTTGAAACTGTTATGTTGAAATTACGCTTTTCATTCTATTTTATTCCTCAGTTTAATTTTGATTTCATATTATGCTTGATTAATACTTTAATCTCATGCAAGCACCTTGGTTTATCATGTTCTACTGACAGTGACTGACAATGAAGCGGAAGCATAGAAATACCAAGAGTCAAAAGCTTCAACCAATCAAGCGAGCAATAAAAATGGACATATAAATAGATTAAACTTTTATCTTTATTACAGAGATAGGGAGGTGGCTGGATATTCAGATTTGTGAAAGAAGAGGGCATATATATCTATATATAATGTAAATCGTCGCGCATATCAAGCTCTGAGACGACAACACAAATAAGTAGATATTACGTACTTTGAACCTACAGCTATGTTGTTATTGTACTTCATGAGATCGAGCGCTCGTATTTGAGGCCTACAGACAAACTGCGATGAAACATTTTTCTTTCTACTCCTTTCGGCCTCTTCCCTTTTCCTGTGAAAATCGCCGAAGTATTAGCATCATATGAACGTCTAATCACTTTATATCTCTGACAAATCCTTGTCCTTGAGCATCGCAGAAAACAATCTAAAGAGGGAGAGATAGAGAGAGACGAAACGAGAGGGGAAAAGATTGAGGGAGAGAGAGAAGGAGCTTTTCAAGATAGAGAGAGGGAGTGAGTGAAGGACAAACAGAAGAAAAGGGAAAAAACAGTCATGACAATACTTTCGGGAAAACATGCACGGAGAATCAATCTCCGAAATGCCGGAGGAGACAACGCACAATTGCCGTAATAATAACCGCCGCATCACCATCGCCCGCCAACGATGTAACTCGGTTCATCTGTCTTTAGGAGGATGACTGAAAGAAAGTGCAGAGCACAGTTTGTGTAATCAAGCTTTTTCCCCTTTTTTCCCCGGCATTCTGCGCGTCTTCTACACGGAAATGCTTAAAGACAATGTGACGCCACGAGCCACGACGATTACTCGACCAATCTGAAGAACTCCTAAAAACGCCAACGCCAACGTCATCACCCAACACGAATAACAGCAGCATCAGATTATATAAACATAAAACTGTTTATGTCCGTTTTATTTTGATTTGTAACCAATATCTACACACACACACACACACACACACACACACACACACACACACACACACACACGCTGGCCATTGATCGGCACGCATAAACACATAGAGCACATTATACACACATTGACACATTCAAATACGATCTCATAACAGGTCGGTGTTCTACTAGTATACTGCAAAGCGTCATCAGAGTCATCAACAACAACATTGACGCCAATAACGAACAGCTGTCATTTTCGAGGCAATTTATTTAAGGAGGGCACGTTATTGAACACAAGAATGGCCGCTTTTCCAGGCTCGAAACCATGAAATTGTCACGAATGTTTAGAGTAAGGTAATTCAAAATACAGAACATTCAGTTTTTTAAAACACAAATACTTCAGTCAGTCTTGTCAGGCGATATTATGAGTATCCATATTGTGCACATCGGTTCCCATAAACTCCGGTGTTAACCTCATTATGTGAGCAGGTAATGAGAAACTCAGCTATTCAAGCTATTAAAAGCGGTGAATATAAACGTGCTTTGAACACAACGATACAAGAAAAAGTGGAGATATGAATAGAGCTTGTATTAATCATTATGATCATCACCATGACACATTTTTCTGAACACTCACGATATGAGAAAAAGTGGAGATATGAAAACAGCTTGTATTAGTCATTATAATGATCAATTCGACACATATTTCTGAACACTCACGATATGAGAAAAAGACGAGATATGAAAACGGCTTGTATTAGTCATTATAATGATCAATTCAACACATATTTCTGAACACAACGATATGGGAAACAGTCAAGATATGAAAAGAGCCTTATTAAACATGAACATTATGACGACACATATTTCGCAGAGTATAGTTAGCTCTGTATTTTTCAGTCAATCTCTAGACAAGTTGGGGGTGACACCAGCTGCAGCTACGAGAAAAGAAGCCATCGCAAAACGAGAAGGCATGGAAAGTGATTCTACAATGTGATGGCACACAGGCAATGACAGGAGTCGGTGGTTGAGCCAAATTATACACACCATAGCCCAGCGAATGATCGCTCATTCGGGCCCGACCTCTGCGAATGAAAGCACACAGGAGAATGAATCATTTAGTCATGCATTCAGACAGCGACAAAACGAATGTGGGGGAAAACGATCCTCGTTATCCTGTTTTATATTATGTTACCAATAATAGATTCACTTACCAATACAGTGGTAAGGAGATGATGACGATTATTGTATTGATAAGAAACTTATTTCATTTTTGTTTTGTCTAGACAATGTTGATATTATAATAAGATTGACAATCCGTATAGAAAATCATTGATAGTAATTATAGTAACAATGGTAAGCCTGCTTATTAATGTCACATGAGTTGATTTCAGTATTGCTTTGGGCAAATCATTTTTCAATAGGATCATATGTATTTCATTCCAATAAACAACAACAAAAACAAAAAGACCAAGATTGTGAATGAATAGAACACTTTATATACACTCAGCAAAAGAAAAGAAAGTAAACACTTTTTCCGTTACATATGTTTCATAGAAGATTTGGGTAAAATATTTTGGTGTTGTATACCATATTAAAGGTTATTTATTAGGCTCTCAACCCAGTAGGGTGGTACAACGGGAAAAGTTTACGCATGAGTGAACACATTCGTTTTTGTATTCCAAGGCACAAAAGTAAAAATTGCAGAAATTTACATCTTGTCATTCATACCATATTATATAAATGACCTTCAAGATAGCATTGAAAACAAAAGATCAGTTTAACACAGAAGAGACATGAATGAATAGCAAAAAAAAAGTTTTTGTTCCCTTGTATCTTTTTAAATCCTAAAACAGAAACAAAGTGGGAAACTAAAGGGGAAAAAAGTGTGGGGGGTTGTCAACTCAAATTCAAAAGAGCTATACAGGAGGTAAGCCACGAAGATGATTAAATGGAAGGGAATTTCTGAATTTCATTATTTTGATTTAGGAACTTTAGAATTCATGAGACAAATTTAAAATCAAATATCATTTTCATTTTCCTCAATTTGAAATAACATTTCAAATTTCTACCTTTTTGTTGATATTGCCTCTTTTCTTATGTCATTTGAATTTGGATTTGACGGAAGATTCTTCCTTTTTTTTCATTACTTTTGCCTTTCTTTATCTTTGGGGGCTACAAAATCTTTACAGAGATCAGTGTGTGATTTTTGCAAAGTAATTTGTGCTTCTAAGTGTGTTCAATTTGTTTTTGCTCTCATTGTTATATGGACAAGCACCTACGCATGAATAAGAACTTGTCCATTTTTGCAATTTTTACTTTCGTGTCTTGGAAGAGAAAAACGCATGTTTTCACTCATGCGTAAAGTTTAATGACCTAACAGGTTTAATAGCCAAATAAATTACCTTTAACATGGTATATAAAACGTTAACATTAAGCTAAATATTCTATGAGAAATATGAGCTTGAAAAAGTGTTTACTTTCTTTTTTTGCTGAGTGTAGATCATTTCATTCGCAATACACACTTCGACCAATTATCGAATTACTGTAACTTTAGCTCTGCCCATCGTCCATCGTCCATATCGTCCATATAAAAATGAAAATTTTTTAGATCAACTAGTCAGCAGCGACTGATCTCCACATTGGGATTATCACTGTCCAAGTGAAGTGTCGAACACTAATCGTAAAGGCCAAAAGCTGCAAGATGTTTGTAGTCCCATGTATAAGGAGACATACCCAAAATGATAAAAAGGTTCGTTAATCCTACACACACAAAAAGTGCGCACCATGGACCGCGGGAATTACAAACCTTTGGAATTACGAATCTTGCTAGTATCTCGTTGTTTGTTTGTTTGTTTGTTTGTTTGCTTTGCTTTTTTTAGTTGTTGTTTTGTTTTGTTTTGTTTTTGTTTTGTTTTTGTTTTTGTTTTTGTTTTTTGTTGTGTTTACGAACCTTTGGAGTAACGAACTTTATATACCCTAAAAGTCATACCTTGTGTTTCGCAGTGTGTACCGTAGTAGCCTGAAAGACAAGTGCAGGTGTAGCCGAACCATAAATAGTCTGTGCATTCTCCGCCATTCTGGCACGGATTCGACGCGCAGTTATTCGTGTTCACTGGAAGGAGAAGAAGGATAATGTTCCATTAATCTCAATAATGTTTAATTAATCTGTAAAGTTCATTATAAATTAAGTGTCTCGTTTATGTGCACTGTAAATCATTTAATATGATAACGTTTGCTTGTCATTGGTTAAGACAGAGCCCGAGTAAACGAACTGTACAAACATAAGGAAACGTTTTTCTGTAAAAGTAAGTAATGTGAGCTCTAAATTATAAGCAGTGAATATTTAAAAAAAAATGATGTTCTGTGCATGCGTGAGGCAACTGTTTCCATTGTTTTGATATCATTACTATCACTTAAAAAGGCCTCAATCTTTTCATATCTTCTCTGGATGTATAGCAAGCTGTAAAATGATGACACTCGTCAGTGACCTACGAAGCAGACAAAACTATTAAAAGAGGAAAAGCGAATAAATAGAGACAAGGAGAGAAAAAGATTCACATTATTTACTCCAGGGCTTTCTGTCTAGCCTATATTTTATATAATTATACAACGCCCCATTTTAGAGGAACGCTTCCATCCAAAAATCACGTAAAATATTTTAGTTCTCTTTATCAGAACATGTGTGGCTGTGTGTGTGTGTGTATGTTTTGTGTTTGTCCATTCAATTTTTCTGTATGTATATGGGTGCATGAAAAGTGAGAACACTTTTTTTTTCTTTTTTGGTTATCTTTCTCACGGAATTCGCCTTCGCAATCGAAACCGTAGAAGCCTTCGGGACACAGGCAGTGGTACTCGGTGACTCCGCGCAGCACGTATTCCGAACACTCTCCGCCGTTCAGGCAAGGGCTTTGGTCACACGGACCAGCTGTTGACAAAGATCGGATGGGGGAGGGGGTGGGGAGGGTAATTAGTAACAACGTCAACTATACACCTTCTTTGCATAAAGTGCATAAAACACAAAAAAAAAGAAAAGTTAACAGCGATGACGATTAGAATGATAACTGTCAGTGACAGTGACTCTTTTAGAGAAAAAAATCATTTCCAAAATTTCATTAATTTCATAAGAAAGAGAAAAAAATCCATGCAGAGCAGTGCAAACAAAATGATCAAAATCGGATAAGAAATACGGAAGTTATGACATTCCGAAGAAATGTGAAATATCAAAATGTAATATCTTCTTCATTTCTTCTCTTATTTTTGTCATTTTCGGAACGTCCTGTAGGGTAGGGAATTGTTGTTGTTTTTCTACTTCTTTTAAAGTTTATTTATTTTCGGGGTGGATTTCCTCCTTGACTTATCTCAAAGGCAAAATTCTAATTTCGAGTGAAATTTTATTGAAGACGAAATGTTGTGGCTTTTTTTCCTGGCCTTCGTTTTAAGAACTGATTCTTGCCCAAGTTGGGGTAATAAGCTTGTTCAGAGTTAGCTCCTCTTTACATGTGTAATAGAAACAATATTTATCTCAATTGGTTCGACTTCACTCGCTTTCAAAGCGACATAATACGTAAGCTTGCGTATGCCCAACACGTCACATTAAAGGTCCTGTTTGCCTTTGGGAGCAGTGATTTGAAAAAAAAATAAAAATAAAATCAAGATATCATATTTGATGCATATGCGTAGGTGTGTTGCACCACAAAACATCCTACCATATAAATTTTTCGCAATAAAGCATGAAATATAGGGAGATAAATATCAGTATTTTTCTCAATAAACCGTAACTGTATATGGTATAATCTGGAAACATTTCAATAATAGCTATTGTCCACATTTTGTATGAATCATTTAACAATACTTAAAATCAATTCAACTGGTTCAAATTTTTACAGTGGTTGTTTCTATCCCTAACGCACATTTTGGAACTATTTTTAACAATGTTTAAGCATTAATGCTGGGTTTTTGTTTAATTTGCAAAAGAATGGTGAATTATGCCTTTAAACATAACTTGAGGAAATGGCTGACTTTATCACTACTCCTACTTCTATTACTATGTTACTACAATTGATAATAATAATGATAATAATAATGATAATAATAATAATAATATTAATATTAATAATAATAATAATAATAATGATAATGATTATAATAATAATAACAATAATAATGAAATAATGATAATAACGATTATACGACTACTACCATGACTATTATTTCTACTATGCTTGACTACTACTACTTTTGCTACTACTACTATTACTACTACAGCATCTACTTTTATACTATTTCTACTGCCACTCCTATACTACTATACTAGTAGTCGTACTAATAGAAGTACTAATTCCATGACTGAGACTATACTGGTTTATTCTTCTGTGCAGTGACAACTATTACAATAAAACAGGTATCTAAAACATTTTAAGAAAAAAAAACAAGTTGGAGATGGGAGAAACGGTATACTTTATTTCACCAATGGCCTATATATACGTTACCACGTGCAGACTGAATGAGAAGGAATGAGCAGAAGGCAATGAAACACAAAGAGATCGCTCGGCTAGCCATCCTTCTCTTCGATATTTTGGCGACGATTCTGCTGAAAGAGGATCTACAAAGTGTATCCGGTAAAGTTTGTGTGGCGCTTTCTTGATCGAGGTATAAAGCAGTGACTGAGATGCCGAGCAGATTGTCTGCGCAGTTAAAGGGTCGAGAGCTATGCGGGGATGTATAAACGCGCGTAAACCAATCGTGTATTGTAAACAGTCTGCATCATCAACCTTAATGCAATAATCCGCAGCTGTAAAAATACCGAGTCGCATTGCAAATTTTATACTAGTGATTGTACATATTCTAACAGATTAAACCCACACAGATGGATGTTAATGATTACTTCGGAGTATGAATGTTTCACCTTTCTCGTGTTTATATCGATATATGTTTTCCAGTTTTATCGGAAGGCAGAGGTATAATCATATTGACTCCCGTCTAACGAAAACTTTGTGATATTTTGTTGCATGTTTGAACATAGGCTCCAGTAGAGGGAGACAGTGCCAGTTCATTAAATTGTAACTGGGAATTCGATAATACTATAATATAGTCGATCAACGAAGTTTGAATCAATTTTTCCTGCCAAATACTTCTGTAATGTTAAGTGACGCACATTCTTTACGATTGAAGAAAACATCAATTCTATACCGCCACGTAAGCCTGAATATCATTTTCCACTTTCGAAACCGATCCAAAGATAAAGAAAAGTATACAGCATTAGACTAAAACAATGAATGTTACTTTGATTTTTTTTACCACTCCATTGATATACATTACTACGATTATATTATGTACACATGGTATGTATATTATAGGCCTATATGTCTTTAAGCTTCTGCCATATTCTTCACGACGTTTGATACAGAGTTGGAAGAATAATCCTAAATGATTTAAAATGACTGTTTTTGTGAAACACATCCTCTTTTCAAACTCTCATGACTTCTAAGTGTTGGCAAACTTTTTGGCTAGAATGACGGTAGTTTAGACTGGTATTCCATATAGGTGTCATTCTTCTGTTTTACATTTTGCAAACTTTATAATCCACTCTTATTGATTTGAATAGCTTGCATTGCCCTGAATATTATACCAGAACACTAAATGCACACATACACAGATGCAATCATGAAAATTATATTATTATGATTACTGACATCATATCATATACTCCATCAAGGCTATATCCAAACTCTTATCTTTAACTCAATTCATAATAATAATTATCTTAATTTTTCTCCTACATAACATAATGTATAGGCCTATGAATGTTACAATTAGTGAATCTGGGTATACATTGATTGGTTGAAAGGTGGGAAAGCATTATGTGTAGTTCCAAACCATTCTTTTTCATCATCATTCCCTAAAAATCATTTTAAAAGATTAGGAGTTCGCTTCTAAAAAAAAATGCATCAATATATGCGTATACTGTAGAAAACTCCTACAATCGACGTAAAACATTTGATTTTCTTTATTAATGACAGAAAGAAAAACACAAACAAACAAGAAAACAGAACAAAAAACACAAACTCAAAAGTACAACAACATGGCATTACAGTAAAAATTAGCAGCTGCTATGGTTACGAATCGGGGGCAAGGATGATCTAGAAAGTGGCTCGGACTAAGTTGGTGATTTAGTGCAGCGTAAAATCTGTGCTAAGATAAAACCTGCATTTCATTTTATAAAAATAATGATGTTGAATTTGTTTTAGACCACTGCCTCGCTAGAAAAAAAAAATCAACGAGCGTTTTTAATTTCGCAATCCAGAAAATTACAAAGTTTACGGCCTGTGTGAATAAATGTATTTTGAATCATTTAAATCCTTGGAAGAGGCAAAAGAAATGATACATTTTAGACTTCCTACGTGGATGTTTATTGAATGATTCATTTCTTGCTCAGAGAAAATCCATCTGTTACAAAAACAAGAAAGCCAATGTTGAAGAAATGACAACTCAAAATCAATACCTTTGTTTGCCGCCATGTTCCCGTGACGTGAGTGTAGTGACACGCAATATCACCTGTTTTCGCTCTTTGGTTTATAAATTACACAAAAAGACTGCATGGTAAATGTCGTATTAAAAACAGGGTTTTGTTTAAGTTAATAATGATTTGCAAAAACAGGATTGTGCACGCATCATTTGCGTCATGAAACTTTGGTACATGTGCGCGTGGATGCAAAGTTCTCAGCGCTTTTGTCTGCGTCATTCTATGGAGCAAAAACATGGGGGGAGGTAGCAGCAGTAGTATAATTACAGTAGTAGTAAATGTCGATTTGTATAAGCATTGAGTATATTTTACAAAAAGGTTGTACATCAGTATCAGAGGAGGTACAAGCAAGGGAGTGGAGAGTGAGCACTGTCAGTGCTGGTTTGAAATAATGTATCTATAGTGATCGGGGTATGTAAAGGCCTTGAGCACTCACTCTACTGCAGAGTGGATTTAGCGCATTATAAGTGACTTATACTATTATTATTATCATTACTACTACTACTACTTCTATGATTATTATTGTTATTATCATTGTTATAATTATTATCATTATTATCATCATCTTCTTCTTCTTCTTCTTCTTCTTCTTCTTCTTCTTCATCGTAATCATCATTATCAACATTATTAAGTGGAAAACGCATTCTGATATTATTATCTAAAAGCTATAGTGATCATTATTTGCACCTTGAAACCTGCTGAAATAGACCAAAACTTTCCAATCAAACTAACACACAACATGTATTTCAAACGGGTCTAGAGAGAGACAGAATTTAACGTCCATCTTGTTAACTTTTTCCAAAATCAACCGCTATACATTCATACTGCCCAGATATGAATTACTGCATAATAAGCCAGTTCGTCATTAAAGGACAAGCAAGTTCACCTTCATAGACATGTGGATTGAGTGAATGCAGCAATATTAGCAGAATACGTCAGTGAGAGTTTGAAGAAAATCGGACAATCCGTTCAAAAGTTATGAATTTTTTAGTTTCTGCTCAGTCGCTGCTGGATAAGAAGACTACTACCAGCTTGTGATGTCACAGTCATGTATACAACAACATAAAGAAATTATTAAGAAAATCCAGCATATTTTTTCACATAATAAAAGAACACGTGACTTACATTTTTCAGACGGCAGATAGAATAACATTAACATACGTCAGTGATATGTCGAGAAAATTTGAACTTTTTTTCAAAAAAGTAAAATTTTGTGAAATTCTCGTCATATTTTTCTTATATCGTTGTACACATGTGACATCATACACTAAAGTAGTCTTCTCATCAAGCAGTGACTGTGCAGATGATTTAAAAGTTCATAACTATACTGAACGGATAGTCCAATTTTCCCCAAGCTTTCACTGATGTGTTCTACTAATATTGCTACATTCACTCAATCCATATGTATAATAAGATGGACTTGCCCTTTAACTCACATGCATGCAGGTTGGTCCATTGCTGTGATCGTTCTTTTGGCTTCTGGGTTTGGCTAGCCTCGCTAGCCACTTCACTTGTCCCCAAAGCATCTTAATTACGAAATTTCCCCGACGTAACAATAGGCGTTTTCACATCAGCCCGATAAAAATCCAAGCTCGAGAAATTTTTCGCGATTGCGAGTTTGCGCACTATTTCATTTCTTATTCACATCAGCCCGAAGAGAATCAGCCCAAATTTTTGTCGAGCTAATTCGACAGCTGAGTATGTGCAAATAGCATAAGTAATGTGTGTGCCCTCTCAAAAATTCCTCGTGATTTGTGTGCAGTTTGCCTCGATCGATCGGGTCACACACGCTAGGCATAATGGGATGCATCGCGCTAATTTCTCGAGTCGTTTTCACAATAGGCGTTTTCACATCAGCCCGATGAAAATCCAAGCTCGAGATATTTTCCAATTTCCCAAGTCAGAAAATAGCGCGCTATTTCGAAACATCGGGCTGATGTGAAAACGCCTAATAGGCGTTTTCACATCAGCCCGATAAAAATCCATGCTCGAGATATTTTTCGCAGAAAATAGTCAGCAAAATAGCGCGCTATTTCGAAACATCGGGCTGATAGGAAAATATTTCGAGCTTGGATTTTTATCGGGCTGATGTGAAAACGCCTAATTATCAAATAGCGCGCTACTATCCGCTACAGTCCTGTATTTCAGAAATTTCCCGAGTTGGAGTCGAGAAATGTTCTCGATCAGAGCGATACAATTAGCGCGTTAATTTGTGTTCACATTATCAAATAGCGCGCTATTTCGCTCTCGGGAAAATTTCCCAAGTCAGAAAATAGCGCGCTATTTCGAAACATCGGGCTGATGTGAAAAGGCATAATGTATTGATTAGGCCTATTTATAAGTAAATTTATAAATCAACGCGCTGTTGGTAAACAATTTTTTTTTTTCTGCTCATGCGCTTATCGGAACTCCGAACTGGCTTAGGGTAACGATCACTAACAGATAACCATTGGTATTTTATAACTCTTCTTTTCTTTTTATTGGTATTACCATCACAAGTTTTGATTGTGATTATTATTATTATCATTATCATTATCATTCGTGGGAATAGCATATATGACCATATAGTGATATCACTAAAATATCATATTTATAAACACTATCATGAATAATTATCAATCAGCATTCGATTTCTTAGAGGCCCAAAAATGATTACAAATGTATAACGAAAGGTAAGGTTGCCTTATACGAGACATGCAGCAAAGAGGGCGCTGCTTTACTTTCAGCTCAACTTCGCGTTGCTGAAAAGAACAGTTTTCGTATAAAATCGTATACTATTTTCTGCTCGCAGAAATTCGTGACTTCGCGTGAGTACATACAACAGTCGAAAAGCAACGTTTATCGGTATAGTCATCATTACTCCATTACCACTGTCTCCTACGAGTTGTTTGATTCGTCTAGCCGACAAGGAGAACAAAGCTTTAATTGTACGCTAGTCCATTTTATTATTTTTTTTTTTCAGGTAAATAAGGATGTATTGTGCATTCCGGCTTCATCACCTCGTGTAAGCCACAAACCAAGATACACATAGTGACTGTCATGCTGGACTGTGACTCTCCCTCTCTCATAACTGCGTTCGACAATGGAAGTGAAATGCAACTGCTCAGGGAAATCTAGAGAATATCATTTAAAAAATAGAAAAACTAGGAAAGAGAGGGACAAAGACGTCATTATCAAAAAGAAAGGTACACATAGCTGTTAGCGACTACACATTCAACCTTCTTCTTTCATACCCGGAATAAAAGAGAGTATTAAAATCATTTCAGCTCTGTAGAGGTAGATATTAGGTACGACATATTGAAAATAATTTATTCCACAAAACGACTTCAGGCTGTATGGTTGTGTTTGTCACATTTGTAACGTTTTTCATTGTGTCACATTGAACTTTGTCCTTGATTATTATATCTGTTAAGGGAAAGGCGGTGACTCTGATAAGTTGGGCATTGTCTAAGCTATTATACCGCCAAAACGTTTGAGAATATCGTATCGGACATAAATGAGGTATAAACATGATTCCTACTCTCTTAAAAAAATCGAGTGAAAATGTTCACTCTTAAAGGAGTGAATACATAAAAGAGTGAATTTAGAGTGAATTTGGAGTGAATTTGGAGTGAAAATGCTCATTTTCACTCGTTTTCGAGTGACCTCAGGGATCACTCCAAAATCTTTGAGTGATCCCTGAGGTCACTCCAAAATGAGTGAAAATGAACATTTTCACTCAAAATTCACTCCAATTTCACTCTAAATTCACTCTTTTTTGTATTCACTCCTTTAAGAGTGAATATTTTCACTCGATTTTTTTTTAGAGAGTATGACACGCCGCACATTCATGAAATAGCGGATTGAATTACGTGCAGCTCCCAAGAACTGAACAGCGAGATATTGTCCCCTATTCCGGATGAGAAAAACACATAAGAAAGGTTATAAACTTATAATAGGTTGGTGGCCGAATTGGGCCACCAAAACATGATGTATAGTTTCTATTCTTAAAAAGAGGATTGCCCGATATTTTTATCTTGTAACCCCGGGCCAACGGTCCACTGCTAATGACGGACGTTACAATATCCATTGATACGTTTCCTACTGTGAGATCGAGCATGTGTGTCCCAAACCTCCTGCCTGTCTGTTGTCCTACCAGTAAGTGCTACAAAATATTTCTTTGTTCTCTTAAACCATTAGATTTCAACACATAAAAATGGAACTTGATACTGCACGCAAACGGTTTGTCTACTCTCTCTCTCTCGACAGAGTATTAAAGGTGCTGTTTACCTTTGGGAGCAGGGATGTAAAAATGTAACTGGTAAGAGCTATCACAGTTGATGCATATGTGTATAGGTCAGGTGTATCATAACACATCCTACCATAAACCATTTTGCAATAAAGCCTAAAATTTGACGAGATATCAATATTTTTTTATTAAACCATAACTGTAGACGGTTTATTCTGGAAACAATTTTTTTAAGTATATGCATTGATGTTTGGTTTCTTTCATGGCAAATTAATCAAGGTTCGCGTTGCCCTGTATGATTAAAGATACCTTGTCAGTGACAACCCGGACTTGCATGCAACGCCACATTTTCAAAAAGTAGAATATATTCAGATTGATGTCATTTATTTGCATTGAAATACTCTCCTCTTCTCCCTCTCTTTATCTATATATAAATGCATATGAAGAGTTTGTTCGCTAAAACCGATAAGTCCATTTTTTGTCGTTAAGTACAAAATAATACCTTTTAAATGATATATTGGTCACTACATTTAAACGTACATTTTTGAAGTTATGGTTAAAAGAAGCAAACATTTTCTTATTATTCTCTTTATTTTTCTTGACCTTTAATCGCAAATATCTCCATTTGGCAAATATGGACTTATCGGTTTTTGCGAACAAACTCTTCATATATATATATATATATATATATATATATATATATATATATATATTATATACATATATATATATATAATACATATTACATCTTAAGAGTATTTATCTATCTATTGATTCATTCATTTGTTTATCAGTTTATTTATGTATCTCATTTATACAAACTGTATGATTATATGAAGTATATAATTATAAATCTTTATAACAGATTATAATCACACGAATAAAGTTTTGATATTCTATATTCATATCTCTGTAACTAATATCCATTGGCATTAAGTGTCATCATTCATCTCAATGTACATACACGCGTTAAGCCTTGTTTTTATGCAGGAACAGTCACTTTGAGGTGCTGTGTGGAAAGATTTTAACCAGAAACAGATGATTTTGTCAAGATTGAGTGGAGGCGTTTTATAAAAATAATAACAATGCCATGTATTATCTCTATAGAGGGCGGCAAAGCCTAGTCTCGAGGACTGAGCTTGTTGCACAGCGAATCGGACAGACTTTGAGTGATTTTGCAGGTGTGTAACAGTTGTTGTCATAGGCGTAGCCAGGATTTTTTAGAGGGGGGTGTTTAACCCTATTAAGCCCAAGCTATTTTGACCCCTCGCAGGCCCAGGGGGGGGGGGGGGCACATTGTGCCCCCCCCCCTTTATAACTTTTTTTATTATTTGATGTATCATTGTCATATTTGGCACATGGGTAGAGTAACTCATACTCTACACGACTGTACATTTGAATTTTCTCAAGGTCACCCATGGAGGGCGCTAGTTTCCAAAATATAAAGAAATACATAGGAAATGTGCTAAAAACATGATTTTTCTGCACAATTTCTTTATCCCCATTATATATGTCTTATCATAGACCAATCATTTTCATATTTGTCACAAGTGATAAACAAGTGGAATCTTATTATTTGTTATGGTTGAAATTCTCAAGGTCACCACATGGGGGCGCTATTCGTGTCAACATAATAATACATTATGAGACCTGAGATGAAATGTTTGGGATGGGTACATGTACAGTTATGACATTTCATATTTGCATAATAGTGGAATTTCAAGATTACAAATTGAAAATATGAAGAACTAATGATGTTAGAGGCATAGCTTGGGTGAGGGAATCAAAATATCACAAAATAGAAGGGCAATCTTTAGAAAGTATTATTGTTTTCAATTATCTCTATTATATCTATTGTTTTATGCCTTTGTCACATAAAAACACAGGAAATAATAAGAAAAACTTTCCAGGACCATAATTACTTCAAATTTTACTCGTTCAACAAATTTCAGCCAAGAAACACCCATTTCATCCACTGTAATGCTGTTAAATAAAATGGGAACAGAAAAAAGATGCAAAATCTGACTGACATGGTTGTCGGTTTATGGTTGCCATGGCAACCAGCAACATCAAATATAGCTGAATTATATATCAAAATGTTCGCAATAAGATTTTAGGAAAAGTCACCAAATTTGGTTGAAATCGGATAAAGGGCGAAGGAGTGGCAAATGAAAATCTGGTAGGGGGGCATAATGTGCCCCCCCCCCCCGACACCGGGCGTCTTTTATATTTTTTCGTAAAAGACGCACGGTGTCAATTCGTTGTGCGCTCGATGGCTGTAGAGAGCACCCGCATCATCCATACGGGGAGTGAATCCGTGGCCCAAACACAGCCCGGACGCAGCAGAAGTTTCTCATGCAGTAGCCTAAAATTGCTACGTCGTGTCTGTGGGCTCCCAAATCCGTATGCTTTTGCCAACGGACGTTGAACAACTGTGTTTGTGTCAACGGCGTAAATCCGTGCTGAGGAGTGTGGGGGGGGGGGGGGGGGGGGGGGGGGGGGGGGTGATCGGCGATAGTCACCATCACCACGATTACAAGCCCATAACCGGACGGGTGCAGCCAGTGACGTACCGTGGCGGGTTGGTCAAGACAGGGGGAGGGGGGGGGGCACCTCGTGGAAAAGTAATTTTGAGGGTGTGTATGCATGCTTGTGCGTGCGTGCGTGTGTATGTGTGTGTGCGCGTATGTGCGTGTGCTGTCAGTCTGGAAACTGTAATGGGGACTGCAATACATAACGGAATATGATACATTCCACTGCGCAGTCATTTTTTTCCTTATGGATTATGGAATGACGGTGTGAAACGACAAATTACTGGCAGCAACATCGGGAGAATTACATAACAATTGAAATGAATGTGAGCGAGCGGAGCGAGCGAGGTTGAAAAATTTGACATTTTACAGTCCCCAAACTGCCGTTTGTAGCTATATTTTTTCGCTTTGGAAATTAAGTGGGCGCACCGGACGCAACTGCTGGCAATTACTGGCAACGACATCAGGAGAATGACATAACGAGTATATGCGAGCGAGCGAAGCGAGCGATCTTGAAAATTTTGACATTTAACAGTCTCCAAACTGCCGGTTGTAGCGATATTTTTTTCGCTTTGGAAATTAAGGGGGCGCACCGGGCGCAACTGCTGGCAATTACTGGCAGCGACATCAGGAGAATGACATAACGATTATATGCGAGCGAGCGAAGCGAGCGAGCTTGAAAATTTTAACATTTTACATTCCCCAAACTGCCGGTTGTAGCTATATTGTTTCGCTTTGGAAATTAAGGGGGCGCAACCGGCGCAACTGCTGGTAATTACTGGCAGCAACATCGGGAGAATGGCATCACGATTAATGCGAGCGAGCGAAGCCAGCGAGCATGAAAATTTTGACATTTTCTGTCCCAAAACTGCCGTTTGTGTAGCTATATTTTTTCGCTCTGGAAATTAGGGGGCGCTCCGGACGCAACTGCTGACAATTACTGCCAGCGACATCAGGAGAATGACATAACGATTATTATGCGAGCGAGCGAAGCGAGCGATCTTGAAAATTTTGACATTTTACATGCAGTCCCAAAACTGCAGGTTGTAGCTATATTTTTTCGCTTTGGAAATTAAGGGGGGCACCGGGTGCAACTGCTGGCAATTACTGGCAGCAACATTAGGAGAATAACATAAAGATTATAATATGCGAGCGAGCGCAGTGAGCCTGCAAATTTTGACATTTTACAGTCCCAAAACTGCCGTTTGTGTAGCTGTATTTTTTCACTTTGGAAATTAAGGGGAGGGGGGTGCACCGGGCGCAACTGCTGGTAATTACTGGTACCAACATCAGCAGAATGGCATAGCGATTAAATGCGAGTGAGCTTGAAAATTTTGATATTTTGCGGTCCCAAAACTGCCGTTTGTAGCTATACTTTTTTGGCTTTGGAAATTAAGGGGGGTGCAACGGGCGCAACTGCTGTCAATAACTGGCAGTGACATCAGGAGAATAGCATAACAACTAAATGTGAGCGAGTGGAGCGAGTGAGCTTGAAAATTTTGACATTTTTCAGTCTCAAAACTGCCGTTTGTAGCTATACTTTATAATAAGGGGGGCGCACCAGGCGCAACTACTGGCAATTACTGGCAGCAACATCAGGAGAATGGCATAGCGATTAAATGCGATCGAGCGGACCGAGTGAGCTTGAAAATTTTGACATTTTGCACTCCAAAAACTGCCTTTTGTAGCTATATTTTTACGCTTTGGAAATTGAGAGGGTAGTCAATGGTGTCGGTTTATGTTCATGATTTGGGGAGGTATGACCAGCGAGGGGACGTCGAAGTGACCAAATGGGGGAAGGATATCCAAAACCTGCACTTCAGAACATCCTCTAATATTATTGTTTGTGTTTGTGTGTGTGTGTGTTTCATATACATGAAAAAGTTAGGAAATAGCCCAGGTCAAGTCTTATTATTGGCAATGCAAGGCATTTTGATATAGACTAGTATGTAAAGCAACACTGCAAAATCATTAATGATCTAGCTTTATTTATTTTTATTTTATTTCTAATCTTTTGTCAGGGTAGTCCATTCACCAATAAATAGTGGTCTTCCATGGAGCCCTGAATAATATTGATGAACATATGTACATTAAATAGCAAAACGTATATACAGAAGATGACATAATACAGTGTAGATACATACCAGCATACTGTACATTGCAAAGTAACATAAAAAGTACATGCCACAGCAAGAGTTCACTAGAATGCCGAAATACCAATTAAAAACGCTATTATACAGGAATGATAAAGCCCAGAATGAATTTCGTGTGTTACTTACAAATAGCAAATTTGCTTAAACAATCTCTTAAATGAATATATGGAAGAAGCTGATCTAATTGAATGATCTAGCCTGTTCCATTCAAGTACAGAGGATACGATTGGGCTGCACTTGTGACAATCAGAGCGAAATCTTGGCACACATAGATTTCCACTGTCTATTAGCCTTGTATGATGTTCATGTACATCACTAGGCTTAACTAAGCGCACCTGAAGGTACGAAGGTGCTAAGTTATGGACGCATTTATATATCATCATAACGCTGCTGAAATCAAAACGTTTGTCTAGTGTCATCCATTTAAGACTTTTGAATAAATCAGCCGACGGTGTGTCATATGTTTTGTCCAAAATTATTCTTGCTGCCCTCTTTTGAATTTTTTCTAGCTTAGTTGTATGGTATTGAAATCTGTTTGACCAAACAACAGAACAGTAATCAAATTGTGGTAACACTAGACAATTATAAAGTAATTTTAGGGATTGTTGGGGCAAAAAGGCCTTCGCTCTCTTTATCATGCAGACACTTTTTTGGGTACGTTTACATACATTTTCGATTTGTTTAGACCATTTCAGTTCTTCATCTATTAAAACACCTAAACATTTAGTGAACTGAACTCTTTTAATCCGACTACCATCTAATGAAATACTGAAATTTTCAATTTTCCCGAGATTAGCACGGGAGCCGATAATCATGACAGAAGTTTTGTCAGTGTTAAGGACGAGCCGATTTTTCTTAATCCACCCCATTACTTTATTTAGTGCAACAGTTATCTTTTCTTCGAAAACTGTTGCGTCATTAGCACTGACAGTGAGGGTCGTATCGTCAGCGTACATATCTATAACACCTTCTGAAGTACACTCGGGTAGACTGTTGACATATATTGAAAATAAAAGGGGACCAAGAATTGACCCTTGAGGTACACCCAATTTAATAGTTGAAGGGTGGGACTTGGCTCCTTTGAATTGCGTCACTTGCTGTCTGTCACTTAAATAGGATTTAAACCAATCTACAGTCGTCTTACTACACCCTATACACTTTAATTTATGTAAAAGTAGGTCATGATCTACAGTGTCAAATGCCTTCCGAAGATCTATGAAGGCAACTACAGAAATTTGATTATTATCTATATTCAAAGACCACTGATTCACAAGTTTTGCAAGAGCAGTTGATGTGGAATGAAATGGTCTAAAACCAGATTGATTAGGGTGTAGTAAATCATTCGCATTCATGAATTCGCTCAGTTGTTGATGTACGGCCCTTTCGATAATTTTACTCACTGTTGGTAAGATTGAGATGGGGCGGTAGTTATTCAACGAAGAAATATCTCCCGCTTTAAATATCGGTACTATACCCGAGCCTTTTTCCATTCACGTGGAACAACTCCCGTAGACAGGGATTTGTTGATAATATCGCAAAGAGATTCTGCAATAACATTCTTTGTCATCTTTAAAAGTTTGCAGCCGATGTGATCTTCTCCGGTTGCTTTATCTATGCCAAGAAGCTCGATCTGTCTCAATACAAAATCTCTCGTTATCATACTTAAATTAAATTGAGAATGAGATGGAACAAAGCCTTTGTCCTCATCAAATATCATTTGCGAAGTATTCCTCTGCAGGTCTTTTGTAATCTTAGTAGCATTAGATATGAAAAAATTGTTGAATACTTCAGCAATACTTGCGTTGTCCGATACTTCTGCATCATCAACCTTTATGGTATTGGGAGAAATGGGTGATGATTTAGGCGTAAGTTCCCTCAAGCTCTTCCACATTTTCTTACTGTTGTTACGATTTTGTAAAATTTGGTCAGTGTTATACTGTTTTTTTCTTATTCTCATGAGATGAGTAACTTTGTTTTTTAGATATTTATAGGTACTCCAAAGATCATCACTATTGTTAGATTTAGCAGCTTTGAGAACTTTATCACGTTCCGTCATGAGCTTAACAATCTCATCAGATATCCATGGACATGATATAAACGAAGCGTAAGGTACAAAGGTGTACATTCTACATCAAATTGCGCAACGTTACAGCGACTCTTTTTGCCGTTCGGATGTTCTGAGTACACTGCACACATCCTGCTTATATTCAGAATGCCAACCAGGAATCATGCTGAATCGCAATATTTTGTCGGCTCCGGACTTTTTGCACAATGTTTCACGTTATATACCTCTTTAATTATGGTTACAAGAAATCTTAGAAAAATATTTTATTTCTTGATCCCCCTTTCATGTCGATTTCAAAAGCAGTTTAGTAACCCTTGAATTACCATTTTGGTAAGTTTTTTATTCTTTTTTTACGAGCGGATGCGGGGGGGGGGAAGCTTGGCGCCCCCCCCCCCCCCCCACACACACACACACTTAAAGGTAGGGGATACCTTTTACAGACCTCCCAAAATTTCAAAAGCAGTTTAGTAACCCTTGAATTACCATTTTGGTAAGTTTTTTATTCTTTTTTTACGAGCGGATGCGGGGGGGGGGAAGCTTGGCGCCCCCCCCCCCCACACACACACACACTTAAAGGTAGGGGATACCTTTTACAGACCTCCCAAAATGCAGCAAAACATTAAATATGAACATCACGGGACTTGCTTAGGCCACTGCTTAGAAATTTGGAAGTCAACAGTTATCTAAAATTTGAATAATGCACAAAACTCAACTACTCAGTAGTTCTGTGTATCAGCCACACTTAAGCCTTTTTGTTGCATTCTTCTGTATTTGTGATCTATAAACACAAATCTAAAAGTACAAGAGCTGATGTAATAACATATAGAGTGTGTGGTAAGAATGTATATAGAAATGTTAGTAAGTGTTGATGAACTTTCTTCACAAAATATACATGATGGACACACATGCAGTACATGGGTCTGCAAAGGTAGCCTAGTAATGTACTGGAATTTATGGTGAGCCCCGAAAACAATTCAATTCAAAATCTAACCGTCAAAAAAATGTACTAAATGTTACCTTCCACTTTCAATACTTTATGGGAGTTTCTAAAATGATATTCTCTTCAACATACCACTGTATTTATACAACTCTTCATTTAAGGCGTGCAAATGGGATTCCCTACCTTTAACAGGGATCGAATGTACCACTGTTTTGCATGAAATATAAAGTATGAGGGAAGTGGCAGCAAAAATATGAAGACTTTTTGTTTTTGTTTGGTTTTTTTTTCTTTTGCTTGTCAGCCGACTTTTGGTGGAAAATCAGACCTTGAAAGAACGAGGAGTTTTTGCTGTTGTTTCTCTTATCTTTTGATTTTCTTTCTTCTTGACTGACAGGTGATTTTGACCCCCCCCCCCCCCTCCCTTTAAAAACGTAGCATAGCCCTGAATAATGCCCAAATATATTCAATGAAATGGTAATATGGATCTCCCTTTCTTTGTATGTAATAACGTACCGGTATTATCTTCCTGTAGGTATTGTATTTTTCTATTTTCTTGATTTAAGTCAATAAAGCAATCATCCCAGAGGCATCGTTCTGTAATGATGGTGGGTGGGGGAGGGACTTGGAGTTGGAATATCTGTGCCAGGGAGCGGAGCGACCGAATGGGGGGAGGGTGTGGGAGGGGGATACCCCCCTCTCAGACGAGGAAGATTTTGCATTTTCAGACCTGAAATTAAGCGATCTGGTGCACACTTTTGGTGAAATTTTGGATTTACATGTTTACAATGTAGGCCTATAGGGCTATACTATTTGACGTTGTCAACGTCTGGGTCATACCTTATGTCGATATTACTGTCTTTGCGAGCGAGCGAAGCGAGCGAGCGCTTGAGAAAATTATGTATACATTATCCTACAAGACTATTCAGCTCTGTTACCTGTCTGGAGGCGGGCGTACGAACGTCATGCAATATGCCAAAAGTGATGCAATCACATTTCTGCTTCCTCCATTTTTCCCCTCAAATTTCGGGGGGGGGGGGGGGGGGATGATTGTACAGGCCATCCCCCCTCCTCCATTTCAGGGGGGGGGGGATATATCCCCCCCCCCCATCCCCCGGGATTTACGCCCATGGTGTGTGTGTGGGGGGGGGGGGGGGCAATGCACGGTGCAATGTGCGTCCCTCAAGAACATACATGCATCCCCCGGTAATATTGGAGGTGTTCAAAAAGGGGCATTAAATGCAAATAATTTGATATTAAATGATTTTAGACATTAAGTGTAAAATCTTAGTCGATACCTAGTTGAATCATTACAAAAAATCTTTCATTGCAACAACTTCCCATTTTCGTCTTGCACAGATGCACTGCGTTGGCGAATAAAATATTCCCACACCAGACACTACAGAACAGAACTAACTTATAGGTCTGCTGATACTGGCACGTCATGACAGGGCTATTAGGAGTGTCGATCGTGAAAAAAATAGGAACTTTTAGTTTTGTGCGCCTCCGCCAACAAAAAAAAAAAGGAAGAAAAGAATAAAACCCGGATATGAATGGGTCTAATGATTATATTATCAAAACTCATTCAAATTATTGCATATCATTTTATCTTCAAAATTTGTGGTCAAATCATGAGACAGAGTAATAGTAGCTTAACTTTGGAGGAATAAAAATTATTCACTTTCCGGAAATGGAAGTGGCAGCTAAAGGCTTTTGTTTTTATATTAGTGTTAATAGTCTGGATCCCCCCCCCCCCCCACACACACACACAAATTAGCTTAAATTAACTTCAATTATTAAGAACAAAAAATCAAAATTTGAGGCAGTGCATTGTGTAGCGTTTTTTCTCACTTTATTTTGGGAAAATAAGGAAGTTGATAATTTGGCAAAAAGCCGAAAGGTTCAGCTCCCCTCCCCTCCGCCGGCGAAATTGTGCTCGTATAACCAATGTTACTACTAGTAATAAATGTATGAAGCATCAGTATAGTTAAGACTTAAGACCCCAATTTCATGAATTACTTTTACAAAAGATAATGGAGAGGGGAAGACCGGATAGATCGCCGTTTTTTGGTGTAACGCCTGCCATGCATAATTATGGAAAAGGGCGCAAAACAGCATTGGATAACGTAAATAACCGACGCATTTTGTGTATAAACAAATGGGAGAACCTGACCCAGACCACATCCGTGTAGCCAGGGGGACGATGGGTGTGGTCGCCCCCAAAACGCAAAAAAAAAAGGAAAAGAAAAAACATGAAGAAAAAAAGGAGTAAAAAAGACAAGAAGGTGAGGAAAAGAAAGAAGAGAAGAAGTAGAAACGTCGATGCTTCGATAATACACAAAGCGCGTCACAGAATCGGTATAGCATGCATTGCACACACATAATAATTATGCATCATACACAATTTACGGTACCGCGTACGGTATATAGGGAGCTTTAGATTTTAGACGCGCGGACGTTCAAAGAGAAAAAAACGTGATCTGAGTGTGCGCAGTAACTTGATCCGCGCTACTGCGCACGCTCAGATCGTGTTTTTGTCTCTTTGAACGTCCGCGCGTCTAAAATCTAAAGCTCCCTAATACCGGTAAACGGTGAACATTATGCGCAATGTATCTTCGCGATTCGGCCAGAAAGCAAAGCAGGGAAGAGAGAGAGAGAGAGAAAGAAAATGAACACAAAAGAAAGGAAAGGCGGAATTCAAAACGGAAATAAAAGCGGTAAAGACAGCTTTTGTTTCATTTTTTTTAACATCTAAACATTGTTGAAGAGGGGTGTTGAACAGCTCAAACACCTCCCTTTTGCCCAAGGGAGGTGTTTGAACACCTCAAACACCCCCATTTCGGCAAAGGGGGGTGTTTGAACACCCAAAACACCCCCCCTCGCTACGCCCTTGGTTGTTGTGGTATATGTTTGTTTGTTTTTTGACGAAATAAAAGCATTGATGAAAAAAGGTAAGCACGGCTTAGAAAACAATGAATATACAGAGAAAATTAGGTCTTCAGACAGGAAAAATTACTTTGTTCTGAGGAGACTTTGTTACATCGTGTCGTACATGACAGCAAAATGCCTACCAGCTGTAGGCTTTATACTCATGTGAAAAGCTGGATATGGAGGAGCAACTTACACAAAGTCTCAATCTCTTCATTTGGTTGAGACCTAATTTCAGGTTTCTAACATTTTTGGTGAGATAATGATAAACCTCTGATGAAATATGAGAGAGCATGTAATTCCATGAGGAATTCAACATTTATTTTATGAAAATTGGTTTTGAAATGGTCGAGATATATCCAAAACAGAACGATTCTAATAAAGTGTGGGACCCACACTTTATTATGATCGCTTTGCTCCACTTTGTTCTTGGATGTTTCAGTAGTTCCAAACTCGATTTTCATCAAATAAACTTTGAATTCCTCTTAAAACGGTATGCTCTGTAGTGTTTTCTTGGTACCTCGCAAAAACTTGAAAGCTCAATTCTCATCTCCACCAATACTGTACTATCCCTTTTTAACCTAACCTTGCAAGGCCTTCATAGGTTCAAAAAGATAAGTCTCCTTTTGAAATACTTTGTCTTAAGTTATGGGAGTTAAAATGGTAAAAGCGTGCTAGTGTTCTTTGTTGTATCACCATCATCAAATTACTAATGTAATTAGTAGGCTTATTACAAATCAATTCATGCATATCATTATGTTTGCTAGATAGAAATGATACAGACTTTTAGAATATCATATGTGGGTATCAAATATGTTTAAATAATCATCATGATGCTATTTCAGACACGGATGCTATTGTTTAAACATACAGTGTGTATTCTTAAGAATCGAATTACGAATGCACACATCACAAATCACACACATATACATGCACATACACCCCTGATATGTTCTACACACATAGAGTAAATATAAAAAGAAAATGTGATAGATAATAAAGACTTCAGTGTGTATGAGTTTACAATCCACAGGCCGCCGGAAACGGAGGAGAGGGGGGGGGGGGGGCTCGCCCCCCTCCCCCCCCCCACACACACTTTTTTTTTTTTTTGCACAACACATGAGAATACATATAGGGTGTAACCACTTTGTACCCCCACACTTTTTTGTGTGTGTTTTTATGTACCCTGGAAGAGGTAAGCTTTTGGCGAATGCAAGTTGTACCAGAACGATTTTTTTTTTTTCTTCCAGCCAATGAAGTGGGAACGTGGTAAGGCCTTTTTTTCATCACCTGAAGAAACCCGGAAGTGGAATAAGTGGAATCTGAAAGTTGTGCTGAAGTCTTTTTTTTTCCCTTCTTGTTGGCTGATGAAGCCCGGAAGTGGCATCATTAATATAAACTGTCCCTCCTCCTACTTTTAATAACGTGGCGCCGACCGTGTGCAATATTTTGAAATTCACAACATTTTGCATTATATCTTAAAGGTATTTATGTACGAGCAGTTTTGTCTTTTTTGTGTGTCTGTATTGCATAATAATGTTTGTAGCTTGTTTCTTTTTTGTTTGTTTTTTTTTTACTCTGTTAAATTCACATTGTTTTATTCATACGATTTCTATCACTAAAGAAAGTGAGTTATGTATTAGACACCTACGTTATTCTTTTTTGTAGTTTGGTTTTTTTTTAGGTGTAGGCCTATAATTAGAATAAAAGCATATCTTCAACAAGGCAGATGGATCCAAATTATGTCTTGAAGTTTATATGTCATTTTCCAGGGATTGACAATTACAGTGGAAGTGAAAACTTACAATTCTGGAAAAATATTTCCGGCATCTTATAACAACAAATTATTTTTGAATCGTGAAAAGCGCAGCTCTCATCCTTGTAGGAGGACAGGATCCCCGTAAATACTACCAAGCTCATTCCAATTTGCAATGATTACTGTCGTGTTTATAAATGGGCTCGGCCCACTTCCGTATTTTACGCTGCTTCCTCTTCAAAATTCGTTCTTCCATTATGCGAAGGCACTCTGAGCATTGAATTACGGAGTCAACGGACAGAGTCTCTCTCATCCTCCTGGCGGTGTGTCTTCTTTTGGCCGACAGCTGTACAGATATCCACGCACGCCGCGCCCATCAATCCAGGCAAACTACCGTTACGTACTGTACGTACGTGAGATCGCGTGGCACATATACACACACGTTTTATCAACCATATCCAGCCAGAGTTACATGCTTACAGTATACAGTACACATAATAAGAGCACAGTGGGCAGTCCAGTGCAGTGTATGCCGTGCCGTGAAGAAGTCGTGTCTCTTTCTATAGGCAAAACAAGCGAAACGGTGGAAAAATGTCGGGGAGATTTGTAAGAGACAGCAAGCTCCGGAATGTCTTCGGACAGGCTTTCAAAAAGGACCTCTGTTTCGAGTCCATTCAAGTGTCCAAACACCAGAATGTCGGCATGTGCTGTGCAGTCAACACCAAGTTCCTGGCCGTCGTAACAGAATCTGGAGGTGGCGGCACTTTCCTCGTACTTCCGCACGATAAGGCAAGTAAAGTTAACAATAATTCACTAGGCTCTAACGTTAGGCCCTTTTACCTGATTACTTTATAACTTAGTACGCGTACGATACTGTTAAAACTGCCAAAATCCGTGTCGTGGGAAAATCTAAGGAGGTTACAAGGTGGAAAAAAGTAGGATGACTTCTGGTTTCATTTGTTTCATCACACGTGCTGAAGTGAATGTTTCTCGCCTTCTCGGTATTAATTTCCTCCATGATCCAGAACATTGACACTCACTTGCTCACTGACTTAAATTTAGGTGCCTACTCTGTACCACTGTCTAGCGCTAACGTTAAACTGAACTCTATCTTCCCATCCTTGAACCCTTTTTTGTTTTCCCTCCATTGAAAGTCCAAGGACGAAGGACAAGGAGTTGACTAATGTTAAAATTTACTGTAAAAGTGGTTTCTTTCGCGTACAGAAACTTTCATGGTTTCCATCGGTGCAGACTTTTTCATATGTGTTTAAATTCGCGGTCGGTAATGATAGCGTTGTACAAGCGACGAGTTCAAAACATTTTCGCGTGATGTTAAATTCGCGGTTCAACCTCAGAGCGTGAAAAGCGCGAAAATAAAACCACCGCGAAAGAAACCACTTTTACAGTATACTACTGGCCTGCATAGCCATAGGCTAGGTCTAGGTTCTACTCTTAATCTAGATCTAGTACTGATGACATGTTGTGTCTCTAGACTATATTAACACTAACAGTAAGGTAGGTACTTCATGATTATGAAGCCGAAGGTGCATCGGCAATCCAGGCCAGGACAGGGGTTTATACGGTGTAGTTACACTATGCCCATGGACCACACAGAGTTTTGACCTCAAAATTACATTAGAAAACCTCCTCTATACAGCAATTGTGCACTTTATGGCCCTATATCAGATACTTTTCGATTGGGTGAACAAGAACGATGTGGTGCCAACTGCAGGCGTATCTCAATCAAGGTGTCGCCACATCCCCACGCACGTTGAGCCGCTGCTGATAAACTTTTCGATTTCAGGCATCACGTCTTGTGATGTGTGCAGTACATACAATTGTAGGCTACCTGTGCAGATGGTGCATGATGTGGAATTTGTGACTTTTTTTGTTTACTTTTGATATTGACTTTGTCTTTGACTAGATGCCGAATTAAATATCCTCCCATGGGATAAACTACAACTACATGTACAGCTGTATGTGGATTATAAAACGTGATGCAAAGTAATACAATGCACTGTGCCAGGCCAAGCACTGAAACGTGATTGCATGTACAGCATCTCGTGTAAATGCATGTGTGGGACTATGGTATGCAGTTGCAAATTGCAGGACAGTGAAAGCAGACAAAGTAGGTACCAGAGGCTGTAGTTTGTATGTCAGCTGTGCTGCTGTGACGTATCAGGATCATAAACTCTCATGTAATTGAAAATTTTATTAATGTTCTCTTTAAAAAAAAAAATTGGAAAGACAGGTGAATTGAGCACTGATTTGCTGAGAGTCATCACGATCTTTTGCATGATTTCGTCTATCGAGAGAGGAGTGTGACGTCATAGATAAGGCGGTGTGAGTGCAGAGCGAGTGAATTTGGGTGGACAGTGATAACCGGGGTGAACGCCTTCGAAAATTAGGTGTGTAGCAAGTACGCTGTACGTAAAAATTACATCATGTCACGGTGACGCCGGTGTCAACGTGCAAATCAAAAAGTGCCTATTATTGGTAGTGTCTCATTCCCTGCACTAATGCCATGAACCACCCCGCACTGAGCAACTGGCGAGCTTCTCTTGCTGTATGGAACAAACGCCGTTTGACTAGTGATAAGGTCACTTAAAGCCCGCCTCACTCACTGCGCTTTCCAGCTGTGCAATTGCGACATCACACGCCTTTGCTCTTCACTGTGACAGGATTGTGGAGCTTTACATTTGTAAGGTTACATCGCAGAAAATTGCCATGATCATGGCGCAAAATGTGAGAAAGTTGGCATTAAGTCATTTCTGAACATCCTGGGGCCCGTTTCATAAAACATGTCATCAGTGACAACTGCCACATTTCTATGACAAATTTGCTCTCAGCCAATCAGATGCAAGGATTTCAGTAGCTTGTCACATCTATGACAACTTGTCACTGATGACAAGTTTTATGAAACGGGCCCCAGCTAGCCACAACAGTTACGTGAATATCTATATGCCTCTGTCATCCATCCCGACCCCATCACAAATTGCGCAAACCACCCATGCGGTGCGGGCGAGGCTTGTGTACAACGTATGTGATACACAGCCCTGTGGCTGTACAGTGTTTGCTTTGCACGGTGTCTGGTTGGGGCCGATCAGGCGAGTAAATAGTTCTGTGTAGAGGATGATAAGCACAGCAAAGTGATGAATCTGGATTTTTTTGTCATTATTTCACAGAATAATGTCACCAAGGCGGTTAATAGACATAACGTCCTCTGCGATCAGATTAAGTATTGATCTCCTGCTTGAGATTGCATGAGAGGCCATCATTTACAACTTGACAAATAGTGTGCCCAGTCCAAGCACAGTGAAATCTTGTGGGTCTACCATTCACTTTTCTCGCACATCACAAGCAAGAGCTACCATGATCTGCATGTATGTGAACCTGCATTGAAAGTGAAAGTTCTTCATTGTTCCGGAAAGCTATTCTACACTTTTGTACCATAGATCTGCTGGCTGCGTTTACACCACGTTCCCAGCACCCACGACTGCAGTCACATTTCAGACACCATGGACAAAACTTGATGGATGTGAGACAACGCACAGGGACAGGTTGGGCAAACGTGACAGGCTGTGATTGCAGTGGATGCCGTGTCAGATTTTTACACTGTCAGAAAATTTGCCACGGCAGTCCCAGTGCTATTAATGAGAAACCTTGTAGGCCATAATAAAATGGGGTAAACGCAACAAAATGTGACAGCACGTAATGGGCAGTAACAATAACTTGGATGGAAAATATTGTGTAACCCTAGCCTGACCAAATGTCGTAAGAACAGTGTCTGATAGCGACGTGTTCATCAGAGCAAGGGCCGGAATGAACAAGACTGGAATACAGAGGTGAAAAAACAGAAGGATTATCTCATCCACAAATATGTGGTGCCCTATGTTTTGGGCAAACAGGGCTGCTGTGGCCACCGGAAACATGGTGTAAATGTGGCATTAAGGTATGGAAGCTATCCTGCACCAAACACGAAAAGATCCCCCCCCCCAAAAAAAAATAATAATAATAAATAAATAAATAAATAAATAAATAGATAAATAAATAAATATGATATAAAAATAATATAAAAATAAATAAAGTAAAATTAAATGGATTATAATAATAATAATAATGATAATAATAATAATAATAATAATAATAATAATAATAATAATAACAATAATAATAATGATAATAATAAAATGAAAATGTGTTTGTAAATTGTTCAGTTCACTCAACAAGTGCTAGTTACTATAAAACAGAGCTTAGGGTTCAGGTTAGGGTCAGGCATCAGAACTTGGCTTGGACTGTAGAGTTTGTATGTCATCAGGCCAGTTTTTATGTGAAAGGGCATTTAAAATTCCCATCAACGTGTATTACAGTAGTAAATACTGTACAAAGGTACTATCATTTTCATGTGGTTTAAGTGAAGTGAAAGCAATTTGCCACTAGAAGTAGTTAAATGCTGCTCGAGGGGTGCTGTCCCCTAAATTAAAGGTTCTGTTTACCTTTGGGAGCAGTGATTTCAAAAATGTTCAAGATATCATTGATGCATATTCAAAACAGCTGTATCCGTAGGTCTGTTGTGTCACATACTGTAACATCCTACCATACAATTTTCGCAATAAAGCCTAAAATATTTATAAGGAGGTTATCAGTGTTTTTCTCAATAAACCATAACTGTAGATGGTTTAGTTTGGAAACATTCTTATTATAACTATTGTTCACAGTTTGTGTATTTACCTATGTAACAACACTTCACATCGATTGTGTTTGCCGTTATGCTGTTTTCCCATCTTTGTCGTTTCATACAGTATTATCTGCACAAGATGAAATGCATGCCAGTTGGAAGTGTGCCTATTTTGTTGTTCGAAGATGCTATCTAGACTGCAGACAGCAAGGTTTTCTTCTGTGTAGGTTGTATTCCAGGACAATGTTTTATGAATGTTGTCAGCCTTGACAAGTTGTTAGCCTCTGACAATCACTATGGCAACATTCTGTGACCAGAGCTTCTCAGCCAATCAAAACCAAGGATTTTGCTGAAATTGTCAGAGACTGACAACTTTCATGAAGTGGTGCCCAGGTCCCATTTGTACACATGTACATTGTGGGGAAGCCAATAGCGGGTACTGTGTGTTGGTAAAAAATGCGATGTACATGTACATGTTTGTTACAGAGCAAGTTGTTCACTTCCCGATGAAGGGGGACCGGCTGTAAAAGCTTCAAGGATTAACAAGCACCGGAGGGTTTACAGAGAGTCACACCCCTGCCACTGATACCCTTGAACCCTCCCCCCCCCCCCTCCACTTCCTGCTTATAGGTGGGACTAAAGGCTGAACTAAATGTGTGAATAATGTATGTATTTAAACATACATTTTACAGATAGTATGGCCATGTTGGAAGTGAATGCAAGTTCAACTACATTGTATTTGTAAGCTTGACTTTGATCATATTGAGTAGAAATCATCCAGTTGAAAGGCTTCAAGATACAGAGCTCTGTGCCTACACATTCTAAAATTAAGCGATACAACTGAAAACACCTCTTGACCCCACTACGCTGGCTTCACAAGTTTGAACTCAACTTAGCTTTTCGACTTCAAACGAAAAAACAAAAAGCTGTGATCAGCATCACTTGAGTTTTTAAACCTGTGTGCAAACAAGTCCTCTACACATCTGAAACCTCTCAGTTTCTGAATTAATTAATGTCATGGAAGCAGATACAGTATACGCCGAATATTTCGCGAGGTTTTTACTTTCGCGATTTCCGTGAGTCAGGTGCTTTTTGCGAAATTATAGACATGCAAAAATATTGACTCTGATTCCGATGTGGATGTGACGTACGCGTGTACATTTCTCCGTTCAGTACAAGACTCCACGATCGCGAATTTAACCATTCGCAAAATTGTCGAGAATTCCTGATTTACAAAAATTTAGACTAGCGATATACACTGTAATGGCATTTACAGTAAGCTCTGACCTTTTAATAGCTGGGTCATTCCATGGGGTTGGGTCTTCTCTAGGTTTTCATGTTGTGTAGGGAATAAAAGTCATATTCTGAAAAATTTATCAAATAAATGTCTGTGGTTTGCAGTTATTCTTGGAGAGAAATGTGTGAAGAATTATTTGATGAAAAAAAAAACAAGCCTGTGTACAAATGTATTTTGTCTATGACTGTTTCACTAATGATGTCCCATGGTTTTTTGTGGTTTATGTTGTGACATAAATATATGCCATTTTCATGGCAATGTAAAACAGGAATATACAACCTTTCAGCATTATGCCTATCATAATTAAGAGAGGCAAGGTGACTTCTACAAAGACTATAAGGCACATAAACATTTGTAACAAAATAAGAACACCAGAGCATCTTCAAGCAACCTCATACCTATGTTACAAACGATGTCCATGGCAATTTTTGTTGTAACATAGGTATAGCATGGTTTTACATACACTTCCAATCATAATATGATTAGAAACTTTATTTCTATAATGAGATTTATATTTCAGGAGTATTCTTATCCAAAAATTAGCATCAAAATCCTCCAAATAAACGAGAAAATACGGAACATATCACTGTACTTCAGTGCGATGTCCGGCCTCTTCGTGTAACGTAGGTAAGGAAAGACGCGTCTCGCGATAAAAAGAAGAGCTACTAACTTCAGCAATCGTATTCATGTCACTGGCAGTCCTCCCCCAATGGCAGAAAAACTACTCACAGCCAATATACACCTACCTGGACAGCGCAAGATCTTTTTTTCTGCCGTTGTCCATGTAACGTAGGTACAGGAGTTTTAATGTTTCTGATGTCAATTGGTAAGCTTTTACGCTATTTTACGAAAATAATAACATTTGTCATATTCTGTAACTCTATTAGAGGAAAAAAAACGACATCTAAACCTCTGAACTGGCCAAAAATACGGTGGACGATGATACTGTAGTCCCACATACTGAGATATTTGTTACAGGTTCATGTTCATAATTTTGATTGCCAAATTTTCTGTCCATGCCGGTCTCTGCAAAAGGAGCATATATTCCTCTCTTAGAAAAGCATACAAAAGTATATCAGTGTATCTTCACTGCAATATAAAATTGTTTTACCTCCCGATTATTGTGAATTTTTGGACCCTTTTGTCATTAGGTATCTACCAAGGTAGACGTGCTAGAGTTAGTATTAATCACTATATACTAGTTGGAAAACGTAGATGTCCAGACTGCATCTGAACTAGAGAAATAGAGTTTGCCTTATTTTGCTGGTGATATTGAGGGAACTAGGAGCTGTGAAATTCTTTCTCTTTAACAGATTTACTTCGAAAATGTCAATGTTTTCCTTCCAAGATTTCACTGACCTGTTAGATGCTCTGATGAAGTTGTTAACATTTCACAAGGATTCACCATTTCCATTCCATGTTCACCCACTGTGAAGTCTCAAAGCTAAAATGCCAGTGTCCTTTTCAGTTTGGGTGGGTAGTGGGTAGGAAAGGCTTCAATAAAATTATGAACCCCAATCAAAATTGGACTATTATTGCTCTACACTATCATTCAAAAAGAGGGCGACAATTTCGATGGGGGATGAATGTGTAGGGCCTAGTATTATTTTGGGAGTCTATTAAGGACCATAACCGTAAGCGTAACCCTGACCCTAGCCCTAACCTTAGCTAGGACACTGGGGGCAGCGACCTGCCCTTCCTAGCTTACATCTGAAAACAAGTTTTTAGCATAGAGTATGAAAATGATATTTTCCTATGTTTTACATGCTATATTATTATTATTGATATTTACATCATTTTAAACATAACCCATTTTTTTTTCAATTTTGGTGGGAGGTACACATGGAACTCTAGCTAATGGGTATGCCAAGAGGTAGAAATGTAAGCAAAATTGTTAAAATTATTTAATTCCATTCATAAACACACAGATACATCCACAGGAATATATAGTCAACCCTGACAAAAATTTTCTTTTAATTTTTTTATTCTATTTCTCTTTACACCTTTTGTTAAGTTTGTTGATGAATCTGCCATGGCTCCTCCTCTGCCACCGCTACGTGTTAAACTACATGAAAGAGTGAAAAGGACACATCCACAGCACTCCCCAAACAGAGAGGAAGCCGACAAAGCAACACCCAAGAAGAGCATATGTAACAGACTAGACGAAAAGAAAACTGCACAGAGGGAAAATGGACAGAAGAAAAACAAAAATCGAGGGCTAAATGGACATGGGACAAAAGAGCAGAAATTAATTTCAAACAAAGAACATGGAGAAGACAAGAAGACTTGTCTGATTTCTCTTTATTAGTTTTCTTAATTAGTTGACAACTAGTTGATGATGTTGTTAGTGTATATTAGGTCAAATTGTGTAAAGCTTCACTTTCCTCTTCTTCTGATTAAGTCTGCCTTCTTTCATACCAGAGTTACAAAGAATTGAAGTCTGTGTAACATAGGTATTGTTCCACAGGTGTGCAGTAGATATAATTCCAAAGAACTGTTACAATAGTGTTATTTGTGGGAACATACATAAAGTCTATATGTGTAGGTTTTAACATCTCACACCACAATAAAGGAAATCAGTTGATATGTCGTAGTGTACCAATGTTACAAAGACATACTGTCTGTGTAACATAGGTAGTACACCGTGGGCGAGGTTGTTGTCTGAAAACCCCTGATTATAACAATAAAATCATGTTTTCACTTGAATACCCATGCAAATCACTTGCTTTAATTGTGGTGCTTTTAAGAATATTGTCATTGTGTCACTCTTGATGAAAAAGTTAAACCTTTGATTGAAATTGTTAATGGTTTGTAGAAAAAAACATGTTAATAAAAGTTGCTTGCAGTTGACATCAGAACATACAATCTTACTAATAATGATCTCATGCGCCTGTTAAATAACATGTTGATGTGCTATGGATGAAAAAAACGTGGATGTGTTCATTGTTATCATTTCAGAACACAAAATTATGAAGGATGTCAACAAATGAAGTCCGTGTAACATAGGTATTTTGCCATACCTGTTTACCCATGCTGACTGAAAGTGTGCGAAGTAATAAACAGATTTCTAGTGGAATAAGTTGAAGAATGGGAGTAACAAATCAGGGGGAAAAAGGAAATTTCAATTTACCCAACTTGAATTTTCAACTTGTATGTCACAATTTCAGTCCCAACCCCATGGAATTACCCAGCTACGTGTACAGAGTATTCTCTGATTTTGAGACCGTATATAAAGTACCCTGTGCTAGATTACGTTGTACATTCTCTGGAAGTCACACTGGCTTTGCTGATTTATGCTTTGTGTGTTTGTGTGTTTTGTTTGTCATCCGGAATTGATTATGCAGGTACTATCCTACACACACTTACCTTGTACATGGCTACAATGTAGAACAACAACTAGAGCTATAAAACTTCCTGCTCATCCCCAGTAAACACAGCTCAATTTAACCCCTGGCCTGTTCACACCCAATTTGTCTGATGGTCATACAGCACTACTGTAGTTGTTGGTCAACTGCAAGAAACTTTCTTTGAGTTCTACAGTGAAGCCCTCTGAGAGCACAGACCTCCGCCAAGCAGCTCATTTCCACCACTGATCTTGTTCTCCAAATGAGATTAGTGATTTCCACTCATTGTATTCATGCTGAAATTCGCCCGATTTCCCAATATAGAAGTGTTTTTGTTACAAAGTATGTCATCAGTTTCCAATGCACGGCCCCTCACCTTGTAGGCCGAACAGAAACTAGAGCATGCACGTCAGTGTGCGTGGGCAAACCTCAAATTATACATTACGCATCTTGAACTCCAAAGTTGATTGACCCTACTTGCCAAAATATCATAAATCCTTCATAAAATCCATAAGATATATACCGGATCACTACCAAAATTTAATCGTCTATTCCTTAAATGTCATTCTCAGCCTTTCCTACAAGTCTCATCCAAATCTGTACACAACTTTTTGAGTTATTTTGGAGACAAACAAACAAGCGAACAAACCAAATAAATGAAAATGAAAACATACCCTCCTCCCATCGCAGAGGTAATGCTGACGGCCAGTTGATGTACTACAGTAAATCAAAATTGACCTTCAGTGAGCACATACAGTAGAAGGGTTCAGCCTGTAGAGCCCCTACAGATTTAAAAAAAAGAAAAGTGTTCTAAAATTGAAGCAGAAACTTTGAATATTGAAGGAGGTGCTCATTTTACAACCGCACAGTTCTTTAACCATCTTGGTACTGATGCATCAAAATGTCACTTTATACTGGGTACACTGTACACAAGTTGCCCACAGGACTGAGAGGGTTAAAGGCAGCATGCCATTCATACAGAACATACAGTACATTGTATGAGTCTGCGAACTTCAAACCAATCCTTGCGCAAATGCTATGTCATAATGATGTATAATGAGTATGTTGAAGCCTGTATTAAGGTAAAAGGAATGTTCTGCATCATACTTTATTGCGCATTGTGGAATTATTGCTCATAGCTCGAACCTTCATCAAGACCACTGGCACTACCATTGATGACAATTGCCATATGTGCCAATTTCTACCACAAGTTACATACACTGTACGTTGTACATTGTAGGTTACTACATGTACATGTACGTAGTAAGCAGCACTGTATACTGCACAAGTGAGTCGTACACTTTAGACCCCGTGTACAGTGCGGGGCTGGGCCGCGGCTGGGCCGCGGCCGAGTCCGCCTTCATTTCAGTGTAAACGCTCAGTAAAAGGCCAAATGCGGCGCCAAAATTGGCCGCGCATTTGGCCACGCTCTTGAGGTGGTCTCGGCCGAGCCCGGCCTTTTCTCAGTGTAAACGCAAACTGGGCCAAATGCGTGGCCAATTTTAGTCTGGCTTCCAGACCCTCTGCCCGTACTATTTCGCTATTCAGGATATTAAACTGGTATAGTTTCAGGTGGTTTTGTCCTACAAAAGATTTTTCCTTCGGCAAAGGCCTTTGCCCGAACGGCGACTTCGTCACCACAGAATCCAGTTGGCAAAGGGTCTGAAAACCAGACTATACCTAATTGCATTTGTTTACAAGCAGAGCGCCACTACGACAAAACATTGAAAGGTTTGAATGAAAAGCCCGGGCCGAGCCCCGCACTGTAAATGGACAGAATTGCGGGGCTCAGCCCCGCAATTGAGGCCGGGCTCGGCCGCGGCTCGGTCCAGCCCAGCACTGTAAACGGGGTCTTACTCAATCCTGAAGCTCATCATCAAATTGATGTCAAGATGATCCATACTGTTACCAAGATGCTCTTCCTATTTTAAAAACCCTCCTGTTATTTTTTTTCTTCTTCTTCTTCTTCTTCTTCTTTTTTCTGATTCTTTCCTCAAAGGGGCGTGGGATAATTTGCATCATTGTCATTCCATGTTTTCTTGGAGTATTGTCATCTGTAGCCAAGGAAGTGGTTGGTTCACTGTCCCAGTCGGGCCAAGGGGGGCGACGTGTTAATTGCTGTTGCGGTGATCTCGAGTGTCATGTTGGGGCGTGAGATCTCCCCCTTACCCCCCTCCCCCCTCCTTCAGGAGTGGCCGGTGAATCATCCTCAATGGATCAATTTGTGGTTTGATCTTCTGGGTTAATTTCCCCCCAAAGTGTGTGTACGATACCAGGCTCCTACGGCTGCAAAGAGCATTGATTGTACAAAATTTAACTGGGCACAAGCATGTGAGAGGATTATTTTTACACTGATAAAATCATCACGGTAAAGAGTGAGAATCTCGTTGAATATTCAGCTGTGTGGTACAGTACATGTAGTGACACATGTCTGCAGTGCTATGCCGGGTGGTTTTTGGAATAGGGTGGTACCCACATTCTCATGCTACACGAATTTGATTCATCGTTCCTTAAAATTAAAAACAATGGGCAATGCTCATACTTGGTTTACTTCTCGAGTTTGTTACTATGGAGAATGTTTCATGGAGAATGCAATAATAGGCATTAAACTACAAAAGACAATAATGATCAAGGTATCATCATATGAAATGATTTTCCACAATCATAATTTATTTTTTTAAAAGATAGGAGAGAAAAGGCTATTGAAGCGAGATCCACAGCTTTAAGCTGTTGCGGTTTATCAAATTGTATGGAATGAACATACAATGTAAAATGTACAATGTATTTCTTTATATACGCTGTAGGCCTGTTACGTAGCCTATATTAAAACAAATATAATTTTTTTTTTTTTTTTTTGGATAGGTTGAGCAATAAGCTGATACTGTACAGTGTACATTGTACACTGTATTCTCACTTGAAAGTAAAATGGAACACAGAATCAAAGATCCATATCAGAAGAAGTCATGTCCAGCCTGGAATTAAGGATCCTTGAGGCAAATTCAGGGAATACTGTACATTTTACATGGAGTGCTTGGAGAAAGTAATATTTTGAAAGGGAGATGCAGCATAACTTTAGTGGGATAGCACTGTGTGTCTTATCGGCATAATGGGGAGAGTAGAGTTTGTTATCAAGTGTACATGTACAATACCTTGGAATATTGCATACATTGTACTTCCCTTCAAGAATATGTGTTGTTGTTGTTGTTGTCATAGATCGTTATCAGTTACAAACGTACCTACAGAAAAAGAAAAGAATACTTGAGCTCCAATGTAACCTTACTTGATACAAATCTATGAAAGAATGTAAGGCATACATGTATATTGTAGTCCTTGAAAGTGTGTGTAGATTAGGAAGAATTTTCTGCCAAGAACTTCCCCCTGGGACTATGTGTCTGGCTAGATGTGAAGACTGTCTAGTCATGTGGTATCACGCTGCAGTGACACAAATCCCCGGCTCCACGCTCCAGACTTGTCTCCTTAGAGAGGCAACGCAGGCGCTGCTACGCCGCGGCCCGCTTTTATCACACGTGCCATGATCACTGCCCGTGCCATTATGCCAATGTCGGGGTTGTGTATCTTCAATGTAAAATATCATATGTTCGTAGTACATTCAGTTCATGTACATAGGCCCTATACTGTACAGAGTGTACAGTGTATAGTGGGCCTTGTGAATAAATTATTAAAAAAGGAACTACAATGTTATGATTGAATTTGTTGCCTCATGGGTATAAACTGTCTACAAGACACTTCCTTTATATGGATGACAGAAAATTGGTTTGAAAGTGGCTGAGACATCATAATGAAAGATGGGACTCACCTGTCATTGGCACCTCTTTGTTTCACTTTGTTTTTTGATATCTCAGACATTTCAACATCAAATAAACTTTTGAATTCCTCGTTTATAATAATTGTATGATCAATATTTTGTAAGTGGTTTTGTACTTATAGATCATAAAATAAAGTTATAAACTGAATCCCCATCTCAACCAGAACATTACCATCTGTTCATTAGGTGTGTGAATTGGTGCTTCCTTACATCCAGAACTTCTGCATTATTCTATAGGCCTACACTGTACAGTGTAGCTCTTAAATGGAGTATTTTTTGCATCTTTATAGAGAGAAAACAGTGCCAGGATATAATATTAGCATCTTTGCTTGGCCCATTTCACGTGGACCTCAAAACCCCCAAGATCCCTCTGCCTGTCGGACCTGTTTGTACAACATAAATTGTACTCTGAATCAAGCTGGCTTTACCATTCTTTCATTGAAAAATGACAATTTGGATATTAATTCTATAACCGCAAGTGCTATCAAATCAACCGTCCTGTGCCAGTGCTTACATAGAAACTGAAAGCATCTCAAACCAGTGCTGTTTTCTTAGTTTTAATAACTTGTTTGCTCTGCGAAATCTTCCCCACTTCAAGTATGAATGTACTAGAGCTGTGATTGTAGGCCAGACATTATATACACATTTCCCATCAAAGAATTTGGAGCTGTCTGTCATTTGCAAGCCTTTTGAATTCGTCAAAGTTTGATTACAATGTAACTTTTGGTGCAGAAAATTAATGTGCGATTGTTGTGTGATTCAATAGCAGGAAGAGAAAAGAGGAAATACTAGAAATGCCTTTTTAAAATAGCATGACTTCTCCTGGATGTCACAACCATGTATTGATAAAGACACAGAGCTACAGTATATAGCATTCATAATGTCAAGTGAATACACCAAATCAAAGTGATCCTTTTTACTACCTACATGTACACTCAATTTACGTTCAGGCTGTAATCCTTAACCTCTAGGATACTAGTAAGTTCCATGGGGAGCCAAGTGTCGCATGGTCGATTTTGATATAAAATCAGTCAATTCGTGACGAAATTAATTGACGCAGTTGAGGATTACCATCTGAACGTAACTCATGTGTGACATGTTCCAGCATTATTTCACAAGGAGCTCAAAATCTGTCCCAAATATGCAGCTTTGAATAAGTCTGAAATACTGTCTCCAGCTGCTGGATGCATCAATTTCTTTACACTAGTTTTGAATGTTGGATTTTTTTTTTTTGGCAATATTTTATTTGATCGCAACACCTTCAACGGTCATAGTTTTGTGTATAGCTGTTACAAATACTTATAAAATATAAGAGTGATATTGACTGTTTTATCTGTTCTCACCTGTCATTTTAAGTAGATTATAGTTTGACTTTTTTTTTTTAAGTCCTCAGTCTACTATGCAGATCTATGTTTATCTTTGTTTAGATTAATGATTAGGACTCAAATGGTATGTAACCAATCTGTCGACAGACTATAGGATTGTTTGTTTTGTTGCTAGCAACGTAAACATCGACCAGCACACAGAAACACACACAAAAACACACACACACACCCAGACATTCCAATCATTAGCAGTGTAGCAGTTGAAGATTTTGTCAAATACATGAGACAAATATCCAGCCGCAAAGTTGCCGGCCTGTACTTGTAGTAAATGCTGTGAAGCACATTGGTCTACAATACCACTACCAGGAAGTGCTTCCCTCTTTCCCTGCTAGAAGTGTTGCCCGTACTTATGTGAGTCCTATGCAAAGTGACGCCCTGTCCACAGTTCTAAGGGTAGAATCTCTTCTCCATTTTTCTTTTTTCTTTCTGAGAGGGCATTTCCTGCTTGATAATTCATGGACGTTGGACTGGTGTTGCAGTTTAAAAGTCGGTGTACTGTTACACCGCTTCATGCTCATCGTTCACAGCATGTGAATTTTGATCTCAATGAGAGCTCACAGTCCAGTTTACTGGAATCATAAAAATTTTATTCAAATCAACCATCAATAATCCATCATGGAACAATTATTCTTTTCAGTGCAGTCAGACTTGTGCTGATAAGAGCTTTTTCAATTTTTAATGCCCACTTCCTCCAAAGTGTAACATCATGTCCATGGCAACCCCAGAATTTACTCTTGAAACAAGCCTCCTCCAGAAATGGCAACAGCCATGGTGTAAGCAAAAAAGACAACAACAACAAACAAAACGAAACAAACAAACAAACAATAAAAAAAAGCCTCAAAAGTTTATTCACAGAAGTAGTGTAGAGTTGGAAGAAGTAAAATTGACTTGTGGCAGGCTCTGTAACAGCTATTATAATGCTTGTCCAAGAGTTAAGTCTTTAAAAAAAAAGTAGAAATCAGATGCTAGTGTATAACTTGTGTCTCAGATTTTATAGGAGATGGTACACAACTTTCATAATTACAGAGGAAATCCACCCAAAAATAAATAAGCTCCTAAAGAAAGAGAGAACAATTACCTACATGTACAGAACATTCCAAAACTGACCAAAAAAAAAATCAAGTAAAAGATAAGGAAGATATGACAATACGTTTTGAAATTTCACATCTTTTCCAAAAGCATTTCTTGTCCAGTCCTTGTAAATATCCAAATGAGCAAGTTTATGATGTCATGCCCTCACAATTTTCATGTACAAGTGTATGTTTAATACAACATGTGCCATCAAACAATCGATCAGGCGCAAGGTACGAATAGAGTGTGCGCTGATGGGCTTACAAACTCTTTTGTTATACATGTACATGTAGACACACCTGAATGGGGTCAGCGAAATTAAATATCATCTGAGATCAGCCCTTACTGCTTTGTACATCTTTATACGAGTTTTAAAGCAAAACAAGTGCATGCTACATTGGAGTATTAAAAAGGTAAATAATACTGCCATACATGCAGTTTTTCTACAGAAAGAAATAAAAAGATATTGATAGAAGAATCTCTAATCTTTTTATTAAAGCTATTTTTCTGGGCAGCACAACACAAATTAATATGAATTAATGCTACAAATGCAGGCACTGCTGTCTATTTTTGGAACCTGGTATACCAGATTCCTGTGAGGAAGGGGTTTGTGTTAAATCAGTAAACAAAATGGAAAAACAAAACAAAGGTCGTATATTTGCCTCTGTGCGTAGCCAGGATAAAATGACAACTTACTACCAGTATCTTGTACATTGTGGCGTAAAGTTAATCATGAAAGCCCAACTGCTGCTCTTACGGCCCACCATCAGAAAATTGATATGTTGTCTTCTTCGGACATCCTAAAACCCTACTTCAGAGTAACACACCCCTTGTTTATTCTCCTCTTGGTCCCGCATCAAGGGAATGTCCCGTGCTGTAGGATTTTTCCCTTCCGAAATCATAGTCTGGACACTTGCCCAGGCATTTCCCAATGTCCCCGCGAAGTTTGTGGGGTCCTGGGACAAAAGTGATCTTGTATTGGGTCAATTCCACGGAAAGGTTGCATTTTATGAAAATCAAACTATTGCCTATAGATGATTAATGAAGCTTAATTAGATGATCTGGTATTGTTTACTCAAAGCAGCCTTTCACAACGGATATTTTGATACCTCATTTGTGAACATCGATGAATGTGGAGTGGAGTTATGTCCGAAAAACCTTCATTTTTCATGAAAATTGCTAATTTTTACAGAATTTATGTATCATTTCTGATACACTATTATGACCATAATACAGCTTGTGTAATTCTCAGATGGCTTATTTTCTGAATGTTCTTTGGTCATAGATTGGTTTTATGATGTTCTAGAACTTGTTCCGGCATCAGTAAATATTATTCTCTAAATCTCAAAATGTGGTAGTTGATAGCGTCCCATAAGTCACGTTTTTGTGTCCCATCAGTCACACTGGTTTTCCCTATCCTGCTACTGTACCATTGAGTAGATATTCATACCCCTTGGCTCAGGGTGAGCACCAACCCTTTGCTACATTCAGGAAAGAAAATATCTTTCCAGAGACTCTGTGTGTAAGAATATTTCAGAACTTACTTTCACATGTGAAAAACGGTGGTCCTCAATGGTCCCATAAGTCACGACAGCAGTTTTTCGTTGCTGTACGTAATGCAATGATACTTTTCAAACTAAGTATGGTGTTTTCATAAACTGTGATATAATGGATCTAACCATGAACTGAGAAAAATGCATTTGATGCAACTATTTTCTCAAAATACTGGTTTGGAATTGCCAAAAATTGTCACTTTGTCCCATAAGTCACAATAGAATTGACCATTGGGCTCATTGACAGTGCCCAGATACTCTATTGTACTGTAAAAGTGGATGTTTTCGCAAGAGTAATTTTTCGCGCTCGTGATCGGCTGGATACGATGAATTTCCAGTGTTTTTAATTCCGCGGAATGAAGACATCATCTACAGAAATATATGGCTTGCAAAAATATTTGCCTGCTTTTATTTTTGCGCTAGTTTCTGGTTGCGCGGAATGCCTGAAAATTTCAGCATCGCGAAAAATTTCCACTTTTACAGTATTCATCAAATGTGCGCGTGCAAGAATTCTGGTGTCCGATGGCAGGGCTCATTCCATCAAGCCCTGATTGACCCCAGAGCTCAGGGACAGTGGAGAATGCAGTGTGAATGGTCAGTTGTAAAAAGAGAGTATTACCAACAGACTTCGTATGAGTATCTCCACAATGCAGGACCCAGTGTGAATTCAGGGTGGCTGTTCTATCAAATATTCCTGTATGTTCAGCATACAGTATACTTTGCCCATGTACACCGTTCATGAACACTTTTGGGAACTGACTTGAGTTACAATGATAGGGTTCCTTCCCATGTTCAGGTACAATACAAAGCAATTCATTTTAATTCGTAATTGAAATTATAATGATAATTAGAACAATTAAAATAAAAAAATTTATAACTCGATTATCCTCGCTTTGACCACCTGCCTGCATGTTTGCGTCCGCTAGACGTGGAACGTTTCAGCCATACGCCCCTGATGACCACCAAGTGTACAGTATATGCTGACTGTCTTTCTTGCTGCTACGTGTACTGTGCACCTTCTGAGTGGTGTTTCCGTTCACAGCATGGAATAAATTATTGAAAAACAAATTTTATCTAGATACAGAATACACACAAAGTTTATTTGATTCATTTTTATGGCTTTGTCCATAATAGGTTTAGTTTGGCCTGAAAATGCAATTCATATTACTTCAATTCTCTCACATTCTTTAATTCTCTCTTCCTTATCCCTTTTTCTTTAAATTGTACAATGTACACAACCATCTCGTTGTTGTTTTGGATATGGGGTAGGGGTAGCTTGTATTAGCAGTTACTGTAAAACACGATATATTCGCGGCACGAAAATTTTGCAAATTGGAGCCGACGGCCTTTCTGGCGACATTCTTGAATTTTTCGCAAATTGCCATTGGCATCCAACGCATAATGTGTAGGCAAGAACTTTTGCGTGCATTTTAATTTTGCAAATTTTGCCACTCGCGAAATTCACGAAATTAAAATGCACGGGAACGTTCGTTTTACAGTACTCTGAACATTGTTGTTGCTGCATAATCTCTTGAAAGCCTACAATGTAGCTCAGTACAATTGAGCATGCGTCTTTCAACAGCACTCTGCCCAGGATACTGTCCTACATTTCAATACCATGCTGAAGTGCATGTACAAATGTATAGACTGGCACTCAGTAAACAACGAGGGAGCCCTTCCCTCCCCCACCCCCCCCCCCCCTCCCATCCATGATGATGTGCAGATGATACATTGTTTGAGTCAGTTCATTGAACAGACAGCAAACAATACAAAGCTATCAAGATATATGTACAGCATGTATGTCCACTTCTAGAAATCTGGGAAACCTGTTTGCCATAGCTGCTAGGTCAAGCATAAAATGTTCTACTGTGAATTTTTGTGATGCAACTCATTCATATAACATGTACTGGATACGGCAAATATTTCGTGAAGTTTTTATTTTCGCAAATTTAAAGACACTGTATAAAAACATTGACTCTGAACCTGATGTGAATGTGATGCGCATGTATACATTTCTCCATTTAGTACTGTACTCCACAATCAAGGATTCAACCACTCTCGAAATCGTCGCAAAGTCCTGATTAGCAAAAATTTCGACTCGCTATTAAAATATATGGCATACAAACTTGTACTGTATGTACAGTAAAGTATACAATGTACAAACTGTAGACTCTCTAGTTTGTGTGGTATTCAAGTTAGTATGTGTACAATATGTACATGTACAGTACAAATGTACAAGAAATTTATGGATCATTACACTGTACAGTAGATGTACAATGTGCCTTTATAGCTCCACAGTCATCATCTGTTTTTCATTATGCATCAAACATAAAACTTTTAGCAATTTCATCTTCTTCTTCAGAACCCCATAAACCAATTTTGACCAAACTTGGCAGGTACAGAATGTACATGTAGCATTCCTAGAAGGACAGGATCTCAATTTGTGTTGGGGGGGGGGGGGGGCACATGTCCTTTGGGTCTTTTTTTTTTTTCAAATCCAATTCTTAAAATGCACATTAAATTGGTCAATACATTTAAATGGGTCTAGGGCAGTTACCTCCTGGGCAATTAATTACCCTGGACCCTTCCCCTGGCCTTAATCCTAATCCTTATCCTAATCCTAATCCCAAACCTAAATCTAACCCTAACCATAATCTTTATTCTAACCTTACCACTTTTAAACCAGTATTTAGCTGGGGGGTAATTGCCCGGACACGCGTTTGAATGATAATAATAATAATGATGATAATAATAGTGGCTACTTGTATAGCGCACAGGTCCGCTTTTCAGTGCTCATAGCGCTTCAAAAATGAAAAGATATCATATTTACATGCATATAAAAGATACATGGTATATTCAAACATTTCAACAAATAGGAAAATGGTAAACAAAAACAAATATATACCAAATAAAGAATACAACATATACCAATTAAAAATACAATATTGATCCAATATTAATGACATACAGCAATTACAGTCCTCACTATGAAAGGAACAGATAAGCATGTTTTGTGTGGGCAATTTATAGTTATGAGTCTTGACCAAAGTACTAGTGTGTGTGTGAATGAAAAATGCATGCAGAGTTAATGAATGAGGCCATTAGATATTGCATTGTTCTCATTCAGACAGGAGAGAGGAGAGTAGAGAAGGAGAGAAAGTAGAAGAGAGAGAGAGAAAAAGAGAGAGAGATAGATTAAGATAGATAGTGATAGAAAGGGAAAAGGAGAAAAAAAATATCTTAGTTTCAATTTCAGGAGTTCAGTTACATTTGTACAGTGTATCCAATAAGCCAGGCACTCACTTCACATAATGTGCGTGTGTGGTTGTGAAGTCCCACTTCTTGTAGCCATATTATCTTTGTGTGTGATAAATAAGTCGACGATTTTAAGAGGAAGTGCCAGTACCATGGGAATGAAGTGGAAGCTATCAGTGTAGTAACTATGCTGGCGTCATTTTTCAAACAGGTTATTACAGAAGCTCTGAATTGTCGCTTTATACTACATATCACTCGCACAGACCATGAGCTCTGTGAAAAGCAAAACCCGCTATTAGAATTACAAGGAAGGAAAAACACAACATACATGTAGCTTGCCAGAGAATCAGCACTACTGTTCAATGTGTGACAGATAAACTGGAGTCAATACCGTGACCATTCGGGGGTCATGCATAAAAAGACACTGTCAAAGAAATTGTCTGCAAACGATTTGAATACAATTGTCGTAGAAGTTTAAAATGATACTGTACGAAAGTGTTGCATTTGGGATCATTTCCTCATTAAATGTTAAATTGAACCCACTGAGCTCCAGATGAGAAGCAAAATTTTTGTGCTTTGGTGCTGTGTTTTACTTTTCAATGTGACTGAAAGATTTAAAGCATAAAATTGTCAATTAAAAATTTGGATTGAAAGCTTTGTGACAACATAATGTAATTTATGTTATCACACTATGTTTTTAGGCGTTTACACAAATTTGCTACTCAGCACAACTTTAGTTAGGACATGTACACTGTACAGGTATACTGTAATCTGACAAATAACTTTCATTCTTCTTTCTTCTTTCATTCAAAGTGCATCTGGGAATTCTAAAGATACATAAAATGACATCCACAGTATTTACAGACGCTGTACAGCGTACAGTGCGAGGCTTGGTCGCGGCTTGGCCGCGGCTTGGCCCAGCCCCGCTTCAGTGTAAACGCGCAAAAGGCCAAATGCGGGGCCAAAATTGGCCTCGCATTTGGCCTCGCTCTGGAGGTGGTCTCGGCCGCGGCTCGGCCACGGCCGAGCCCGGCCTTTTCTCAAAGTAAACGCAAACTGGGCCAAATGCGTGGCCAATTTTTATCTGGCTTCCAAACCCTCTGCCTGTACTATTTTCGCTACTCAGGATATTAACCCCCTCAACGTCGAAAACTTAGGTGGTTTTGTCCTGCAAAGGATTTTTTCCTTCGGCAAAGGCTTTTGCCCGAACAGCGACTTCTTTGCCACGGAATTCATTTGGCAAAGGGTCTGAAAACCAGACAATACCAAATTGTGTTTGTTTACGAGTAGAGCGCCACTATGACAAAATATTGAAAGGTTTGAATCAAAATCGCGGCCGAGCCCGGCAGTGTAAATGGATAAAATTGTGGGGCCCGGCCTTGCAATTGAGGCTGGCATTAAAGGGGACCTCCGGATGATTTTCAGACTTTTACATTTGAACAGCTATAAATCAGTTAATCTGAGTACAGAATTTCAGAATTTATAGTGATTGGGATAAGGAATGAGAATGTTTTCAAAATTTATAACAAATTGCAATGAACAAGGATGATGACATGCCAGCCTCACCATAAACATGATAAGAATGCATGAGTTGGGGCTCAAGGAAGCAGAACAAAAGAAGAAGGCATGCATAGATTTTTCACAGGTGAACTTGTTGAGCAAGTGGTATTGTAATGGAATTACACTGCTACATTTACGAAATATATGAGGCTCTGATGTCATCAACACTGTTCAGTGTAATTTGTTTAAGATTTTCAATTTATTGGTTTCTCTGCTCAAGGACCACAATAAATTCCACGAATCTATACATGGAGCTGTTGATTTATGTACTTCATGATGTGAAATTATGAAAATTGTCCGGAATGCCCCTTTAAAGTTAACTGTTCTGTTGCTTACGTATGTAGGTGCGGTGTTAGGGTATGGGTATCTTTAGAGTAGTTTCAAGATGTACTGTATTAAACTTGAAGCCGCTTTTTAACATTGGGAGCAGTGATTTTTTTACAAATTTAGAATAATCACATTTGATGCAAATAGTTCAGTTGCATCACAAAGCACCCTCCGCACAAAAATTTTACAAAAAAAGCCACAGATACTTGATGTAAACTGTAAAGGAGATATATCACAAATTTCACCAGTAAACGGTAACTGTACGGATGGTTTTAATATTCTAGAAATGGTTTTTAATAAAACTATTGTTCCACGCTTACAGTTTAAGTATTAGATTGATTATGCTGATTCATGTTGGTTATTTGTATTCCTAACTCAAATTTTAGAACTACAACATTTGTATTTTGAAGCACTAAAGCTGTTTTTTTTTTCAAAGCAAATGTTAAAAGTAGCATGGAGCTTTAAAGCGGTGTACATATGTTGAGTAGAAATCATTCCATGCTCCAGGAAGAGTTCATGCCCGTGGTAGTCGTTGCGCCAGTCGTTGCGCCATTCGGGGGTTTAATAACGTGTCCGTCTGAGGATCAAGCGTGGTCCTATAGCATCCTGTTTGTTCCCTCCTCACATGCGTGTGAGAGCGGCAGCAGCATACTGTACACTTCCTGCATTAGCAGGACTACTAGAATGTTCAGTTAATGATGCCACATGCATAGAACGATATAAGGAAGATATTAGGGAATTTCATAAAATTACATCTTTTGAGAAAAAAACAAAACATTCCCTTGACTAGTGGCTGATATATCAAAAGGGTATTTATTCTTCTGCCTTCTGAAAGATGCAAGTCAGGTGCTCTTTTAATCAATTCATACATACACTGTATATTCAGAGCATAACATGGAAAAGTACACAAAACAATTTCAAAACAGATAGTACAAGGACTGTTACCATAAAATAGAAAAATAGTAAAACAGTAAAAAATGCAGCAGATGTGAGGGAAAGACAAAGGCCCTTGGCCTATCAGAGGTCAAACCCTCTATTATTATACAAGAAAAGTGTAAATACAAATGTATGTTGAATTTTCTTTATATCTTTGTACACATGTGACATCACAAGCTTTAGTAGTCTTCTCATCCAGCGATGGCTGGACTGAAACTTCCAAAATTCATGACTTTTGAACGGATTGTACCAATTACACTGTATTCTCAAACTTTTTACTGATGTGTTCTACTAATTTTGCTGCATTCTCTCAATTCACATGTTTATGAAGGTGAACTTGACCTTTAAAGGGGCGGGGAATTGACAGTTTGAGAGGGAAGCAATATGAAGATAAATTCATGATCTCACATGGTCCAGTGTGTGAGGGGCGGAGACGCGCACCCCAGGCACAAATCTCCAGACGTGAGGTGGATGTCTTCTCAGCCAACATTGGCAGTCAACAGACTGAATGATTGCAAATCCACCGGTATTAACTCCGTCATTAACTCACTGTCATTATCCCTTTAAGCCCAGCTACATGACGTCTCATTTCAGTGATTTAGAATAGAGGTCAAGAAGGGGTCGAATAACAGGAAGCTGTTCAGAATGATGGGAGCAAATTATCTGTGTTTATGTGTGTGTGTGTGTGTGTGTGTGTGTGTGTGTGTGTGTGTGTGTGCGTGTGCATGTTTTTGTGTTGAAAGAACTTTAAGTCTGGTAAAGAATATCCCTTTACTTCGAAGTACAATGTGATATATTATGTAAACATTACCTGGCCCCTATGATGTTGTCATGGCTATGCTTTTAGCAGTGTACAATGTACACAATTTTCCCATGGTGGCAAATTAGTTTTTGTTCAAATCAACTGGACCTACATCATATATGTACATGGGATGTGAAGATCATATCAAAACATCAATCAATTGATGGTTGATAAATTGTTGTTGATAGTGGCTAGAGTGCAAAAGAAAAAAAAAATGTTGCTGAGTAACAATCTCAGAGTTACAAAATATGATAGTAATATATGACATGTTGGTATCTGAACTGATATTTCTTAATAACTGCCCTCATAACAATATCCCCATGCACAGATATTGTAGGCTTCAGGGTGGGGATGATCCCAGAACATGGCAACAGTAAGCTTTCAAATGTTATTTAGGATTTGAATGGCTGTACCTACATGTATATGAGATGTCTGAAGATGGAAGTCATTGGACTTGCTTCCTTGAGTGCACTTTCCAGTGAGATAGGCTCTTTAGTGGTTAACCCTTGACCTTTTGGGTCATAAGGTCATGTTCAGAGTTTGACCTTTTGCTTCCTCCATTCTTCTGCAATGTCTCAAAGCTTATACAATAGTTTGCTGTCATAATGACGTCGACTCGTATTATATCACACTGCTTGACTCATCTTTTTTTAAAGCTGTTTGGTGAAAATTCACTGCGAGTTGAACAAGTTGTGTTGAATATAGATCAAAGTGAACCTACAGACTGTATTAAAATTAAAAGCTAATAGAGCAGTGATTGCATGATGAATACATACACAATCTGTCAAAGACTAATCAAGTTATGGAAATCTAAAATGGTATCAATGCTAGTTCTTTTGAACACACTTGGTTGCACTTTGGTTGCAGCTTCATGTGCAGTGTTTGCTGCTTCATTGAGCTGATCAGTTGAAAGGATGTACAATATGTAATATGCCTCCATGACTTTCATACAGCATGCCTGCACTGAAATCAACAAGATAGAGATTTTTTTTTTATTCAAATATAATAATATCATCTACAGCTGTATTTCAAATTGTTTAGGAGATTAATGATTCAACAACAGTGAGTTTTGAAAGGGCTTAGGATTAGTTGCTGAATTATAAAGTAAAAGCATTGTAGTATCAGTATATAATAGATAGCATCCATGATTTCACGAGCCAATAGGTACATTGATTTGCCATATTCCCCTCTTTCATTAAAAAAGGAATTTTTTAAATAAAAAAAAAATCTTATCCTGAAGAACAATTGACAATTTATTGCTGTTTTCTCTGACTTTAATGTGACCCTGCATGTAATGTTAATCTTATTAAAGTCCACTGATCAAGGCACAAACAAAGTGAACCTTCCCGTCGAGAGCTACACGTTCAACCAATGAACATGGAAGGAGTGTGGGAGGTTTGTGAGGGTTGCATCAACAACCTTTGCAAGTGTAGCTGCATTGTGTGGCTTTACCTGTTTGATCACATTGAAATCTCCTTTTCATATGGATGTTTCTTGAACTTTATGCTCTCTGATCACACTCCAAGTTACAACTGTATATGCCATATATTTCGCGAGTCTAAATTTTTGCGAATCGGAATTCCCAATGATTTCGCGAGTGGTTAAATTCGCAATCGTAGAGTCCTGTACGACACGGAGAAGTGTACACGCGTATGTCACATTCACATTGGGATCAGAGTCAATATTTTTGTGTGTCTTTATTTTCGCGAATAGCACCTGACTCGCGAAATTCGCAAAAATAAAAACCTTGCAAAATATTTGGCGTATACGGTAGATGAATGTTCTTTTATACAATACCTAAACTGATCCTTGTCATTTGATTACTTGTTTGACATTGGTCATTTGACGCAGTGTACTATTACACCTGTACGTCATTATTTGTGAAATTCGTTTGTTGAGAATGAGAAGGGTGTTAATATGTCTCGAATACTATGGGTTTAGTGGCAACTTACACCCTTTAGTATCATTCTCAACTGACGAATTGTGGCTACATTTACCGTGCAATCTTGAATTCATATGTTACGCTCCATTTGCACGCAAGCTGAGAGTCCCGGCACACAACATACATAAAACGCTTGCGTTTGCAGTGTACATGCAATCAAGCATATTGACGCAGCGCGCTAGCGTATACAATGTATAGTGCACAGCACTCTCTCAGTCATATATATTTTATCTTGCATATTCTGACTTGTTTCTATTAAAATTCATAACACATCATTACAACAAGAATCGATATGCGGGTGTTTAATTTAAAACAAATAATTAATGTTTTTTCATACATTCAATGGACAGAATTTTTTATTCAGTGAAAGATGAAATTACTGATGCATTCAATGAGGTGCAGCTGAGTTGAATCTATTAGATCAATTCATCTCTCATCTCATGAAATATTCTGTCCATTGCAGTCATAAGCACATTCATTATTTTTGTATGTGCCATTTAGTACTTAATGAAAGAAACTTGCACATCTCTTATGTGTACATTTACACCAAGAAAGGGTTAGTAAATGTATGTAATTTTGTTTTGATGGCATGCTAGCATTCTTTTTTTCCTCCCCTGCCGCAGACGGGACGCCTGGATGCCAACTATCCTCAGGTGATGGGCCACCAAGCGGCCGTCCTCGACCTCGCCTGGTCGCCCTTCAACGACAATCTCATCGCCAGCTGCGACGACAACGGTGTCATCAAGCTGTGGCAAATCCCGGACGGTGGGCTCACGGAGCCCATGACGGAGAAGGACGAGCTCATGGCGGAGCAGGTTCACCAGAAGCGGGTGTCGGCCATTAAGTTTCACCCGACCGTCGAGAATGTACTATTGACTGCTGGTGAGGAGGGAGGATCCGATCAACCCTGATGGGGTCCTGGGAAGATTTTTTTTTCTCTCTCTCTTTCCTGCCGAAATTGTCATTTTGTCTTCAGTAAATCGGTACTTCTGAATTAAAAAAAAAAAGGAAAAAAAAAAGAAAAAGGACTGGTTAAGAGCATTAGTTGTCACCAGAGTAGTGTTAAAACAGTAGCAGAGTTTATCTGTAATATACAACCTTGTAGCTCTTAACATTCAAACCTGGTACAGTTGTGTATTTATGTAAAGTCTAGTAGGTGAAGGGAGGATGAGGGGATGGCGACTTGAATGAAAATCGTATTATTGTTCTGACAAAATAGTTTGTCTCACTTCCTCTTCTTTTTTTTTCATGAATTTCTGGTGTCGTCCAAAAAAAGGTGTGGACGGAAAAATTTGCATATGGGACCTGGACTCCAATGAGATTCTTAAGGAATTCGCCACCAGCAGTGTCGTGCAAGACATATGCTGGAACTACGACGGTTCCAGGATCGGCTACGTCTGCAAGGACAAGAAAGTGCGGGTCCACAACGCAGTGACAGGAGATTTGGTAGCGGTGAGTTCCTTTTTGTTTGCGAACACCATCTGGACAGATCATTCAAAATGACCTCAAGCCCATCTGTGCCGCTGCCTTGTGACGATAACAGTGACTTCCAATGAATCCCCGTCTTCTGAAATGTCAGTTGGAAGTCAGGAAGTCTGATTTTTTTTTCCCTCTCAGATTTCTTCTTTTACGTTTCTGTGAAAGCACTGGATGTCAACCGCTTGCCCCAAGCTGAAACTGGGCAACAGGTGGTATTTTCGATCAAGATGTAAGCTTGATTTTGTTACCATTGTAATGTGTCTGCTGCTCAAGAAGTAAAGTTACATTGTAGAACTCTTTTTATACCCCCACCCACACATACATGTAGTGTGTAGGGGAGGTAATATAGGAATCACTCTGCAATCGGGCGGGCGCGCGCGGTCTGTTGCAAAATTTTGTGGATCGAACTACTCTCTCATTTTTGTCGCGCCTACCGGAGGTGAAGGCGAGACTAAGGGATCCAAATGGCGTCCGTCCATCGTCCGTCCGTCGTCCGTCTGTCGTCCGTCCATCGTCCCTCCGTCGTTCGTCCGTCGTCCGTCACAAATGTTAAAGTTTACCTGCAAGACTCTCTGTGCATAACTTGGCAACTGTTACAGCAATGGCAGCCACACTTGGGTGATAGAAGCACTAGGGGTACCTTCATGTTACGGTGTTGTCAGAGGTCATGTGATGATGTCAAAGGTCATTTGAGGTCATATATTAAGGAGTATGTGCATGACTCTCTTTTCTATGATAAAGTTTACCTGCAAGACTCTCTTTTGACAAATAACTTCACATAAGTTGCTTGGATTACAACCTAACTTGGGTCATAGATGCACTTGGGGTACCTTCATGTTATGGTGCCGTCGGAGGTCACAGGATAAGGTCAAAGGTCATTTGAGGTCATTCGTTAAAGTTTACTTGCAAGATTCTCTTATCACACGTAACTCGACACGTGTTGCTACAATGGCAATCAAATTTGGGTGATGGATGCACTGGGGGTACCTTCATGTTAAGGTGCCGTAAGAGGTCACATGATAAGGTCAAAAGTCATTTGAGGTCATACGTTAAAGTTTACTTGCAAGACTCTCTTATCACATGTAACTCAGCACATGTTGCTACAATGGCAATCAAACTTGGGTGATGGTACAAGATGTCTCTTGGGAAGTTGAAGGTAACCACAAGGTCAAAGGTCACAGACAGGGGTCAACAAACGTTTAGGGCCCAATGTTAAGTTTTTAGGGCGCATTTCATTTATGGCTCATAACTTTTGATCCCTTTGTCCGTTTGTGACCAAACTTGGATGGAAGATGTCCCTTGGGGAGGTGAAGGTCGTCACAAGGTCAAAGGTCACAGACAGGGGTCAACAAACTTTTATGGCCCCAATGTTATGTTTTTAGGGCACGTTTTGATTGTGGCTCATAACTTTTGATCCCTATGTCCGTTTGTTACCAATCTTGGACAGTAGATGTCCCTTGGGGAGTTAAAGGTCATCACAAGGTCAAAGGTCAAAGAAAGGGGTCAACAAATTTTTAGGGCCCAATGTTAGGTTTTTATGGCGCATTTCGTTTATGGCTCATTTCTTTTGATCCCTTTGTCCATTTGTGACCAGACTTAGATGGAAGATGTCCCTTGGGGAGGTGAAGGTCGTCACAAGGTCAAAGGTCACAGACAGGAGTCAACAAACTTTTAAGGCCCCAATGTTATGTTTTTAGGGCGTGTTTTGATTGTGGCTCATAACTTTTGATCCCTATGTCCGTTTGTGACCATGTATTGGACGGTAGATGTCCCTTGGGGAGTTAAAGGTCATCACAAGGTCAAAGGTCACAGAAAGGGGTCAACAAATTTTTAGGGCCCAATGTTAAGTTTTTATGGTGCGTTTCAATTATGGCTCATTACTTTTGATCCCTCTGTCCGTTTGTTACCAAACTTGGATGGTAAATGTCCTTTGGGGTGTTGAAGGTCACCACAAGGTCAAAGGTCATAAGCAGGTCAATTAACTTCTGGGAGTTATAAAAGATATTAATTCCTTGTACGCGAATGGGCGAGACACAGTTTGGCACTTGCCTTGTTTGAGCAATTGACCCCAAATTTGGCATGTGTGACCACTGTCAAAGGTAGATGTGCAAGATACCTTTTTTGTTAGTATTGCATAATGCGTTGCTATGGTAACAGCATATTTTTATGAAAACTTGTGGATCGAACTACTCTCATTTTTTGAGCAAATCACCCCAAATTTGGCATGTGTGACTGCTATCATTGCAAATGAAGATGTGCAAGACACCTTTTTCGTTAGTATTGCATAATGTATTGCCATGGCAACGGCAATTTTTAAAGAAATCTTTCAAAATGTTGCTGTTTGAGCACTTGGCTTAAAATTTGGTACATGTGACTGCTATAGTACGTAGATGTGCAAACTTTTCTTTTGTCATTGTTAATGCATTGCCATGGTAACAGTATTTTTTCACTAAAAGGCGTATAGAAATGTTGTGGATTCAGCTTACTCCCTTAGTCTTTTAGCCTATAGCTTGAATTTTGGCACATGTGACCACTATGGTACATAGATGTGAAAACTTTATCTTTCGTCATTGTTGAACAATGTGTTGCCATGGTAACAACATTTTTTTCACTAAGAAGAATACAAAAATATTGTGGATTCAGTTAACTCCCTCAGTCTTTGAGCATATGGCTTGAAATTTGGCACATGTAACGGCTGTGGTACATACAACGTAGGCTGCGTTTATCAACTTTCCCCTGTTTAAACGGCTTTCGATTGCCCTTTCGATAGCCCTTTCGAAAGCCCTTTCCATAGCCCTTTCGAGAGCCCTTTCCAAAGCCCTGACTGCCTGTACTATTAATGTGCCGCTTGTTTTCTAAGAAGGAATGGCGAAAAGCAATTACCATTATAAAGACATATCTTCCTTTGAGAGTGACGAGTCATGATGCAATGCCACATGAATCATTTGTCTTCCTATCTGTGAGGCAGCTCCAGTTTAGCACATACTTCAAATATTTCTGAGTGGCGGCATGAGACTTTGGCTGCGTTTATCAACTTTCCCCTGTTTAAACGGCTTTCGATAGCCCTTTCCAAAGCCCATTAGAAACGACTTTCAAAATAGTTGCGTTTATCAACTCTCTCAACACGATTTTTTAACTGGCCTGTCACTGCACAGCTGCATTGTGCAATTCGACCCGAGGAGAAGAGGTCATAAGGCTTGCATTGTTCGTAACTGAAATACAATACTACAAAGCCGTCTCAAAACAGCTTTGCGTTTATCAACTTCCAAAAGGCTTTTACAAACAGGTTTCTGAAAACCTGTTTAGGAAACCTGTTTGGATAGCCACAAATTTGGGGCTTTCGAAAAGGCTTTCCTACAGGGCTTTCAAAACAGCTTTGCGTTTATCTACTCGTAAAAGTTCCTTGAAAGCTGTTTGGATAACCTGTTTCTGCCGAGAAAGGAGAGTTGATAAATGCACTCTTTCGTAAAGGCTTTCCTAAAGGGCTTTCAAAACAGCTTTGCGTTTATCAACTCGTAAAAATTCCGTGAAAGCTGTTTGGATAACCTGTTTCTGCCAAGAAAAGGAGTTGATAAATGCACCCATAGATATGCAAACTTAATCTTTCATGGGGGGGGGGGGAGATTGTTGCCATGGTAGTGTCACTGGTTTCAGGGCTGCCTTGGGCTGACTTGTTTTTTTAATGTTTTGTTTTGTTTGCTCTTTGTTGTGTTTTCTTTCCTTCCCATGTGCCTGCACACATAAACCTCGCGTGTAGGAATTTGAGGGACACGAGTCGCCAAGGGAACAACGTCTGGTGCTCCTCAAGGACAACCGAGTCTTGACAACCGGCTTCACCAGAAGGAGTGAGAGGGAGTACAAAGTCTGGGACCTGGTAAGTCTGGGACGGATGACCGCACGGGCAGTAATCCTGAATTGGAGCAACGGCTCCACATACATGTACAAGTTCATCTCATTGAAAGAGGAAAAACAAATACACATAGAGGCAAAGGCTGCATGTATATTTAAACCCGAGAAAGAGAATCACGGTTCAAAATGCATTTTGAATGGCGCTAGCGAACTTGGTTTGAAACACGATTCTCGGGGTGCCGCGTTTTTAAGTAAGCATCATATAATGGCGTTTCAAGCGTTGTCTTTGTGGAGCTGCTTTGCGCCGTTGAACCTGGGAAGTAGAGGTCAACTGAAGTGCATGCTGTTTTTTAACAGACGGCGAGTGCAGTATACTGAAGTTGACCATGGCAGCTTGGAAAAATATGTTTCAAAATGGCATTGCGTTTATCTACTCGCAGAAAAGCGATCGTGATCTCAAGTGCGTTCCGAAAGGCCCTTTGAATGGCGGTTTCAAATACCGTATTCGCCGGCGCAAAGGCCGCAGCGCCGTATTAGCCGCACCCCTAATTTGTGCAATGCAAAAAAAAAAAAAACACTAGGGTGTAAACCTGATGCTTGAAGACGAACGATGAAGACACTTTACGGTAAACAAATGAGTGGGTACCATACAAAGTACGATGTTCTCGCACACTCATAGATGATCTACACATCGTTCAATCGAAAAACTCGAACAAACATTCAAACAAAAACTCACCTCCAAATTTTTGCCATTGAGGCAATAACTTAACTAAAATAAACAAAACATGCTCAGAAGTACGATTGTACTCTGAAAATAAAGGGGTATAATGATACGAAAGCAAAAGAGAGAAAATGAGAGAAAGGGACAGGAAATCTAGAGAACATACGCCACACGGATTGTATACAACGATCTTCGATTGTGCGAGTCCTTAGTCGAGTCATCTAATAGACAGGTACAGTGTAAATAGACAGGTACCGTCATAGACAGGTACATTGTAATAGACAGGTACATTGTCATAGACAGAGGTACATTGTAATAGACAGGTAATCATGTAATAGACAGGTTCTGACAAACACTCAATTAGCATCTTGCGCTGTGCTTTGAGCTTAAGTTTTATTTTTGCCTCATTAAAATTTCATAGAAAAGACAAAGAGGACATACTGTTGAGGAAAGTCAAGTTGTGAAACAAACATGGAATGCAGCTTTGCTTGTAAGATTTGTATACCGGTATTCATATCATCGGAGGATGGTTGCCTCCTTGGTTGCCTATTGTGTAGTCCCAAACATGTATAAATGTGTTAGTTTTTATGCCTCCGCCACGAAGTGGTGCTGGAGGCATTATGTTTTCGGGTTGTCCGTCCGTCCGTCCGTCCGTCCGTCCGTCCGTCCGTCCGTCCGTCCGTCCGTCCTTCTGTCCGTAATGAATTTTGTAGACAGGGTAACTATCAAAACCTTTTGAGGTATCCTAATGAAACTTGGCATGTATGTGTATTAGGGGGTGGAGTTGTGCCTATTATCTTTTGGGTGCACATGCTGAAGGTCAAAGGTCAAAAGGTCAAGGTCAAATACATAAAATTGCACTATTTCCACCATAACTATGCAATGCCTGAAGATATTTTCTTGAAACTTTGTGTATACATGTATTACCCAATAAAGATTCTCTGGTGAAAGTTTGGGTCATGAGGTCAAAGTCAAAAGTCAAAAGGTCAAGTATAAATATTTAAACTTCACCTTTTTTCTCTGTACCTTGGAAATTGTTTAAGGTATTTTTATGAAACATAGTATATATACATGAACTGACTGGCAGTGATTATCTGGAAAATTTAGGGTTCATGGGGTCAAAGGTCAAGGGAAACACTTCAAAATTTTACTATTTCCGTCATGTTTATGCAATGCTGGCAGGATTATTATATTTTTTACTCTTGGTGTATGCATGCATAACCTTATAGAGATTCTTTGGAATTTTTTTTTTTCTTTTGTTTTTGCCTCAAAGGTCAAAAGGTCAAAGATCAAGTGAAAGTGCTGAACTATGCTGTTCCTCCATATCTCGGAAGTGGCTCAAGTTATCTTGAAACGTTATATTTATGCATGTTCTGCCTGACAGTGATTATTTTATGAATTTTAGGGTCAAAGGCCAGATGAAAATGGTAACAATTTACTATTCAATACAGAAATTGCACTTTTTCTCCGTACCGTGAAAATGACTCAATGCATTTAAACATATGAATGGTTCAAAGTCAAGTTAAAGTCCTTACATAACTCCCAAATACATGCTCTCCTATTCATCCAGTTAAACCTAGGTCAAGGAAGATGAACATTTAACACATTTGTGACAAACTTGTTGTTTTAATATTTTCCCAATTTTGTGAAAATGTAATGACACATTGTCCACATGTACTATCTGTACCTATTAGGAGAATCATGCAGTATGGCGGAGGCATACCCGTCACCATAGCGACATTTCTAGTTATACCCCCGCCAAACGAAGTTTGAAGGGGGTATATAGGAATCAGCGGACGGTCGGTCGGGCGGTCGGGCGGTCGGGCGGTCGGGCGGTCGGGCGGTCGGGCGGTCGGTCGGGCGGTCGGTCGGGCGGTCGGTCCGTTGCAAATCTTGCGTCGCGAACTACTTCCTCAGTTTTCAACCGATTCCCATAAAACTTGGCACAGATGTGTGCCTTGGGTTGTAGATGTGCAAGACATATTTTTTGACAGTACCCAAAAGTACGTTGCCATGGTAACGGCATATTATGGGCAAAAATGGGTACAAATCTTGCGTCGCGAACTCCTCCCACAGTTTTTGATCAATTTTTATGAAATTAGGTACAGATGTTCATCTGAATATGTTAATGTGCAAGACACATATTTCCGCAGTGGCAAAAAGTGCGTTGCCATGGTAACGGCATGTTATTGGTAAAATATAGGGCAAAATGCTTCATGGCAAAACTGCTTCATCAGTGTTCTTCCAATTCTCATGGAATTCATATTGAATGTGTGTCTTAGGATATAGGTCAGCATGACACATTTCTTGACAGGGACAAAAAGTATGTTGCCATGGTAACAGCTCACATATTATGAGCCAAAATGATGGAAAATTTTGTGTTGCAAACTACTTCCTCAGTTTTTGCCCAATTTCCATGAAACTTGGTACAGATGTGTGCCTTTGGTTGTAGATGTGCAAGACGCATTTTTTGACAGTACCCGAAAGTACGTTGCCATGGTAACGGCATATTAATGGCAGAAGATCAAGGAAAGATCTTGCGGATTTAACTACTTCCTCAGTTTTTAGACCAAAGCTTATGAAATGTGGCACACACCTTGATCTTGGTGGGAAGATGTGGAAGACATATTTTTCGGACGTGTCGGAAGCTGCGTTGCCATGGTAACGGCATATAAATGGCAGAAGATCAAGGAAAGATCTTGCGGATTGAACTACTTCCTCTGTATTCGACTGAAGCTCATGAAATGTGGCACACACATTGGTCTTGGTGGGAAGATGTGCAAGACATATTTTTCGGACGTGTCGGAAGCTGCGTTGCCATGGTAACGGCATATTAATGGCGGAAGATCAAGGAAAGATCTTGTGGATTGAACTACTTCCTCAGTTTTTGACAAAAGCTTATGAAATGTGGCACACACAATAGTCTTGGTGGGAAGATGTGCAAGACATATTTTTCGGACGTGTCGGAAGCTGCGTTGCCATGGTAACGGCATTTAAATGGCAGAAGATCAAGGAAAGATCATTCCTTGGGTAAGACTGCCGTCACGGGGCGGGGGTATTAATCACCTTAAGTGATATTTCTAGTTATTCCTGATTTGCCGGGATGCAGGGACCAATTTTGGTTTTGCCGCCAGAAAGGCTGCACCCCGACTTTTCATTTTTATTTTTCTGAAAAATACTGCGGCCTATACGCCGGCGAATACGGTAAGCATTTTATCTAAACGCTTTTGCAAACACGGTTGCATATCAATACATATCTATTGCTCGAAAGTGCCTCAAATGCATTGAGAATCATAACTCTGCCTCAGAAAACTTATAGATAAATGCGCCCAAAGGATAGTAATTATTTGCATTGAACTGTAACATTGTTTATCAACCGTTTCTTGTGGTTTTGTTCAGTATCTTAATTCCTATTTCTTTTGGTTGTATGATTTTAAATGTTTTGCTTTTTTAGTTGTTTTTTTCTTGTTTCCTATACTATGTATGATATGTTGTATTTTGTATTACTGTATGTTTTTTAAACTACACAGACTCACAGAAGAACAGCCATTGGCTGAAGTGAGTGACCTGTGGTGAAATAAAATAACCCCAAACTTACAAACTCAAATGCAAGTCTAAGAGAATTAAATGCTGTAATACTCTAAATGATGTTGATACTCGCACTTCCCAAATTCAATGATGGATGTCAAGTCTTTGTAGTTTATGATCAGTATGGCTGTTGGTATTTCTCTATTGGATAGAACGCCGTCTCTAAGCCTCTGGTCCACGAAACCCTGGACCAGACGAACGCTCCGCTATCGATACTCTACGACCCCGACTTGAACATGGCATATTTTGTTGGAAAGGTGAGTATCAGCACTCTCCAGAAGCTCACTGCACCTGACGTGCACTCGGCTTTTAAAGGGAAAATGTGGATGAATGGATGAATGATCGAATGAATGAATGTGAGTGAATAGTAAATGTATGAATATAAACATGCATGCATGAATGAATGAATGAATGCAAGAATATGAATGAATGAATGAATGCAAGAATATGAATGAATGATTAAATGCATATGAATTATGAATAAATGAATAGTTTAAAGGACAAGTTCACCTTCATAGACATGTGGGTTGAGTGAATGCAGCAATATTTAGTAGAACACATCATTGAGAGTGTGAGCAAAATCGCACACTCCGTTAAAAAGTTATGAATTTTTGAAGTTTCTCCTCAGTCACGGCTGGATGAGAAGACTACTATAGCTTGTGATGTCACATGAGTACAACAATAGAAAGAAAGAATAAAGGAAATTCAACATATTTCCATTTTTAATAACATAACATAACAAAAGAACACTCGACTTCTCTCTTTCAGAAGGCAGGGGGAATAATATTACCCTTACCATACGTCAGTAGCAAGTCGAAGAAATGTGCACTTTATTCAAAAAGTAAAGTTTTGTGAAATTCTCTTTTTATTTTCCTTATATAGTTGTACGCATGTGACATCATACACTGTTTAAGTAGTAGTCTTCTCTTCCAGCAGTGACTGCGCAGATACTTAAAATATTTGTAATTTCTGAACGGATTGTCCAATTTTCCTCAAACTTTCACTGATGTGTTCTATTAATATTGCTGCATTCTCTCAATCCTTATGTATATGAAGGTGGACTTGTCCTTTAATATGCAAATGAATGAATGAATACCTGAATGAGCAAATGAGCAAGATTGAAAGCATTACTTGATGAAAGTAAGAAGAATGAAATGATATGTCAGATGTTTTAGAATTGGAAGCATGTTTGATGAGGCAAATTGCGAGCTGAACTGCTACAGCAGTCCAGATAGCTCTCGGCTGTGTTTGGACCACGCAGTGAAAGCGGTACACAGTCATGGTTAGATGCTGAGATGGTACCTCAAGGTCTTGGAGATCTTTATACATTGTACCTCATCACCAAAGAACCTACTATCAACTTTTTACAGTGTATAGCAGCAGGATTCCAGACATGTTGGTGTTGCGCTGCGATGAATAATTCTAAATGTCATTTTTTTTTTCCTCTCATCGTTCTCTTTCTTCCATGCTCTCTCTTTCTCTCTCATGCTCTGAAAAGGGAGACACTGTAATACGATACTACGAGCTTACTCCAGAAGCACCGTACATACACTACATTACCACGTACCAGTCCAGCTCTCCCCAGAAAGGCATGGGTTACATGCCAAAGCGCGGCTGTAACGTCAACCAGTGCGAGGTGGCGCGACTCTACAAAGCCATCGACGTCAAAGGCTTCAAGGGCATCGAGCCCGTGTCATTCATCGTGCCCCGCAAAGTAAGATTAGCTGCCTCCGCAGAGGTATTCACCCCATCCCCCAATGAGGTAGTAACCTTCACACAGTAACGAGGTTGTGTCAGAAGACTGAGACAAACCAAGGTCAAGTTGAGTGCATCAGTTGCTCATCTGGACTGAAATTCCAGTCACTTTGCTTTTGCAGTGAGTCAAGTGTGTACTGAAAAAAAAACTGTGATTTTTGCATGCAGACATTTTCACGAATTTGGTCACAGATAATTTCGCGCCACAACCAAGCTATTGTAAGTTCACGAATACCTGTCTGTTAACTCCGCATATTTAGTGCGATAAAGATCAGGTGGTGAATATAATGTTCTCAAGTTGCTAAATTTATGACCCAAAAGTGATATACGACATTTGTGAAAATTAAACCATCGTGATAATAACAGCTCTTGCAGTATTAACATTGTATGATTTCAGAATATGATGCATACTAGGGCTGGGGACTGAATACTTTCCAAAGGTGACAGAAAATCCTTGTACCTTGTATCTTGTGTTCGTCACTTCCGAAGGGTCCTCTAGGGATTACAGCTAGAAGTATTTGTAACTTGGCATACGACGAGAGTGGACGGGAGTGAAGATACCATAATTACATAATTTGAATTGATTTTGAAGTGTAGATTTGAAGGTCATGCTGCGTTTGATGTCCATGGTATGGTGGGGGAGATCATTCCAGAGGTTCACGGCTTCAGGGAAAAAGGATTTTGCGAATGGTGTTGATGAGCATTGGAACACAACTGACTGCTTTTTGTGTGTTTGCCAACTTCTTAGTCTTTTCTTCTGAAGATGCACTAGGTGATAAGCACAATCAGGGTATGCAATCATGACTTTCTCACTTTAAAAAATTGTAACTTCTAAAAAAATGCACCAACTGACTTAAAGATTCACATGCAGCATGCCAAGACACCAGTAATCACATGTGGTAAGACAATAGCTAATTTCTTCTCATTTACTGTTAATTATTAAAGATTAATTACCAAAAAGTCCCCCAAAACCCATGTAATGCGTCAAAAAAAGCGTTTTACAACTTACGTAAAATCAAGATTTGAGGTCCATATTTTAAGTCTACCCCTATGTGTTTGGTATCAAATTAATGGATTTTTTCCTGGCATTGCTTGCATGCAATAAAAAACAGTGGTTCTTTCAGCTGGAGAAAGTTATAAGGTCTGAAGTCCCATCCTGGTAGGAGTGTAATGCTGGCTTATTTTTGTGACATTGTGACCTTTTAACCCATGCTGTACAGGTATACATGGAGAAACAGCTTATTTTTCTGCTTTTCCTGAAAGTACTGAAGACACACTACAATATGGTGCGCTGTTTGCCAATAAATGTTCAGCCAGTTTTGAGTTTTGAGCCATTTTCAAATGCTGAGTAAAATAAGTGCAGCCGTTTTTCAGTATTTTCAGTGAGGTATATCCTAATTTGACTACTTTAAAGAATCTTTTCTACTTATTGAATATCCTTGTTTTTTGTCATGGCTATGTGCTGGTGGTGAATGAAAGGGATATTTATCAGGAATATCTAACAGCAATATCAGATGAAAAAAACATTCTCCTTTTTTTTAATGAATTTTTCCAATATGTGACTCTGCACCTCAAAACAAACAAAAAGTCGCCAGACATGAATTTTCAGTTAAGACCATTTTCTGAAAGAGCAGACTTTAAGCTTTAAAATGATGTATAAATCAAATCAAATGGACTCTCCGAACCTATCTAAATATTGGAAAGAAAGCACAAACTCAGGAAAAGTGTGAACTGAGAAAAGAGGCTCTGAAGTACCGTGTCTATTCAAGCGCTTAATCTTTACCAAACCGTGCTGGCTGTGCGATGAATGGGACAAAAAAACAGGAAGTAAACTACCAGAGTAACAACAATGAAGGGATTATTAGATTAAACTGAAATTGAGCATGCCTCATTAACACATTCTGACCATAAATAATGCCAACTTTCAAAGCAGTAGCACTATCCTTTAAAAAGTTATTAGAGTTGAAAGTGAAGAGTGTGGACAAGGTTTTTCAGAAATGAAAAAGGGATTCTAAAGACACACATAATCACACTATTCTACCAAAAATGTTCGAGATAAACTGCTAAAAAAACACACTTTCCTGCCCGTTTTATGATACCAAATTTTAGCATAATGTAAAAGAAGACCAGCTCTTTCAGAAAATATGAAAAAGTCAAGTTCGGCTAGGTTGACCCATTTCACTATTTCAGTCCTCACGCAAAATCAGTGTGTGCGACTTTATGTTCGTTTTGAGGTGCACGGTCACATATATTAGTCATTTCAATGTAATTCGACACCCCTAATTTAAATGCTAATTTATGCGCAGTTTAATGCAAAATTTTGATTCTTTCTTTACATGAAATGAAAATTTGAACACTCAGCTACAACAAACAACAAAAAAAGCATTTTCACCAAGTTTTTTCATTTTTGCCCTTTTACACAATTGCATACCCTGATTGTGCTATTGACCACTAGTGGTCTCCGGGTCGGAAACCGTGTCAAACTTGCCTAAAGCAGCACTCTTGATTACGGTCGATCCATCAATTTTTGAAGCTTTCAGTGAAGTTCAAGACATTTTACATCAGCCAGATTGAGTAGTGGCAACAATGAGAAAGGAGTCATGTGGGTGGGTGGGTGGGGGGGGACGTTGGGGAGTATGTGACTATATCAAGGACTACAGTGCAATCAAGATATGTTATACAATTTTGTAGTTTGACATATTATTCAAAGCACTGATCCTCCAGTGGGCCTTACCACAGGTTATACATCCGAGCATTGCCAGATACTGGTAAGAAGACATTGTGGGTACTTCCACCTGGCTAAATTTGATTACTAGATCTTTCTGACCATGAGTCCAAAGTTTTTAGCCACTATTATCAAAGTGCTCTCACTTCAGATTTTAGCCTTCAGTGGGCAATTTTTGTATTTTTGTATTTTTGTTTGTCCTTCTAGAGTGACTTGTACCATAAGGACATCTATCCTGACACAGCCAGCAATGAGCCAGCAGCCTCCATACAGGAATGGCAAGGGGGTAAGGCGTGCTCCCCAAAGACAATGAATATGGAGCAGTTTTACATTGCAAAGGCACCCTCCAGTGGCACCGGCTCGGGCGGCCTCAAATCCGGCGGTCTCAAGGCCGGAGGCGGCCTCAAGCGGAAGGAGCCGCAGCAGGTCGCGGAACCGGCCAAGCCAGCAGCACCCGCAGCCGTCGCACCCGTGAAGGCCCCGACGCCAAAGGCAGCACCATCGCCTGCACCAGCAACGGTAAACCTCTCACCCTTCTAAGTTTTTTTTCACTTATCATTGGTTCTTGGGGGTAGTGGAATCCTTGGTTTACAAGCTCTAAGCTCTCCCCTCTCCTCTGCATGGGTCCTATCTCATCTCATGAATGCCAGCAGAAGATGAAGATCCAAATGCTTCGCTAATGGCCAATCAAGACTGTGGGTCCAATTTTGCTACAGATATTTTCATCTTTTCGTCATCAAATTGGCACCTCTGAATTTTACATGACTTACAGTGGTCAAGCAGAAAGATTATATTTTTCAGAAATCATCTTTTCATCATCAAATTGGCACCTCTGAATTTTGCATGTCTTACACTGAAGAAAGATTATATTTTACAGAAATCATCTTTTCATCATCAAATTGGCACCTCTGAATTTTACATGTCTTACACTGGAGAAAGATTGAATTTTACAGAAATCATGTTTTCATCATCAAAGTGGCACCTCTGAATTTTACATGTCTTACACTGAAGAAAGATTATATTTTACAGAAATCATCATCTCAAATTGGTACCTCTGAATTTTCGCTGCTTGTCTGTATCTTACACTAGAGGAAGATTACATGGAACTGGTTGAACTTTTCAGCTTTTATCACTAAATCAGAAAGAAATTAGCAATAATTTGCCTAGTCGAGGGAGAAAAACAGGAACTTTAATCTTCCTTTGTGTATTGCTAATTTAAGGATCATCTTGATAGCGCAATCAATAAACTTACGAGCTGGAAAAAAGCAATTGTTTATGAGCAGCCAAAGGCTAAAGTGAAAGAGAGAATTTGTTTTACCTTTGACAGTGATATATACAACAATAGATAGAAGCACTGTATTATTTAAAAAAAAAAAAAAAAAAAAAGAAGAGAAGAAAACCCTGCACTTAATCATGGAAATGTGGTTGCTGGGACTTTGTGGGTGAGCTGGCAAAAAAAGAAAATCTCTTGTTCCTTCCCATTTTCCCTGCTTTAATCTCCCAGAAACTTCAGTCTGAAATAGAAATGACAACTGATACAGAGTCCCAGGCCCCATCCCAGGCCTGACGCTCAGAGCATCGCTGTCCTGTTTGCCCAGAGCAACGTCTCTAGCAGTCATTGCGTCGCGTTTGCCCACTGTAGCCCCGAAACAGGCTCCACTTAGTTTGTGCATGTACATACTCTCCCATTGTAAAGAAGTCATCCTTATTATAACTTCCCTCCCTACCAAATTCAAAAATCCCCTTCATTTGGCCCTGATTTGGTCCCATTACAGTTACAATAAGATGCAGTAGGTGAGAGCCTGTGCAGAGCTCTGGCAGTGGGCGTCATTTAGAGACTGTCATCCCCTCTGCTGTTTCATTCAATGCATTCACATCATCTCGGCACTCGTCTTATTGCCAAGCAAAACCCAAGACATAAATGAAGGCAAAACATTGCAAATCCCTTCTCTGATTGATCTGTAATTTATTTTTATGCCTCTGCCAACGAAGTGGCCGGAGGCATTATGTTTTCGGGTCGTCCGTCTGTCCGTACGTACGTATGTCCGTCCCGTTTTGTTTTTGTCGACATCTCAAGAACCATTTGGTAGTTTTACATCAAACTTGGTATGAGGGTATATCCTGGGGGGATAATACTTTGTTTGGATTTTAGCGTCACGAGGTCAAAGGTCAAAGGTCACAGGTTATTTTGTGAAAAAAAAGGTTGAAAATTCATGTTTTTCTCCATATCTCGCGAATGGTTCAAGGTATCTTCATGGAACTTATATGCTTGTTCCAATGGGCAGTGATTATCTAGGGAAGTTGGGGGTCATGGTTCATAGGTCAGGGGGTCAAAGGTCAAGGTCAACTCCTCAAAATATCACTACTTTCCTTATATTTATGCAATGCCTGAAGGTTTGGTTTTTTTTTTAACTTGATGTATGCATATCTTACCCGATATATATTCTGTGGGAAGTTTCTTGCCAAAAGGTCAAAGGTCAAGTGAAAGTGCTGAATTGCACTTTTTCCTCCACATCTCAAAAGTAACTCAAGGTATCATCATGAAACTTACATATTTATGCATGTTCAACCTAACAGTGATTCTCTTTGGAACTGTGAGGTCAAAGGTCAAAGGCCAGGTTTAGATAATGGTATTTTCCCATTTGATACTGAAATTATACTTTTTCTCAATACCTTGAAAATTACTAAATGCATAAATTTATAAAAGGGTCAAAAGTCAAGTAAAAATCATCAGTTCCCCAAATACCTGCACTCTGACATTTTAATCATTCATCCAATTGAACCTAGTTCTGGGAAAGTGAACATTCAGCACATTTGTGGCAAACCTGTCATTTTAATATTTTGCCAATTGTGTGAAACTGTCATCACACATTGTCAAGACATTGTACTATAGACCTATTAGGAGAACCATGCATTATGGCGGAGGCATATCAGTCGCCGTAGCGATATATCTAGTTTTCTATTCATTCAAAATTATTATAATTTTTTTTCATTTGCTGTCCTTGCCCATGGCATGATTTAGATAAAAGGGGAAAAAAAGTATGGCAATGCTCATGTTGTTGATTCTAACCCATCGGCCGTCAGATGGTAAAACGGTCTAACTCGAAAATTTGACTTTTTGAGGTAAATTCACTTTCCGTGACATGTTAGGGCGCTCTTTCCAATGGTGCTATCGAGAAAATCCCATCATGTCTTGTTTTAGAAATAATTTCCGCTATCTTGGTACTATTTTGTATTTTTCCTTCAGATTTGATGGTAAAATAGTCTATCTTTGAGTTAGCCCATTGTCGGTAATATCGTTTGGAGGTAAAACGAGCTATCTTTTACATAAACCATACAACCTTCTTAACTTAGATTGTTTAAATCATCGCTGTCAGATGGTAAAATGGTCTATCTTCGAGTTAGACCAGTTTACATAGTGTTTGTGGTCTATCTAGAAGATAGACCATTTTACCATCTTATGATGTGTAGCGGGAGTGTATACATGTGCTGTGGTTAAACCGTCTATCTGCACAAAAATCTCATTTATTTTATAATTAAAACCCCAAATAAGCACAAAATTCTTCAGTTATCAGTGTTTAATATGCTTCTTTCTGTCCCATTGCTAAAAATGCATTATACCCATCTCCTAAAAAAGCTCAAACCTCTAAACTTTAAAGTCATTTTTCTCAGAACAGCAATTTTCGAGATAGACCGTTTTACCATCTGACGGCCGCCATGACTCTAATATCTATGATTTTTCTTTCCCTATCAGTGGATAGGAATTGCACGGTAAGGCCTACCAAACAGTCTATTGCAGGTTTGCCTGGCCTATCTGTTTCACAGCAGTGCCGATATATTTTTCATATCACCTCTGTCTAAGCGTTTTTTTGGTGACACCAGACAAGACTGTTGCATGCCACCGAATGCAGCCTACTGGAACACGGCTCCAGAAGACAAATATTTATGGCGCCTAATCGATCTTGCGGCTTTCTCCTCATATTGTGTTGTTGCTGCAGTTATTTTTTTTTTTTTGGGGGGGGGGGGGAGGGGAGGTCTGACACAAATGCACTTTCATATCCTAGTCATGTTCTGCCCTTTCGTGCTATTGATTGTCATTAGATTTTGCTACAATGTAGAGTAACATGTCACAGATTATTCACCAAAATTATAACCAAATTGGGCAACTAGAAGTGCCATTATTAGTTTGGAACATTGTCGTCGCCATATACAAAATAACTGTTCTGCAAGTTGCATACCCTGTTACCAAAACCTTAAACTAAATCTAAACCCTAACACTCTGAAAGAAAGCTCATAAGACCGTAAAAATAAGCCTAACCCTAAACCTAATCCTGAAATCGTGTTTTGATGGATATACAAATGTACATTCTTAGCACCTGCAGCCTATGTCCAGCCTGATTTACTGAATGGGCAAAATACAAAAATAGGCAAATTCACACATTGCAACTATTAGGCGTATCACTGGCCACGGAATACATCCACCTTCTTTAACCTTTACGGGACTACAGATATGAAATGGTCATTACTCGTGTACATGTTTGCTTTGTCTGTGAGAATGAGAAGGTTAATAAAGTCCATGACTCATGACATACTGTAGTATGTACATCCACATACATATGTACATCTCAGATATGAAATATTTCACCTCTCCCATTTCCTTCAAGATTCGGAAATTACCCGAGTCCTTGCATTCACGACACCGGGCCAGTTGATTCCTCAAACTGCATACTAACTAGTATTGTACATTGTGTATCTGAGCTATGAAAAAAGGCAAAGGTGAGAAAGGAGAAAGCATGAATGTGTGAATTTGCACATTTGTGTTCATAATACTCCGTCATTAGGCCAAAAAAAAAAATCGTTGTATTGGCGTAACCCGCCCGGCCCTAAAAAAAACCCAGACCCTGAACTTTTCAACAACAAAAAAAAAAAAAGGAAATATATCATTTTTAACGAGAGAAGACGCGATACGGGTTTGCGAATTATCAAAAACAACAACAACAACAACAGCTGGTGTCGGAAAATGGCCGCGCAGTACAGCGTGTCGGCGACCGGCAAGTCCGGTTCGAAGATTTTATTTAATATTATTCGGAGAATCGATTTGTCTGTTGCGCTGGGTGATTTAGCCCAGGAATTTGTTCGTTCGTATTCTGACTGGTATGTCGTGACGGCTTTTAAACCGGTGATATAACAAACTTTGCATGCAACAGACCCTCTCTATCGAATGGGGTTTTGTTAGATATGAGTTTTACACGTAAAATATAGGTAGAAAAAAAATTAAAAAAATAAAAATCCGCTCGCCCGACCCTATTTGAAAATCTCATGTTACGCCAATACAACATTTTTTTTTTTTTTTTTACCTTTGGGTTGTGTTTGTGGTTTTCTTTTTAAATGACGTTTTTTTCTTTTCTAAAACATTGATCGCCTTCTACAAAAACTTTGCTGCTGGCAGTATAATTACACACCATCAATTCTGAATTTGCTGTTAAACATACAATACAAGTTTAAGATTTTGGATGGCTCATGCTAATACACCATTAGCCTATAGTTAAGTCTGGATTATAAAAAAGAGAGAGCAAAGGTATGCACCATGAAGGTCAGGTGAAAGTCAAGCCCTTCAGGTAGTTGTGCAACTTCTTCAGATTTGTTCACCCAGTCGTTGGGGATTGTTCTTGGAATGAGGCAACTCTCAGTTTCGAGGTGCAACGGGATGCTCGAGTTCAAGAGGCACTTAATACAGACACACTGTATTGTAGGCCTGCTACAGAGAAAGAAATGTTTTATTTTTTATTTATGTGAACAGATGTGGTGCTATGTATTAAATGCAGTGGCATTTACAAAAAGCAAATCTCTTTATTCTCATGCATAGTTCACAGAGTCTTTAAGATCGCTAGGAACAGTTTTTTGCACTGTCTCGTTCTCTTCTTTTTCTGTTTGTTTCATACAATATAGTCTGACACGAAATTCACACACAAGGGATATGAAAATAATGAAACAAAAGACAAAGGCAACATCTTGTTCTCTTATTTTTCTGTTTGTTTCATAGTCTGACACAAAATTCACACACAAAGGAGATAAAAGCAATGAAACAAAAGACAAAAGGCAAAATATCTTTAGATATTTTGATGGCTATTCCTGGCAGGGCATAGGCCTGTTCCATGCTGAGATCCCCATGGCCAGTGTAAAGGAAGGACCAAACCAGGTTCACAAATGGCTGAGAGTCTAGTACCAGAAGTTTTCTATGGTGCTTGGTACTTCTGGCCATAGACACTTGGCCTTATGTCTTTTTTATGTAATCAATTTTTTAAGAAGCCTTTTGCTAATGGTTGCTTTTGTGAGTGCAATCAATGTTGATTTTATGTTTACCTACCCTTTACTGTGCCCGCACAGTTTGTCTAGATTTCTGCTTGCTCTGTTTATATCTGCTATGTATGCTTTCTGATGTGCACTCAACTCACTTTCACAATGCCTTTGATTTTGTTTTTGAAAATAAAAACAACTGAAAAAAAAAAAAATTCCATGCACACAAAACAATGAATACACAAAAGACCAAGGAAAAGCCAGAAGAAAAAAAGTCTGACCCAGAACCAGCACCGGAACCAGAACCTGAACCCAAGCCGGAGCCGAAGCCGGAACCTCCCAAGCCTAAGGTGGAGCAAGTAAAGGAGCAGAAACAGGAACAAAAGCAGGAGCCAAAGGAGGTCTTGGAGCCAAAGAAGGAGCCGAAGCTGGGGTTGGAGAAGAAAGAGGCGGCTGAGACCAAGCCTCCCATTTCTGTATGTTCTTCCCTTCTTTCTCTTTGTCCCTGTGACAGTTCTTCTTCGCATGCGTTGCTCATGTTTGCGTGTTTAGCCAGCCGGATTTGGCCTGTCTTGGATGTAGCCATAGATATATAGACTAGTGGTTGATCATCCCGTCACTTCCACCATGGTTATCTCATCACGGAATGTGTGTAACCGATACACCTGTGTTTATCCATACTCTCTCACCGAAGTACATAACATACAATGTACTAGTATATTGCTGGCATTAACTGTCCACTGTCTCTGTCTGTCTACTGTCTGACTGTCTGTCTGCATGTGTAGTGTGTTGCAGGTCTGTAGAGATTGGTCCGGAACTTGTTGCTACATGTATATGCTCTGTCCACTTCTCGTGTCCCTGCTGTAGGTTTCAGGGCCCAGCATCGATAGTTTTCATGTTCAAATAAGAGACCTAGCCTGTGCGGGCAAGGACAGTTGAAATGTACACAAGGTACATTGTGTTGCTAATGAGTAATTGATTGATTTCAGTCTTTTGGAGCATTAGTGTTACATGCTAAGAGTCAAGGTATTTTGTTTCCAGAAGAAAAATGTAAAAAAAAGAGAAAATTTAAAATGCGAGTTTATTGTGCTTGGGAATAACATGACAATACCACAAGTCAGAAGACATTCCAATGCTGTGCTAGCTCAAGAAAACAATCTGTTGGCACTTGATATATTTCTTTTAAAGATCAGTGTAATGCCTCCTTGACTAGCGTACTTGAGGTGTTACTTGTAAACCTCCTCTTGAATTATTTGCTGTTAAAAAAAAAAATTCACTCTCCCCAATTATTCCCCATGCCGTTGAGGAATGTGCAGATACAGAGACCTGGTTTTGTGAGTGTGTGCATCTGTGTGTATGTGCGTGTTTTTCTACTAAGATGGCATCTCTCGTGGCGTTTAGTGTGTGAGCGGGCAATGCATGTGAGTGGGAAACGGCACAATTACATCCAGCTGGGCGGGATGGATACATCAAAGTGGTCTCCCTCCCTCACTTTGGCACCCATACAACTTGGGTCACCACCTCAACATTTTCGCAACTCCGCCCATCGCTCCCATCTCAACATTGTTGTTGTTTTTTGTTTTGTTTTTCAAGTGTGACCTATCGCCATGTCGACTATTGATTTATCTGACTTGGGTATCTTTTTTCATTTTTTTTTTCACACCTTAAACTTTCAGAGTAATGATACTTCATAGTGAGAAAATGGGCTTTTAAAGTCAGAAGCAATCTGTATTTAATACAGGACATGTAATAGACATGCTTTCTTACCTGGAGGGGGTGGATCAAACATTGTAAATTTATATACCGGTAAATGAATATATGGGTGTTTTTATTTGATGTCATTGCAGAGTCCTTCCAAAATCAGAGAGAAAATGGCTAAACATATTAACGAAGTACAAGTGTTCATGTTTGTAATCAAGAAGTGCCCAAACTTAACTGATGAGATAATGAAATGTTGAAAAGAAAATAATTGTAGAGACAATGAATGAAAACTGAAGAATATAAAGATTGTTGGGTCATTGTGCGTTTGGAAAGCTGAGATTGTCTGTTTCTGGGTTGTGAGGAGATTTTATATCTCGGCTCATAGAAAAGCGGGATATAGCCCTCTCGCCTGATGGCGGAAATGTAGATCGACCGGCTGCGAGTGCACTTGTGAATGGAGACTGTCACGTAAGGTTCATCTGGGAAGCTTGGTCATTGGTGATTGTGAAGCTGTTCATATCAAATCATGAGAGGTCACTGTTTGGATCTGTTTCTTTCATTCATTCACTCACTGACCATTTTCTTGTGAATAAATATTCATAACAGCTCTACATCCCTGTACAGATTTTTGTGAAATTCAACAGCAACGTGTATACATCATATATCCTTATCAACTGAATAACCTGATAATTTTTAAAAGCTGTTAGAGCTACATGTATGAAGTTTATGTGAACTTTGCATGAAACACAACATTATACACATGTATCTGTAATGTAGATCAAAAATCAGACTGACTTTCCTTCAGGTGTGTAGCCTCATTTAACTAACGAATCTGTACTCTTCTCACCGTGTGCCAAGTTTAGAGTTTTACACGCTTATTTATGGTATGATATGACTCTCTTAGAGTCAACCATTAACAGGAATGCCCCTAATATACTATGAGGTGTGTGCTGTCCATTTCACATGATTGGATGTCGTTACTGTTGACTGCGCACGACTTTGTCGTGCCCACGTGGATCTCCGATGCGCAGCTTCTCTCACCCATTCGGTTGAGAAGTTGGCGCAAGCAGGCCAGAGAAGACTGTAATGTGCAGACGGTCCACGTAACGTATCTGTCCCATCATGCCAAGCATGTTTCTGTCAATATACAATATAAATGTAGGCTGGGCACGGTTTGTCTTGGAGAATAATTATGCATGTATCTTGTGTGTTTACAAACTCCAATTTGATCTTCGCACCTGCTCTGTACCTCTGTTATGCCTATTTGCAAACTGTGTATTCTTTTGTAAAGCCCCAGATGTCGTGTTCTGGTGTGGCAGAGGCGAATAGTATTTTCGACCACCCAATCATCTCATGGGATAGACTCGGAGGAAGTTAAACGGCCGATGCCTTTTCATGAAATACATTGTAATCATAGTAAAGAATGTGCGCAGCAAACTCATTTTCCTGCACAGGAGTCAGGCACACTTCACATCTAGGCTATGGTAGTCTCAAACATCAAATCATATTGGAAATCACTTTGCAAAAATATATTGAATTCAGAAAGCAAGGCAAATAGAGCACTCTGTTTATCTCTTGAGAGGACATTCTTACATGGCATTGAAATGTCACAGGATGTGACTTTTTTGCTTTTCACTCAGATACTCCATTTATTACAGATATTGCAACGTAGTCATGGTGACTTGTCAACAAACATTTGTAGTCAAGCACAAAGGGCCAGTGATGCGTCAAACTGTCATCAGGACCAGTATACATCAGTGCACACTGTACAAAGTTTGGTGAAGTGGTATCAAAGTAAGCTGCTCCCCCACATTAAGTGGGCAACAAAATGCTAGACACACCCACACATACAATATGTATCCTCTCTTGCACCTCTATGTACGTCCAAACAGCCCAAAACACCCATCCCTCCCATAGCCAAGGTCAACAAGACGCCGGCACCAGTGCCCGAGAGCAAGCCCCTCCCAAAGACCGGCTCGGTAGCCACGCCCGCCAACGGCAGCAACCTCCCCATCGCCGACATCCTGCGAGATGTGCGCGACCTGCGGAGCACCGTCAGCAAACACGAAGCGTGTATCGAGGCGCTGGAGGAACTTCAAGCAGTAAATCACTTTGTATCCCTTCCTCTCTAACTCTCTCTTTCTTGCTCACTTTCTCGCTGTCTGTCCGTGTTTCTTGTTTCTGCCCCAAGCCTCCCCCCCCCCCCCCCTTTTTGCCGTCTGTGTCTTTGTGCAGCCGTCCCATTTTAGTCCTGACTTCTATCTTGGGCATGCTTGTCTCTGCGTCCGTGTCTTTCGTCACGCTCGTTCCTCCAGGAGCACTATTGTGCTCTGAGGCCCTTTTCATCAAGAGCTTAGCAATTCCAGAGCAAGGTGCAATGATTGCAGTTGCTATGGCAACAACCAATGAGCCTTTTAAATAGCGTTTTAGCTGATGTTATATAGTAATAGCAATTGTTGCACTTTGCCGCATTTGCAGGCATCTTGATGAAAACGGGTCTCCGTTCTGTCGTTTTTTTGCTGTGTTGCTTATCTTCTCTGATATAATCCTCATTTGCAGTTTCCACTAACGATGGATTTTACTGACCTTTTTTCGATCAATTCTCTGCATCCCCCGACACGTATCGATAATCCTGTGTTTGTGAGTTACGAGTTTTGTTTGTGTGCATGGTATGATCTGTGTGTACAGTACTCTGGGATGGTCTTATGCACCAAAGCCCTAAAACCCAGAGGCGTTGTTGTTGAAGTCCAGTCACGTGTGTTTCATAGGGTTGTCCTGTTTTTGCATGAGCACGGAGTGTTCTACGTCTGTCTGTTTATTCATAGTCATTGCTCTACACTTTTTCTTGCCTGTGCAAGGCCTTTTTATCTACAAGCTGAAAGTCATTACTTGGAAATTATACACATGTAGGAACTGCAGGGGAAAGAAAACCCTTCGCTGTCCTTATCTATGGATAGCCACACAGTATCTTTATATCAGGTTTTTTTGTTTTCATCATCAGAGATTAGAGGAAGGTTGCCATGACCAAGGAACCAGAGACTCCAACCCAAAGCACATTCTGATCTGAAGATTCTCCCGCCTGAAACCCCTAGCAAACGGGAGACTCCAAGTTGATGTGTGCGAAGCGCGAAATTCCTAGGGTTCTAGATGCTCTCTGGAGTTATCTATGGCTTATTTTTTTTCAACATACAATAGCAATAAGTAAGAAATCCTTTCCAACGGGAGACACAGAGCCAGGGCGGGAGAAATTAAATCTCAAGCGGGAGAACGGGAGATTTTGCACAAATGGGTTTTCGGCGGGAGATCTCCCGTCGAAAACGGGAGAGTTGGAGTCTCTGAGGAACCATCCTGCTAAGAAAATTTCCTGCAATCATCCCGTGGATCATGGTGTGTGCTATTGTCTCTTTATCACCGTCATTCTCTCACATTGTAATCGTCACGCAGCTTTTCTCGACTCTGTACCTCGTATAAACAGTGTAGATGTATGATTAATCTCACAATGAAAGCACCTGCATAAAATATGACTTTTGCATCACCTGGGAGTATAGTGGACTGCTGCTACAAAATATACTCAGTAAAGCACATATTTTTCTCTTTTGATAAATTAGTAATATGCATCAAATCTCCCATCGCAAAAAAAGTATGTAGTCTCATTGTTTTGGCGACTAACATCAAGACTAAATTTTGCCACACTCAGGTCTATGCAGTTTGTTTCTGTGAATGAAATGATATAAAATATTTTGAGATGAATGTACAGCTTATTAATGCTTAACTGCACCTATTCATCCCATTATTCTCTGTGCAGGACATTAACCTGTTGACGACGGGTGATTTTGATATTAACAGGCACCTCCCATAGACACCTGCCCGAGCATAGTCAGGACTAATCTTCAGTGTTTTTTTTTTTAAATGTCAAAGTTGAGCTTGAACCATAAAGTGTCTAAGTGTGTTGCCCTAGCAATTCATCATACAACCTCACCTAGTCTGATGACTGAATATCTATCTGTGAATGCAACAGAAGCTAACAATTAATGCTCATTTCAGATTCCAGCCCACTACCTAGAATAGTGAAATGAATTGAAAGTAGAATGAAAATGGAAACAATACAACTTTGTGCAAGGATGTTTTGTTTGGAACCAGCATTGAGCTATTACAAAACACTGTGACATCACTTCTGTACTCTAGCATGTCTTACAATCAATGCAAATTTTGCTCTGTTTGAAAGTTCTCCCATTGAGAAAAGGACAAAAAAAAAGCTACTTCATTGAAAACATTGTGCAGTAATGAAGATCACAATTAAACCTGTGAACATTGCATCACTAATTTTTCCATGAGTATCATAGTATTGTAATGCATGTAGAATTTCCCTGCCACTCTAAGACCCCATTCAGACTCAAGATCTAAGGGCAGTCTTGCAACCAGCAGTAACCTTCATGAGATAGGAGTGCCCTCTTGGGGCTGCATAGCTGAAACATTTTCTTTAATGTAAAGGGCACAGATTGCAGGAACTTTGAAGTGTGAATGCACCTAATTGTAAGCACAGTATGACTATATTGCAGCATATTTGCCAATGCAAAAAGCCCTTTGGAGCACCATTTCATTGAAAGACTCTTCTTTATTCTGTTACAATTAGGATGGCAACATAATTAAAGCCAGCATGTTGCAGATGTGCTGTTTCTATGGTAACTCTAACTTGGCTGATGAAGAACAACTGGTATATTAGTGCAGTATGAATTGGGGCTTGTGGCTTATTGAAGGGACTATAGTGATTATCCATCTTCTTAGAGAAGCATGGCATACTGCTGCTTGACTCGCCCTTGTAGTTTGAGTGTGAATGTGGTCTGAACTTTTTTGTCCTTCAAAGTTGCAATCTGCATAATTTGATGTGATCTGATCTTGTTTGACTCAGAGAACATGTCAATATCCAATCAAGGATTCTTCCACTGGAATGCTAGGTCATAATCTTGATTCTTCACATACTGTAAAAGTGGATATTTTCGCTCGTCAAATTTTTCATGCTCGGCGGGGTTAGAAGAGTTTCGCGTGTTTTTAATTCCGCGGAACGAAGACAACTACTGGAACATACGGCAACCAAAAATATTTGCGTGCTTTTATTTTCCCGCCAGTTTCGGGTTGCGCGAAATGCGCGAAAATTTCCACTTTTACTGTAGATGGATTATAATCTTCTGAATTATATGAGACAACTTTGCCATGTTGCTTTGTCTGTGTTTATTGGCAATTTTTCATGTATTCATACTACACCTGTACAATATTGTAGACTCACTCCAATGTACTGGCATGGCAGAAAATGCATAGGCCTAATTATCAAACAGTATTCTTTTTTTTCTGAATATGTATATAACTGGCCACATTGATATTTAAGAGGTAACAGTAAATCCCCAGTGTGGGTGTGTGTGTGTGTGTGTGTGTTTGTGTGTTTGGGGGGGGGGGCACTCAATGGCGAAGCACCACTCTAAAGGGAGAGATAGAAATGTGAACAAATAACATTTGACATTTCAGTTCATTGGAGCCTTATCTTCATTCAGCAATTACGGGTGCAGTGGGACATTATTACATTGTATACTAACACATGTAGTTTTGATGCATTGCAGTTGCCTTTCAAGTGTCGAATCCGGTCTGACATCGCGCCAGTCTGTGCATCCGTCTGAAATGTTGATGAAAGAGGGTATCATTAATCTCTGACAAGTTGTATATGTGTTGGTTGTAGTTTTTTTTTCTTCTTTCTTTCTGTCATTTATTTCATTCTGTTGTTGTTGTTTTTCTTCGTCCTGCATCTTGCCGAATTTGATTGACCAGGTGCATGTTGAGAATCGTACGAAATAAGGAGTTGTAGTGTATGAAATGCTAATAATTCTTTTGTTTTTCTCCTTTCTTTATCTGTCCAAACATCACCTGCCTGGTCTGTTTTCCCTGTTTTTTTAATATCCCACTTTCTGTCCACCCTTTGCATATCTGATTTTACTGATTGTCGTTTTCGCACCCTGCGTTCTGTTTATTCGTACGGCACATCTTATGCCCCCTTTCAACTTGATGTTTGTCGTTTTGTCAATCTTTCTGACGCTTTCTCTTACGTTCCTCCTGTCACTACTAATGCTGTTGCCTCACCTCTACTGGTACGTGTACTTCACACCTTGTGATATCCAATTCACACGTTGATATCGTGTTCATATCTTTCTCCCTGTTCTTTCTATCATTTCTCACTTTTCCTCACCATTCTCGCTACTCCCTCTCCCGACACCACCCACTGTAAGAACCAATCTTTTCCTTCTTTTTTTTTTATTTTCTGTTTCCTCTTCATCTTCTTTCTTTCCTCCAACGTTCATTTTCCTTCCTCCCTTCGCCCTTGTTACAAGTTTTATTCATTTCCTCACCTTACATCAATGAAAACTTTCGTTCACTTCTCTTTCTGCCCCTTACCACCCTCCCCCTCTCCATCATGAATTTATTCTTCTTTTCTCACATGATGTCGTTGCCTTCCTATTTTCATCCTTCTGTCTCTCGCTTGCCCTACTGCTCTTTTCCCTATCCCCGCCCCTTTTTTTTTTTCTCCAAATTTGATATTTTTGTATTTCCTCGCATCTCATTGGTTCCTTACCCATTTGTTTGTTTGCTTGTTTGTTTTTCCATTTTGTTGCTCCGTCCTCGCCTGTCTGTCTCGGTCCGTCTGTCTGTCTGTCACGTTCGCTCACTCTCTCCATCTGTCTCTTTCTGTCACCCGCCTGTCGTTTCGCTGCAGGGCCAGAGTCAGCAGATCGAAGACCTCGTCGCCGAGATCGCCAAACTCAAAGCCACAGTTGCCGAGCAGGAGAAACGCATCGCCGTCCTCGAAAGCCTCCAGGAGAGACCTTAGAGAAAAAAAAAAAAATCACGCAAAGCCGTAATTGGGAGACCCTGTTTAATCCCCCAGATTCCAACGTATACTAATATCTACTCTTTTATCATTTGTTGGTGTATTGGAACAGGATGTACATATATATATTTGGTTATTCACAAATGAAAGCAAAGATGAAACAAAAGGACAGGTTGAAAGATTTTAGTACATTATTACAAACTGATTTGAATGTTTTGTCAAAACGTAGAACTCCTGGGTACTGTGTACTGCAGGTGTAACACCATAAAAGCTGTTGATGGCAAAGGTTTAGGTGCGAGTAATTTATTGTCACAGATTTTAGTTTGTGGTTAGACTTTCTTATACTGAGACATGTTTAACATTAAAGAATCTTATTCGCTTCATGCATTGTACTATCATTTCGATGACACAATATTAAAATATTAATAGTATCACCAAAAACTCTAACATTTTACTCCATAGATAAAGGTGAGGGTAATTTTATGTCTTGGATCAGCAGTGGAATGTTAAATTTCAGCATGTCAAATGGGTATAAAATCATTTCTCGGTATCGTTTGTCCGTAAAATTACCCACTTGTGTCTTACCTGTAATGAAGTTGTGTAGTGCCTTAGTCCCATGCATGAAAAAGCAGGTTGGAATCGTGCCACTGCCCTCTATCTGCAGATTGAGGATGTTGCGGTACTAGTGTATATTCACCATTGATCAAATCAATTTGCTACTGTTGTCAACTGATGTAATGTAGGAAAAAGGCAAAAAAAAAATGCGTAATTATCCTTTTTTTAACTTTGTCGAGAGTACTACTCCACACCTTGCAGGTAGTTTCTTTGTTAGCCAGTTTGTATTTTACTTTAGTTTGTGTTTGGACAATAAACATGACAGACTTTATACAATGGCTTATTTAAGTGCAAAGAAAACCAGACACATAAATCTCTTTGTTGCACAGCAGCCAATCTCAAAATGTCCATGAGGAGTTAATGAGCAGACCGTGAGTGTGAGACAATTTCCCTTTCGTAATAATTCCTTGCTGCTATAATTGAATGAAATGCCTCTGTCTCATCATGCCATGGTATCATCATGGACCTTCATCTTTTACTGCAGTAGTGAGAAGACACACTTTAAACAAGATGGGAAGGATTTTGTTTTGAGTTTGTGTTTGATGCTTCAAAGGAGATTCTGCCACCTCACCAGTCCCGATGCAGTCAAATTTGTGTATTGTTTGTTTGTTCGCTTTAAATTCTCATGGCACGGATGAAATCATGGCACAGATGAAATAGACTGCTTTTTGTCTTCTTCTTATTATTATTTCTGTTTAGTTGCACATGCCTCCATCAATCCTGAAGCTCCTCGCAGATAACAGAGTTTTTCTTCAGGTTCAAATGAAACAAAAAATAGATCATACAGAGATTGATTCATGGAACCAGTGCGGTGTCCATGTAGACACTGTTAAGGTGCCGGCCAGATGAATTATGTCGTCATGGCGATGCATTCACAGCATCAGCTGGAACGTACCAAAGAGGAAATATGATGCTAAGGGAGGAAGTTGTATTAAAATGGTGATAACGCGTAGAGATTTATAGTTCGCGAGTAGTAAAGATGTCTCCACATGCATCGATCAAGAGGATGTCGTAAACTAGTGTTGTAGCTTGCCTCGTGCACAGAAAAATATTGTAAGCAGATTGAGGATCGTGTTAATATCCAAGGCACTAAAAATTGGTAAAAACCATGCCATTGTCACATTGATGTAGTAATTGAGTATAAAGATGATCCCTGGCATTGAGAATGTACACAATCATTATCAGTAGCAGCTGTTTATAGTAGACTAAGTTGTGTTTCAAGCGAGATATACATTGTTTTTACCTCTTTTCTTGATAATTTACAGATGTATGCTGATGTGTCTGGCATAATGTTACACTTCTGTAGAACTCGGACTACAATGTTTCCGCATTCGGTCTTCCTTACGATATGAAATATTGTTTGCTTTAAGCAAGTCTTGACATATCTATTTTCACTTAACAGAGTTTTTAAGAATAGGCGAGCTCAATAGGCGTCTGGCGTATGCGTAGTGCAAGTATTAATTTTTTTGTAGCACGTGATTTGGAATTTAGTGATTTGCTGACGATTGCGGTCTGCAGAGGGTGATTTTTGTTTTTAATGATGGCAGTGAAAGTATGTAGTGACAGCGTCTCTCTTCCTATGCAAAACAATGCGTTAGTTCACCCTGCTCATTTTCTGTGTGACTTCGCTGGAATGATGCTTTCTGTTCATTGATTCTCTTAAGCAGCTCCCATAAATGGACACGTCTGCATTCGGTAGAATTTGTCGATTGAGCTTCCAGCATTTTGAGTGGGCTCTGCCCGTTTGCCTCCTCGAGGCAGTAGATAGTAAGCAATGTGTAGCTCGCAATGTTTTTGAGAACAGGCTTTAATACCGACTATACCTCCTCACATGCAGAGCTAATGTGAATGATTTAGAAACAAGCTTTGCATAATTTGGGTGGGTATCCGGCTGAGGCAGCATTACAAATTCGAATTGGGGAGATTAACACATACAAGTGCATATTGTCTTTGAAAAAAAAATAGTGGATTTGTAACAAATATGGATGAAGTGTGGTGTGTTTGAACAGAAACGCTCAGTGCGAGTATTTATCATTTTTATAATGCACTTTCTTTGCATGGATTTACTCACTATTTTTTCTGAAGGTGTTAGCTGTTGTAGATTTGTTTTTCATGACAACGGGTGGTAGCTGGATGGGAATTTGAAGACGGCGAGCCAGTTCTAAAGATTTGGATTCTCTGAAAGTGTGCTCGCAATTTGAGAATGACTCGGACAAAATGAAAGATTGATCAGTGCACACCTCAATTTCCACCGTCGAAAAATTACATGTATGTCCAGACAAGCATAGTGGCAATAATCATGCATAGAAACATTTTCGTAGTAGACTGAATAACTTCCATCCATCTCTTGGGTCACTTGTGTAATTCTTGGCAAGTATAAAGTGAAGTTAATGAAATATCATTTACAGTGCCGACCGCGGGAAACGTCACGAAAACCCCTAGGGCAAATGCGGGAAGCCCTTTCGTCCGGGCGTACTAGGTAATACGCGGGCGTTTGGACGCGTACAGACGAGGGAAGTCGCCCGCACTTTCACGCTCGTCTAAACACCCGCATTTGCCCGAGCGCTCCAGCGCGGAATTAATGATATGAAAATCAAACTCTCCCGTCAACCATCGGCTACATGAAGGAAATTAGCTGAAATCGATCCGCGAAAATCATTTGAAAAGTATCAGTAATTTGCCGGATGTTTGCTTTTACGTTCGAAAGTAAAATAATAACCATAACATTCAGCTCCCGAATATGCTAAAGCAAATGTCGAATGATCCCTTTGACGTTTGGAAATGAATAACAATAATACTCCGTACGATGATTAAATAAATGTCGGATGTTTGCTTTTACTTTCGGAAGTAAATAGCAATAACATTCATCTCCGGAAGATGCTAAAATAAATGTCGGATCTTTGCTTTGACGTTCGGAAATGAATAACAATGATATTCAACTCTGTACGATGATAAAAATAAATGCCGGATGTTTGCTTTTACGTTCAAAAGTAAATAACAATAACATTCAGCTCCGGAAGATGCTAAAATAAATGTCGAATGATCCCTTTGATGTTCGGAAATTAATAACACTAATATTCAACTCCGTATGATGATTAAACAGATGTCGGGTGTTTGCTTTTACTTTCGAAAGTAAATAGCAATAACATTTGGCTCCGGAAGATGCCCAGAAAATGGCAGATGATTGCTTTTTACGTTTGGAGGTGAATAGCAGTAACAGTCTGCTCCATATAATAAAATAAATGTCGGATATTTGTTATTACATTTCGAAATGAAGAACAGTAACATTCAGCTGCGTTTGATGGTAAAGTAAATGTCTGATGTCTGCATGCCTTGACGTTCAAAATGAAAAACAGTAACATTCGGCTCCGTACGATGCTAAAATGATTGTCGGATGTTTGCTTTTAAATTTGGAAATGAATAACGGTAATGTTCTGCTCCGAACGATGCTAAAATAAATAACAGATTGTTGCTTTTACATTTGGAAATGATTAACGGTATCAATCGGCTCAGTTAGATGCTAAAATAAATAGCGGATGTTTGCTTTCACGTTTGGAAATGAAAAAGGATAACATTCAGCTCCGTAAGATGCTAAAATGAATGTCGGTTGTTTGCTTTAACATTTGAAAATGATTAATGGTAACATTCGGCTCCGTAAGGTGTCAATAGTAAATGTTGGATGATTGCTTTTGCGATCAGAAATGAATAACGGTAACTTTAGCCTCTTTACAATGCTAAAACAAATGTCGGATAAATCAGATAATTTTGCTTAACATTCGACGTCGTGCGATACCAAGTTGATTGCATAAACCTTCGACACTTCGTTGCTGCTCAATTTTATTTGATCTCGACATTATGGACGCTATACCTATTTGATTTAATTGTCCTTATTTTATCAACCTTCGACATCAGCCGCTATACTTTATAGTTTTCTCGATCACTAACGTCGGACGGTATGACCTAATCAACTTTGGACATTGGTCGCTATTTAATAATTTCATCAACCTTACACATCGGTAGCTATTATTCCGATGTTCGTTATTCCGAAGGCTCTCTAGTCCGAAGATTCGTTATTCAGAAGGTATATTGTTCCGTTAATTTCATTTTCGGATTCATGAATCTTCAGAATAACGAACCTTCGGCATAACGCCACAAACGTTCGAATTAACGAACCTGTAGGTTTAGGGAATTTGTGTGTTTCGAATTTAACGACCCTTCGGAATTACGAACCTTCGGAATATTACGAACAGCACCCATCCGATTATCAACCTTCGACATCGATCGCTGCTTACTGATTTTATCAACCTTCGACGTCGACCGTAAATAACGTATTTGATTGACACTTTCGACGTCGATCGCTGCACATTAGATTGGCAAACCGTTGAAGTGTCGATCGCTGCCTATTTATTTACTGGTTCCCCAATTTCTGACTTAGTTACTGATTTAATCTACCTTCAACATCGGTCGGTCATTATATTGTAAGTGGCCACTTATTGTCTCGAGCTTGATATTTCCCAATGGCGTCCACGTCTACACACACACACATAAAAAGAAAGAAAAAGATCTGAGTCTTAAAGGTCTAACGAGGCGTGAAAGTCCTTGTGTGATGCTTTTAATTGTGTCATTCACAATAGTGTCACGGTCCCTAAGATGGATGAAAGAGGCGCAGATCTTAAGAAGCCACTTGAGTTGAAGTTTAACACCGTCTGTCTATTCTTAAAGTACACGATTTGTAGGGAAAAAAGAAAAAGACAAAGAGAGGGAGAAAACAAAGAAAACGTAGGAGAGAGAGAAGGGTATGGCGAAACCACCAGAGTGGCATTATGTAATCAACAAAGCTGCGTTTAACTTCACTCGAGTCCCCGAGAAGTGGTACTACACGTGCATGCATAATGTTTATCTTGGATACATGTACTGTAGGTACCCTTCTCTCCTTTCATGATAAATTGTTTATAGGTATCACATAACTATGTCAATGCATGTTTACGGCGCAATTTGTCCAATCGGGGTTTTCCCTCTTTAAGGAGTGCTTGCTTTCCAAGAAAAAAAAAGAAGGATGAAATTAATGATTATGAGCAAAACTGAATGCATTTAAGCAGCGGAATCGCGCTACATCAATAGCACTCCAAAATCTTCGAGTGATCCCGGAGGTCACTCCGAGTGAAAATGAACATTTTCACTCAAAATTCACTCCAATTTCACTCTAAATTTACTCCGTTTTAAATGTATCCACCCCTTCAAGTGTGAATGTTTTCATTTTTTTTTAGAGAGAGAGAGAGAGAGAGAGAGTAGGCCTACTGTGCATTGGAATACGAATCTCTGCTGTGCAGCGATATTATGATCGCTATAAAAACGATCAGTTCGATGAGCAAAGCACGTGCTTGCCCTGCCAGCAGTGAGTGCGCCATGTGGTTCCAACATACTCATCTTGTGTGCCCAGCGTGTTTTTATCACAGAACTCTTGTGTGTAGAGTTCTGTCGTTTTTACGTTATGGTCAATTCATGACGTGTGAGTGCTTCGACTTGACGCCTGTGAGATTGACAGGTGCCGTTTACGAGAATAAAAACTGTCAGTAGTGACTATCAATCCCAAAATCAGTTGCTATATAATAATCAGACTAATTACTTGAATGTAGAGTTACATGTACATGTAGTTACATGTATTTCGAATGACAATGCGCACATCCCCTTTATCATCACACTTTTGATACGGCGGACAGAAAGCCGTTAAATTTCATTGCTCTCAATGATTCGATACAATCATAGCTTTTAAAAGGTCCAATTAAACAAATTGGTTATGAAATCACGGTTACAGCTCGTTATTCCGAAGGTTCGTTAGTAAGGTTCTTTAGTCCGAAGGTTTGTTAATCCGAAAATGAAACAAGGTTCGTTATTCCGAAGGTTCGTTAATCCGAAAATGAAACAAAGCTCGACTTACTTCGAAGGTTCGTTACGGACCCTATATCATTTCGGATCCTATATCATTTCGGATCAACGAACCTTCGAGATAACGAACCCTATTTCATTTTCGGATTAACGAACCTTCGGAATGACGAACCCTATGTCATTTTTGGATTAACGAACCTTCGAAATAACGCCGCAAATGTTCGAATTAACGAACCTTTTTTCGTTTTCGGATTAACGAACCTCTATGGTTTAGGGAATTTATGTGTTTCGGATAAACGAACCCTCGGAATAACGAACCTTCGGAATAACGAACAGCACCCGAAATCACAACGTCTTTATCTTGTTAAGATATAAGACAAAAAAAAAGGTCCCTCAGTTCATGAACTTGCGATGTTTCTTTATTGCGTGTGTTTCTAGCTTGTATTTGGCACTCACGGAATGAATGCGCGTACAGTATATGGTAGGCTACATACTCGTGCTCTTGTTGTTGCTGAACATTTCCCCTTCACAGTGATTGTGTGGCATGATCGTTGAGTATGTTCAGATGGTGTTCGTGCGTTGATTAAAATGTTACCACAATAGATGCACGTGTGCTATAACAACGATCTGAGGTCTTTGCTCCGCGCTGCTTTCTTGTTTACAAACATTGAATCTTGGTGAACTTAATTCACTATCGTCCCCATGCTAACATGCAAAAGAAGAAAACGCTTTTGTTCTTGTTTATGTGTACCATGCAGTGAACAGAAGGTAGACCTGTAAACTGTGCCGCTAGGCCCTAGCTGTAGTTTGCACTTTGACGGATTGTCACTGCTCGTCTACTATTCGAAGCGAAATGAAAATAAAACTAGAGATCTCGTGCTGTATATACTTTCTCGTACTGTGTACTATATACCATATTTAAAATGCAATTTGTGGTAGTACTTGTCAACGCTGTGTTTTTGGCTCAAACTTTTCTCTCTCAAACTTACTTGGTTACGCAGGGGCGGATCCAGGGAGGACCGCAACCGGCGCCCGCCCCCCCCCCTTTATTATTTTTTTTTTGTTGTTGAAACAAAAGAAATGTAAAAAAAAAAAAAAAAAAAAAATGGGGGAGGGGTGCGTGCGCCCCCCTTTAATTTTGTAAACGCGCTCCCACTTTACGGAATTCCAGGATCCGCCCCTGTTACGGGATAATACCTATCAGAATCTTCATGTAGTATTTCTTGTGATTTTGGTGCAAGCTGCATGGCAGTATTGATTTTGAGACACTTCTATGGTCCGTCAGCACCTGATTCTCTTTATGTGACGATGTGCACGTGAAAAGCATTCAAACTTTCCCATGTTTTTGCTCTTGCATTAAAGGCGTATTAATTCACCACGTACATGAAACAAAACCCCCATAGTTCTGAAATGTGAGTTATAGGGATAGAAACAACCGCTGGAAAAAAAAAAAATTGAATCCGTATGATCGAAAATACAGTACACTATGTGAACGGTTACAGTTCGCTATTCCGAAGGTTCGTTAATCCGAAAATATGAGGTTTGTAACTTGTTATTCCAAAGGTTCATTTATCAAAAAATGAAATAAGGTTCGTTATGCCGAAGGTTCGTTAATCCGAAAATGAAACAAAGGTCCTAATTCCGAAGGTTCTTTACAATCTATAAGAGAAATACTGATATCTCCTTATATTCTAGGCTTTATTACAAAAAATTATGTGGATGCTTTGCACAACGGACCTATTATGCATCACATGTGATATCTAAAACATCTTTTAAATCACTGCTCCCAAAGGTAAACATATGACCTTTGTGTATCTACTCGTTTGTGTGTATGTGTGTGCGTGTGTGTGTGTGTGGGGGGGGGAATAGTTTCCTCCTTCTTCTTCTTTTTTGTTAGAGTTTATCTTAGTTGATCTTGATACAGTGTACCTCTTTCGGTGCGCCCTTTCTCTTATTATGTCACTTCATCTGTTTCTACATTTTGAAGCAAAGTAATTTGTTCAAGCATTGTGTATGTCCTCGTTACCGTAATGTGTCATTTTGCTGCGATGAGTTGGTTCTAGTAGGCCCTATTATCGCTGTGAGATGTAATTTTTGTAATAACGTGTTGAGAATAACAGATTTTTGTTTCTGAACAAAAGGAAAATGACGGAATTGTTTTGATAACCAATGTGGATGACGTGTTGAGAATTCTGATTCCTGTTTCAACGTGACTCGCGTGCATTTAGCAAACGAAATGTCTAGACCTTTAAGTTCAAGTAAAATGCATAAAACACAGAATAAGAAAGCAGACAAACTAACAAATATGGAATTAATGACCGCAGACGTAACGTAGGAAAACCTGACACCTGTGCTTGAAGAAATTCCCACAAAAGCAGAGCGCAAGATAAAAGAATACATGTGCGTAGTCCATACAGGTCGTGATGCGCTCGGTCGAAATGCGTATGTCGCAGTAAACGAAATTTTAGGCATGTCTACACATGTATATACATTGTATAGTTTTATCTTTAAAATAATATATAAAACAACCCCTTTCCGCATCCCTAGAAGTCATAAAAGAAAAAAAAAAAGAAAATCGCCCTTAAAGTTCAGGTTATATAATAATGTTCAAGCTCACAACCCTTTCCCCCCCCCCCCCCATGATGCAACAGTCCTGCTTAGCGACGGCGTTAACGCTTCATCGCACACACATAAATGGCGACAGCTTGGGTGTGTGAGAAAATTCATTCTTAAATGGATGCACCCCCATGGCACTCAGGATTATCACTGACCCTCCTATGCCTTTTGTCTATCCACCCTCCTGCTTTAATCCCCCTCCCTTCACCTGTTGGCCTCCTTGCCCATGACCTCCCATCCTCTCCTTTTGTTTTCTTTGTTCCGTGTCCCTAGCCTGTCCCTGACTGTTCGTGTTGTGTGAACTTCTTTGTAATGTGATTGCTTTCCCTGCCTGATTATCATTTTGCCTCTGACGAAGATTCTTCTGGAATCAAAAGCTCAGGCCCCTTTAGAGTATAGACTCCATTTTACTCCTTTGGCACGCCACTGATATTCGATAAGCAGTTTTCAGCATTTTTGTGTTTGTTTGTTTTTGTTTTTGTTTTGTTTTGTTTTGTTTTGTTTGTGCTACAGATAATTAGCCAATCAAAGACAGATATAATTCGATTCTAACCAATACCAAAATACGGTTGCCTGAATGTAAACTTTGGTGTGTTTGTGTTGTGTGTCGGCTGCAGTGTAGTTTGAAACAACAGAAACAGAAAAAAGAAAGAGGCACGCAATGTGTGCTATATACGAAAAGCCTCATTTACCGAGAAAGTTGATCGCTTCCATTCTCCTCCCATGTTGTTGTCAATGGAAGCTAAAGAGAATGCTTTTAGCAAGTATACCAGTACCTAAAGAGGACCTGAGGAACCCGTTGTTTTGAATGCTGTGCTCGGTACGAGTTCAAAACGCAGTCGAAGTTATCAGAATGCCATTATGATAACTGATAGCTCTATAGAAAACTTGTTTAGGTCAGTAAAGGTTGCCGTAATGCAATCCTTGTGGAATTGACTCATTACATCTGAGCATTTTGAAAAACTTGTAGAGTTCTTTCGTTTTGCATATAAATGTTAAGAAATAGTTTGAACTATGAAAATAAAAAAGTATGGTTACTTCAACGATGTTGAATAGTTCGATTAGCCGTGATGCATAAAGTGAATTCATTAATTCATCTGACTAATCCTTACCGATTGATGATCACTTCTATAAGCCAACAGTTAAGCTGAACTGCTTTGGAGTGATAAGACAGGTAAACGATGAAAACTTGGTACATGTTGCATGCTATTATAATTATTATAAAATCCTGTAGCCAGAACTGATTTTACGATCATCTTTAACCTTTCAGAAAGTTCCAGTTTTCAACTTAAATAGTAGCGATAGCTTGTAAGAGTAAATTAGCATCCCTCTGACTATTTTTGGTCAATATGCATACTCTTAACCCTATTCTAACTGGGGGGGGGGGGGGGGGTCAAATGGGTCAAATTGACCCCCCCCCCCACGTTTCGCGTCACGATTCTGCAACGCGCAAAGATTTTGCCGCGTCGTTTCACAACTTTTTTCATTGAAGTCTTCCGCATATTTTGAGACCAAATTTGCGACGTCTGAGTACACCGTTCTGAAGTTACGTAATGTTATGCAAATGCATGTCAACCGGAAAACAGCTCAAATTCATGATATCGTGTGCAAATTGAATGTAAATTGTGTTTTTGGGGTTAAATTGATATAAATTATAGTATTTCATCTTTGAACCATTGAAATTAATCAATTCTATATAGTGTAGATAAGCCTGAAAAAGTGCCTGCAACAAATTTTGAAAAACAACAGAAAACACAAGGTCGAAAAAACAATAAAATACATAAGAAATTAACAAAACAATAAAAAACAAAAGAAATTGGTTTTGACTGTGCTTTATTTTTAAATGAAAATTGGTTTATATGTCTTGAGGAATTTTGACACAAAAATTTAGCAATACTTCAGTCTTTTTTACGGAGTTATAGGTGAAAATATGATTTCATGCACAACTTTGCATAATCAATTTATTAAAAATAGAAAGGCAATATATTTCTATTGTATGACCATGTAATCTTGTAGTTGACATCCAGCTCTATCTTCAGGAAAAATTTCGCAGCGATCGCGCGATCGGTGGCCGAGATCTGAAGGTGGGGGGGGGGGGGGGGGGGGTCACCCCCAGTAAAAACTCCTCCCAGTTAGAATAGGGTTAAGCCAGCTGGACAGAGCGATCAATGGGCGCGATTATCACCACGCGTGGTTAACCTAAACAATGCTCGGCCGGCTTGTTCGGTTTCAGTGTTTTTTGTTTCTATTTCCCCCTTTTAAAAACGAAGGTTCCTTAGTCCAGCCATTGTTTTCGCTTCCTGCTCAAGACATTGAACAGTTCAGCAAAGCTGAAGTTTAGATCACTAAACGGCGACATGAACTCATGATGATAATAGGACTTAGATCACAGCCGAAAGTGCGCTCCTTCATTACTCTAGAATGAGAAAGAATACCCTGTCTGTGTTCAAAGTTGGGTTACGGACGATGAAAAAAAAAAAAAAAAGGTTTGAATCATGAATTGTCGGATGACGTCGGCAGATTGATGATATAAATATTAGCGTATCATGGGAAAGATTAAGTAATGATGAGCCCAATGATATCGCAGGGCTCCAAACTAATTTTTATTTTTGACCACCAAAATCATTGATTTCTATTTTTTTTTTTTGGTGGCCAAAAAAATCAAGAAAAACATAGGAAAAACTAAATCGGTCCTACTAAAAACAATTATTAAGCATTACTGACGTGACAGGTACCCATGTCTAAAATAAATGAATACAAAAGTAGATCATCTTATCACCATTATTCTGAATTCTAAGATTTAGCAAATAGGCTTATAGATAATTATAAAAGTTGATGCCTATGCTATTAGGTGGTCATAGCTTACTTTTGGGATGAGAAAGTGGGAGCATTTCCAGATTGTTTGTTTTAGCATTGTAAAGAGCCGAAAGTTACCGCTATTCATTTCTGATTGTAAAAGCAATCATCCAACATTTACTATAGTAATATGTTAGAACCTTACGGAGCCGAATATTACCGTTAATCATTTTCAAATACACTGTATAAAAGCAAACAACCGACATTCATTTTAGCATCTTATGGAGCTGAATGTTACCCTTATTGATTTCCGAATGTGAAGCAAACATCCTCTATTTATTTAAGCATCATACTGAGCCTATGTATACCATTAATCATTTTCAAATGTGAAAGCAATAATCTGTTATTTATGTTAGCATTGTACCAGAGCTGCCAACCGTTCCGAAAAATTCGTATACGAAAAATCGAAGGGAATACGACAATATGAAAACGTCCTTAGAAAGTACGAATTCACAGTGGGGAAAAATAATGGGTAAAAATATAGCAAACGCACGTCGTATGTGCCATGTTATCTGTATTCAGCTGGGATATCGATGCAACGCGTACGCACCGTATGTGGAAAGCGCTGAATAGAAAAATGTGCGCACACGCATATCGCTGCTTGCGTACTGTGTACACCGAACAGAACTTCGCGCGCGTGAATCCCTGTCGCCTACGGACCCTGGATGTTTACATGGATCGCCGTGGTATCCCAATGTGTGGCCGGCCGGCTGGGGAGTGTCTACACACTGTAGTAGCCAGCTGCCACTACAGTACCGTATGAGGCGGGGTGAAAGCGTCCCGTTGTGCAATGTCTGCTTCTTTTTCTCTTCTTTTCATCCTCTTGTCCCTTGCCTCCCAAGTACGAAATGATTTTTAGAGTGTTGTGTGTTTTTTTTATAACGCTATTGCATCATTTTCTGCGAGGAAGTTGTAGAGGTGAGTTTCTGTTCGTGTATTGATGACTGATGTGCACTGCCCTCTGCAGTATATGTGCAGGTGAAAAGCGTTCGAACTTTCATTCCAGAGTATCGTGGAAACTCGATTATTTCTAGGCCTATTAAAGGAGATCTCATATAACAGAATACTTATAACAAACTATTTTCCCGTCAAAATGAATCAATTTCCTTTGTTTTGTATCGTTTATTGACTTGATCCCATAGGATCTCGTCGCAATACCGAGTTTTATATGTGTGTTTATTTTCGCGTAGCTTTCTGTGCTGCAAAACTTTTGCTAGAGCCTAAGCTTACTACTAAACTTCGTTTTATTTCCGTCGTTTCTCACACCTCGTTTAGTACGATTTCTTACAGTTTATATCACTTTATCTGTTCCCTTTATACTTTGAAGTATTTAAACGTAATTCTCTTAGTGTCTCGCACTGTTATTTTCGTAACGGCGATTTCTCCGCTTCGCTGCAATCGAAGCGACGGAGTTTGATCCCAGCCGCTTCGATGTGCTATTTGTTGTCTTTTCTAAATGTTTGTGTTGTTGGGAGGTGTTGATACTTTGTATTTATTATTGAGTTTCCTAGGTATTTATCTCGAGGGATTATGCGTGTTTCTTAATGTTGATCATAGGAAAAGGCTAAAATGATCTTGAGTGATGTCTGATAGTGATGATAACTATGCTGGTGACTGGTGTAAAAAGACGGCTTCCTGTGAATGCTTAGCGTACGTGACGTTTGTTTTATTTCCCTTTCCCTCTAGTCTTCTTTCCCCCTTACTCTTCTTTCCCCTCTCAAGAATGATTAAAAAAAAAGAAATTACGTACACCTCACAACAAAACGAACCATGTGCTATAGCACCTTTCGTAAAGTTAAATCTAAATGTTCAATATCAGCAAAGAATAAGGCGAAAACACGAATGACAATAAATAAAAGCGAAGAGATTGTGTATGCAGTCTCTTCGGCTCGAAGAAACTTGACACCCCACCCCTCTCCCTTGTGGAAATTTCCACAAAAGCAGGTGCCACACCCAGGTGCGTGCCAGACGAAAGAATGCGCGCATTGGAATAAACAGCGTGTAAGTATCCTGGAAATATCGATCGAAGAACCAGCTCATTAGTTGAATTAAAGGAATAATTCCAAAGATATCATGATTCTATGTCTATAGCCTTTCTTTTGGCGCATAGTAGGGAACATCGAAGAGTCGATTATAGTGTACTTGATCGAATATCTAATGTTCCCTGAACAATGACAAAAGGATTGATTATTTAGTCAATTAAAAATGCAATCACAGAAATACATGAAAGGTCTCGTATGCCCAGACAAATTCACTACGAGAAGGTCCAATGAGATGCAGTCATCACCTGGTTAGACAGCAAAATACAACGTGTAATGACAATTAATTTCATTCAGTTCACGCGCATCAAAACTGCTTATTACTTTTCAAAGTTTTGGCTATCAACATTCGTTCGTGGGTGTATTTTGTTTGTTTGTTTGTTTGTTTTGTGTGTTTTTCCCTCGTGAAAGACGTAATGATTTCTTCATATCGAACGTAAATTGCATGTTTACCGTAAACAAGCCATTCAGCTCAGCTCAGCTATGGCGCATTCGATCCATCGAACTTGCAGTAACATCTTATAGGCAGGAGCACATGGCGCATTCATTTAAACTTGAAAATGAAGCCACGTGTTTGCACCACAGGTCTGTGGTTTGCACCACATCGGCGCTTCCACACACAGCGCGGCATTTTGCGATCATCGTTATAGCAGACTTTCCGATTCCAGTCAGGGGAAAAGGAATTGGAATACTTCGAAAAATACTGATGTTTAAAATCCAATAAAATGAAAAAAGCCTGAAAACAACGCATGATTATGTTTTGATAGTACATAATTGGAAACACAGAACAGAGTTTTGCATCCGCTCACACAGAAGCTCTCTTGAGAAGATCAAGCATTCCCCGTCCCCTGCTAGAAAATGGAAGCTTCCATAATCAGCCCAGAAAGATTTTGGAGGTACAAACTTGTACACATTGCGAGAAAGCAATCAATCAACGCTGAACATTGCGTAGTTTAGAATCTTTATCGTGCTGGTGACCAGCTGAATGCTTCGGCATGTGTCATAACGTTATGTTTAGAGCCTGTAGGCCTCATAGCAAAAAGAGGGAGATTGAAAAAAAACAAAACCAATTCTGGTGGAAAATACGAATTTTGGAGCTGCTGAGTACTAATTTGTGCTTCGAAAGGTTGGCAGCTCTGTCGTATACGGAGCAGAATTTAACAGTAAGTCATTTCCAAATATAAAAGCAAACATCCGACATCTATTTTATCATCGTACGGAGCCGAATGTCACTGTTGTCCACTTGCGAAAGTGAAATGAGTCATCTGACAATTATTTCATCATATCGTACGGGGCCGAATTTTGAACGTCAAGGCAGACATCAGTTTTTTTTTTTGTGTGTGTGTTTTGTTTTGTTTTGTTTTTGTTTTGTTTTTTACCATCAAACGCAGCCGAATGTTACTATTCATTTCGAATGTAATACACATGTAGCAAATATCCGACATTTATTTTAGCATAGTACCGAGCAGAATGTAACTGCTATTCACTTCCAAACGTAAAAGCAATCATGTGACATTAATCATTTTGGCATCTTCCGGAGCCGAATGTTATTGCTATTTATTTGCGAAAGTACATCGCAATATAAATTATAAGCAAGCATCCGACATTTATTTAAACATCGTACGGAGTTGAATATTATTATCATTCATTTCCGAAAGTCGAAGGGAGCTGATTGTTATTGTTATATTTCGAACGTAAAACCGAATATCAGACATTTATTTTATCATCGTATATACGGAGTTATTTTGGTTATTCATTTCCGAACGTCACAACAAACATGCGTTATTTATTTTAGCATCTTCCGGAGCTGAATGTTATTGCTATTTACTCTTGAACATAAAAGCAAACATCAGACATTTATGTTATCATATACACGGAGTTGAATATTATTGTGTTCATTTCCGAACCATCGAACGCAGCTGAATGTATACTGTTATTCATTTCGAAATTTAAAAGCGAACATCCGACAGTTATTTTAGCATCGTATGGAGCAGAACATTACTGCTATTCACTTCCGAACGCAAAATCGTATATACGGAGTTGAATATTTTTGTTATTAATTTCCGAACGTCACAGCAAACATTCGACATTTATTTTAGCATCTTCCGGAGCTGAATGTTATTGCCATTTACTCTTGAACATAAAGGCAAACATCAGACATTTATGTTATCATCGTATACACGGAGCTGAATATTATTGTGTTCATTTCCGAACCATCGAACGCAGGTGAATGTTACTGTTATTCATTTCGAAATTTAAAAGCGAACATCCGACAGTTATTTTAGCATCGTATGGAGCAGAATATTACTGCTATTCACTTCCGAACGTAAAAGCAATCATCTGACATCTATTTTGTCATCTTCCGGAGCCGAATGCTATTGCTATTTACTTTCGAAAGTACAGGCAATCATCCGTCATTCATTTTATTATCGTAAGAAGTTGAATAATTTTGTTATTTATTTCCGAACGTCAAAGGGATCATTCGACATTTACTTTAGCATCTTCGGGAGCTGAATGTTATTATTGCTATTTACTTCCGAACGTAAAAGCAAACATCAGATATACATTGTATATTTTATAAACGTATAAACGGAGTTGAATGTCATTGTTATTCATTTCCGAACATCAAAGCAATCATTGAACATTAATTTTACCACCGAACGCACCTGAATGTTACTGTTATTCATTTCGAAATCTAAAAGCAAACATCCAACAGTTATTTTAGCATCGTATGGAGCAGAATATTACTGCTATTCACTTCCGAACGTAAAAGCAATCATCTGACATTTATGTTAGCATTTTCCGAAGCCGAATGTTATTGCTATTTATTTTCGAAAGTAAAAGCAAATATCCGTCTTTTATTTTATCATCGTACGGAGTTGAATATTTTTGTTATTCATTTCCGAACGTCAAAGGGATCATTCGACATAATATAGCCTACTCAAGCATCTTCCGGAGCTGAATGTTATTGCTATTTACTTTCGAACGTAAGAGCAAACATCCGGCATTTATCTTATCGTCTTACGGAGTTGAATATTATCATTCACTTCCGAACGCCAAAGCAAACATTCGGTATTTATTCCAGTATCATACGGAGTCAAATGTCACCGTGATTCATTTCTAAAATCAAAAGTAAACATGCGACATTCATTTTTGCGTCTTACGGAGCCGACTGTTACCGCTGTTCATTTTCTAAAGTAAAGGCAAACATCCGACTTTTTTGTAGCCCGATTGGGCCACCGAATTTTCAGCAATGAAATTTTGGTGGCGCAGGTCGTTAAAAGTCGTGAATAGCGAGATGATCGTAACCGATGTCGATATGTTCTAATAATTATTGATACTTGAGTGATGAACGCATGTGCACAACTTCCGCAGGTGTACCGGGTACTTCTTTAGAAAGTAGCGAACAATCAAGGCAGTGGACATCAGAGTGTGATTAAATCGAAAAGAAGCCCCTGAAATCGGAATTTGATGAAAATGGGCAAAGTCGGAACTCCATGAAATGTATTTTGATTGAGCGGTCAAAATAAAGCTTAACGGGAATGTGCCCTTGAATACCCTCGTCCACCCTCGTCCACCCTCGTCCAACCCGCGTCAATCGAGACGCATATTCCCGAGGATGGATTATCCGTGCGGGCGGATGGACTCGTCCAGTGAACGCGTATACCCGCGGGTACCCGCGGGGATACGCGTCAGTGGCCTCGTCCAGATCTCGGAAAAGCGTGACGTTTCCCGCGGTCGGCACTGTATGCCCCATGTATGTACTGTCCGTTTGTCACAAAAGAGAAATTATCTTTGTATAGTAGTGTTTTGTTTTTTGTCAATTTTGCATTTAGGTCATAGACAATGCATTCTTGAGAATTGTACATCCTCTAATTTTATTTCAATGACCTTAAATATATTGAAAACTAAAAGATTATACTCACCAACTGGTGTCGTCTCCTTTATATACTTGAAGGAATACACGACTTGTGGTATCTGAGAATAAAATGATCCGCTTTTCAAGAAAAATCGCTCACTGTGCTGTTTGCATCCAACGTTTCCTTTGCGTTGGCATGGTAGTGGTTTGAGTTGGGGATGTTGGTTTTGTATTGCTATGGTTCTGTTTGGCAAGTGGACTGTGCTTGTCGGTCATGAAACGTTGTTACATTCAGGACCTTTGAACTACAAATTACCTTAATTGTTATACATACAGTGTATTGGGGTTGGAAAACATTTAAGACATACAGTGGATACAGAGTTTGGACCAACAAAGTAACTGTGTAACTACAGGCTTGTGTTTATATAAACAAACTCTTACATTGTATGATGGGATTCCACTGTATTGTTTGCTGTGGGTTATTATAAAATGGAGCTTTAGTATTGATTTGTTGCCATGTCTACATGAAGACAGCAGGGATGCGGAATGCGGATTGTACCGCATTCACAGTCTCTGTGCGGGTCTGTGGCAATTTTAAGTTGAGACTGTCCAGGTCATGTGCAATTAGAAGTGTCATAATGAGATACTTGATATGGTATAACAAGGCAATTTTGCAGGTCCTTTCATTTGTAAATTTTCCTTTTTTTAAATCCCTGATATAACTACATGTACAAGATGCCCACTCTCACAAAATTTCAGTGGTCCCAAGGTCATTATAATGAGGTTCACCTGTGTGTGTGTGTGTGTGTGTGTTTGTTGTACATGTATAATTATGTATGTACTGTATATATAATGTTTGTGTTTGTGTGTGTGTGTGTGTGTGTGAGTGTGTGTGAACTATGGGCTATATCACATCACTTTGTACGATGTAATGACATAACTGACACCAAAGAATATACAGCGAGGTTGGTTTTCCTGAAATCATGAAGTCATTGATATCTTTTATTATTTCAGACTTTGGATAAGAGTAGGCCCATATGACAGAACAGACAAGATGGCATACACGTCTCCAATACACTTATACTGTATGCGCCATACATCTCACAAATTGGTACTTGTGATACAGTTTCGCAATCAAGAACTGCACTATGATGAAATGAGAAACAAGTATGTTGTCCGTCTTCAAGAGAAAAGTTAAGCGATTTCTGGCATTGAATGTGATAAACAGTGCATTTCTGTAATGGGAGGTGACATCCTCGCGGGTCACTGATTTTTCACTGACTTCGTTGACTCACAAGCACCGCAAAAATATTAACACTGCAAAATATACCACATATATTACATATATAGTACATAATATCATCTGGTCATGTAAGATCCAGTATGTCCCAAACTTTTCCTGCTGATTTGAAAAAGTGCATTTGCCATGAGATTAATATATTATTAACAGAATCTTTGATTTTGCTTTGTCTATAACATAACTTACGCGGCATTGCAATTGAGCTCAACAAATAGTACAAGCGTTGGGAATTGCATTGCAGCATGGAAGAGCACATTAAAAAGAAGAAGAAAAAAGGAAAAATTTGGAAATGATTCCCACCTGTGCATATTACATGTTTGATCTTTGGAAGCTATATCCACACTTTGTCTTATCAAAGCAAATTTTTCTCACATGGAAGCAGAAAAAAAAAATTGCTACAGTACCACCAGACTTCATAAACATATTTCCATGAAAATTTGTATTTGATCCAATTCATACGTTAAAAAAAGAAATGATGTTGCTTTGGCATAAGTGTTTTCATGATTGCAGTAAATCTTTTTTGTCACATGCAATGTTTACCATTAAAATTATGAGCACCATGCTCTTGGCAAGAAATACTTAAAGCATCATTATGAGTATACCCTGGCCATTACTACATACGCAGAATAAAAACACACCATGGTACACATGGCTAGCCATAATTAGACGATACAATCAACAACATGGTCATAACAGCTTGCACTGCAAACCTGCCACAAGAACAACTTCTAATGACCACAAGAATTATACCATAGTCATTGCTACATATGGTAACAAGTGAAAATGCTGCAAAGTCACTGTTTTCTTCTTCTTTTTTTCCCCTGTTATTTCCACTAATCTCTATAAGAAGAACGTTCTGGACACCTCATTGGCCAATCATTTTGAAGCCACTGTGCCACCATCTTACTATGGCACATCACCCATACACTTATGCATGGAGCTCACAACACCATGAGATCTTGGTGAAAGTCTCTGCTGGAAAATACATGCATATCTGCATAGAGTGTGCCTGGGAAGATGGCAGCACGGCGGCTTCACTTGTTTGTACAATGTGAAAGGTCCAATGAGATATCCACATTCTTCCTATGGATGTCAGTGGATTCCTTCCAATGCCAGCTAGTCTGTTATGAAGGTGATGAGTCTTTGGCAACAAGAGGCCCTGTTGATTTGTAATCTACAGGATGAAATCTCTCTAGAATTCTCATCTTCCCGAGCGCGTGTTTGATCTTCACATACCTTCTCGCTTCTCTGCTGAATAATACCGACCCACGATTACCCCACAATTACATCATCATCACATACATGTTTTACAGCATCAACGTATAATGCATAAATAATTGTTATGTAATCATCAGCACACCCTGTGAGAATATTTCAGTGGTGATATGTGCATGGCATATAATGAGAGATGGTGGAAATACATGTACTGCAGTTTCTCATCATACATTTCTTCTTTTTTTTTTTTGAACAACCAACACACAAATCATTTGAGCTTTAAATGGTGGAGACTCCAGGACTGTACTCACATGGGAAGCAAATCTGCATTGAACACATCTAAGGCCCGTATTAACAAAACTATTCTTGAATCGAAATCCACGGTTTAAATTTAGTCCATGGACAAGCCCGATATGGGCATACCTAGCTTGCACATGTCCACTGTTGCAACAGGTGTCCATTGGCGTATGTGGCATGTCACATGCATCGATCTACACAATTGGAATTTATCATAATCCAAGGACTAGATTTATACTGCTTCTGTGAGTTCTGGTCATACAGTTTCAAAAATATGCATATATGCTGTGAAGGAATGTTTGTGAACTGTGCATGAAAGCACATTTGTACACCAACCAACAAATTATATTAAAGACAGCAGCTAATTCATCATTACTTGTGTACTGGTACCAGATGGGTGCTCACTGGATAAATTAATTGTACAGTGATTACAGTTGAAATGTACGAGTACAAACATGTATGTCTATGCAGCAAAAGCTATTACTCTAAAGTGATTAGTCAAACACTCGGTGGAATTTTGAAAAAAAAAACAGTCAAAATTGGTTCTATAAAGATAAATATCTCAAGTGTTGGTGACTTTCATGTCCCACCCTCTTCCTGATCTCAAGATACAAAGTCTGTGACAATTTATTGTTGAGCCACAGTATAGTAGGACATTAATGGAAAGAATCTTGCAAAAAGGTAACTTTTTTAACAGCTAAACAACACATGACCTTGCTCTTTCAGACAGCATGGCTAATTAATACTTGACTCAGTGTACCTTATCTCAGAAACCAACCTACGTGTACAAATATGGATGATGACTGGACAGTTGACTTAAATTGTAGTGGGCTATTATCAGGAAATCGCTGCTAACTTTAGAAATCTCATTCAACAGGTGACCTGGATGCCTTTTATCAGTGTGTCGGTTACAGTGTAAACAGAGACAACTTAAATCCTATAATTATGACCTCTTATCTTAAGTGTATCTCCAAACTGACCTCGTGGGAAGTGTATGATGTGACCTACACTTTTAGTAGTAAAATGTCTGCAGGTTCTCACATGTGATTTCTGTGACAATTAAAAGTTGCCTACACATGTTCCTATGTGTGTACAGGATAGGCCTATGTGTACATTTGTATGCATTCATGTATGCGAGTTACCACTATGCTTTTATGTGTGTTTGCATGGCATGCATGTGTGTGTGTGATTGTGTGTTAAAAGCACTGTGTACATCAGTTCTGGTCGAGGTGAGGATTTAGCTTTTAACGTTTTGCGAGATATTCAGAAACCACTCTATGAGATGTCATAGAGCATGCAATTCAAAGGGGTATCAAAAGTTTATTTGATGAAGATCGGTTTTGAAGTGGCCGAGATATCCAAAAACAAGGTGAAACAAATAGATCCAAATAAAGTTGTGGCCCGTAGTCGTTTATTATTTTCACTTTTTTGGATATCTCAGCCATTTGAAACCAATTTTCATCAAATAAACGTTGAATCCTTCTTAAAATTACATGCTCTTTCATATTTCATAAGAGGTTTCTCATTATCTCACCTAGGAATGTAAAAAACATGAATCCCCACCTCAACCAGTACTGTACAGCCCCTTTAATGTATGCATATATATCCATTTTTTGACAAGCTGCCTTCAAAAAGTGATGTTCTTACTCACACTTATAAATCTGATGCAATAAGCATTTATGTTATCTCTGGCCAAAAGTTAATGGCAAGAATAAAATTAAGTCATTGTTTGCCAATAAATGTCGCCATCTTTGAGGTGCATTTTTTTTTCTAAACAGTCGATTGATAGTTACTTGGTGCTACACAAAATAAATGATAACTATGGTATACAATCATGTACACCGTGTAACATTTGCATGGCTGTGATAATACAATGATGTATTTTGTTGGCATTTGATGGCAGTTTCATATTGCAAACACTATCATGATAGTCTACATGACATCCACATAGGAAAAAATATCTTTAAAAGATTAATTACAAAAAAAATGTTTTGACAGAACACATGACCAGCAACATTTACATACATGATTATACCGTCATATCATAGCTACAGGTAAAACAAAATCCATTACCCTGATACGATAATGATGTACTAACGAAGACCAATTAAAAACAAACATTTGGAAGCAACTACTTGTCCAATATTCTGAGCATATAAAGAACTTAGAATAACTTAAGAATCAAGATAGTGACAAGATAATCAGACATAATTTGATATATGATTGTAAAGGGCATGGCAGTAACAAAAAGACATACAAAATATTGTATATGATCAACGTAGGTTACGGAGTTTTGAACAATATTCCAACATCAGACGGAACAATGAAGGAAGAACTCAGGCCTCCACAGTCGATTCTTAGATGATAGAATGGCGTCTGGGTGATGGAAGAGGGCGCTCTACTTGGTTAATCTCTTGTAGAGTCGTACACATTCTATATCACCCACGGTGCAGGTCTGTGAAGACAGAAAAGTGAAATACGTGTCCCATTACATACAAAAGTAAGAAGAAAGGTAATCAAACAATAACAAACAAAGATCATGTCAAAACTGATAAAAATGATGATGATAATAATCAAATAATGCTCTTTTCAGTGTCTAAGAAATATCAATTTTTGTGTAATTCTTTATGATAACTTCTAAATTTTTGTAACATTGTGACATCCCAAAACTGTTGCAGAGTTTCCATTTAGAGATGGTGCCACATGGATCATTTAAATGAAAACTTTTAAAGTCCATAGCTTTTCAATGGATGGTCCAAATTTCCATGCATTTTACTGTTTACTGACAAGTTTTACTGGATGCACTGCATCCATTCACATGTATGTGGGAAAACTTCCCCTTTAGTCCATAAATTTTCTTCAAGATGTTTCAAATTTTCACAGGTTTGATACAGGGTTCAGGTTTTCGGTTTCTCTTTGATAGCAAAGGGTCAAGGGAGATCAATATTTCCTGTTTATAAATGTCAATTTCAATCAAATGAAATATAAGTCGATCAAACCAAATATAGATCCAACAGGCAAAACACTATATCGTCGCTGGGGCGATAAGACCTCGTATCTACAAAATGTCAAATGTTCAGGAGAGCAAAAAAACATGGCGGCCAAAGCACTGTGGCGAATGGGATAGCCTTACTCCTTTGACATGCCATGGTGGCTTCATTTTTGGAGTATTCAACAGTTTGGATTTGGACAGGACATCACTTAACCCATTATTTGACCATTAATCCAAAAAACTCATTTTCACCAAAATTGCAGATACAAGGTCTCATCACCCCAGCGACGATATCTTTCATTCCAGTCGGGCAAATGATAAGAAAGTTCTGGAATTCTAAATTTTCCCATATTTCCACAATGCAGTCACACCCTGCCACAGTAAAGTTGATCTCAACCATCTCTGGTGTGACACACTGCTGAACCTTGATATTCTGAGCTGTCACGTACCTGCATATATTTGCATATCTTGTC